>NC_050444.1:152920524-153278524 GCF_903995425.1 Onychomys torridus
TATCCACAGCAAATCGATAGCTGCTCCCTCCAGAGGGGGCAGCAGTCCTGCGGTCCAATGGAGATGAAGAACTTGCTAGAAAGCCTTAGTCCCAGGTCCTGCAATCAATCAGCTGTCATCCTCTTCCTCTGACTCTCCCTCAGACTCAGGTGCGCTCTCAGGCAGGTCATCGAGCATCTGCTGGAATCTTCCCGAATGGGCATCCCACATATATTTGATGGTCACTTTGAATTCAGCCATCTCATACCCAAAAAGCTTCTGTAATAGGTGGAGGAAGCAGAGAGAGGAGCAGCAGCTGTGAACCATGTCCCAGCAGAAGGTTAATGACAATGGCCTCTCCCCCAGGTTGCACGCCCAGACTCACCAAGACACGAGCCTGCTCTGGAGTCAGCACATCGCCCTCCTTGCATACTTCATAGTCAGATAGCAGGGTCACCACACCTGTGGGAGGGCAGCCCCAAGTTATCCCAGCAGAGGCTCACATGGCACTTGCTGCTAGCTCTCTGTGCTAGGAAGCATTTGGCCTCAGACTGTCTTCTGTGCAGCTCAGCACCCACAGGGACAGTGGCTGCCTCCTCCATGTCCTGCAGGAGGCGAGTGCACAGCCCTGCCTTCACGGGGGAAGCTGGAGAAGTGGCTGGTCAGAGGGGAGAGCCTGTGGAAAGTGGTCCTGAGCTGCTTTTCCTTCTGGACTTCCCATACTGTCTTCCTTCATCTTTTTCCTTTCTGAGACAGGGTTTCTCTGTTTAGTCTTGGCTGTCCTGAAGCATGCTATGTAGACCAGGCTGTCCTCAAACTCACAGAGATCTACCTCCCTCTGCCTCCCGAGTGCTGAGATTAAAGGCTTGCGCCATCACAGCCTGGCTCCTTCCTTTCTTCATTTTCTAAAAATTATTCTATGTATAGGGGTGTTTTGTCTACATTTATGACCATGGTAGCATGTGAATGCATGGTCCCTGTGGAGGCTAGATGAGGGTGCTGGGAACCAAACCCACGTCACTTGGAAGAGCAGCCACTCCCCTTAACCCTATGCCACCTCTCCAGCTCCTACCTTTCTTGAGTGCAGTGGGCAGGCCCAGCTGCCTCAGCTGTGGCTCCATGGAATGAGGAAACTGCTTCAGGGGCCCTGGATCCAGGCTCACGGTTAAAGTTGCTTTGTTTCCAGCTCGAGCAAAATCCATTTCTGTATACTTTGTGAACCACCTAAGGAAGAGAAGGAGGGTAAGGGGAGAGTTCCTGGCTATGCCACTATTCAGGAGAAGCCCCCCCACCCCCCACAGGATGTGGGGACTCCTGTCCCTGTCCATTTCGGCCGTGAACCTGCAGCCAGTGGGAGGACCAGAAAGAATGAGAACCCCGGTTACAGAAGCCCAGTTTCAATAAAAGGCTCCCAGGAGTCAGCCCCAATATAATGTCACCACAGAAACCACCCTTCCATCTTTCTCTGGCCCTCAGCTTCCCTCCCTCCATCTTTCAAGACACTCACTCGTTCACCTCCTCCTTTGTGCGGTTGGTAAAGAGGAGCCCAACTTCACCTCGCAACTTCTTGCTGACCTGAAAAATGAAAGTGAGCATCACTGCTCCTTCACTAAGGACCCTGTATGCACAGGGGACACCTGTTATCATCTAAAACCTCTTCTGATTGGTGGAACTCCTAAGCAGGGTAGGAGGACATAAGGGGAACAACTCCATGGGTCTGCAGATTTGCAGATAAGGAGAACACAGATTTAAGCTGAGCTTGGCTCTTGAGACTCACTCAGCCAGGGCCAGTGACCTACCTGATGTAGGTTGTCTTTGTATTCATCAGATGGGCTTCGACCCAAGGCCACCATCATCACCTTGTTTTTGCCAAAGAACATCCTATGAAAAAATGGGTGGCTGTGAGTCAGTGCCTAGGCGTCCAGGGAGCCCAGAACCAGACAGCCAGAGGCTCTGTTCTCTGTACAACCCACCCACTGTCCCCAGGATTCCCGTTTTCATCTTATGTGCAGAACCTGATCTTGCTAACAGTTTGAGTCAGCTCACTGCAAGCATCAAAAACCACCCATCATGTCTGGCTGTGGGGAGAGACATGTTTAACAATCCCTAGTAGAGTTGGCCCAATGGTAGACTGATGCCAGAGCAACCTGCCCAAGTACTACAACTCATCAGCTCCTGCAGCCTGCTTTGGGGTCAGTCTGTGGATGGACAAAGTGGCATTCTAGCAAACCAGTAAGCCAGACCCCAGGGGCCACTTTTCTGAAGGAACCAATCTTGAAACATCTCAAGTAACCACCAAGTCCTGTCTCCCAGAGCTCAGGAAAAGCTCATCTCTAACACAAATGGTGCTCTCCGGTACGTGACCTGCAGACCCAAAGGGTCAGTCCTGATGCTGTGCTCTGAAGGAGCCAGCCCAGGCCTCCTGCCTGGTGCCCTGTCCACTTCCCACTGCCCGCTCACCGGCTGTGTTTCCAGGCATTCCGGATGTCCTTCAGCTTGCTGTTCCTCATGTTGGCCACAGAGAAGATGAAGAGGTACTTGTAGGTGTCCACACATTTCCGCAGCTGTGGGACAATTCATGAGGCACTGGAGTTGAAGAGGCAGCATGGGTCGGACAACCCCAGCCTCATGCTAGAGAATTACCTATAGGCCTTTAATCTGGTCGTCTACCACTGACATGACTGGCACCAAGGTCACCCACTATAGAAGGTGAGCAGGAACCCACACCTTATAGTCTTCTATAACCAATATTTTCCTTTGTCTACTTACAGTTAATCTAGAAACATCTACCCACTGTGGGAAGGCCCCCACTAAGTCAAAACACAAGGACCTCATCATTTCTATAAACAAGGGGAGACACCTCATCCACACTGCCCTGCCCAGATTGCTGGCTAGAGCCTCTCTGTGGTGAAGCTCCACTTCCAGGTAATTTATGCACCAGGAGACTGGGCTTCCCTGGTCCTCGGCACAGGGCTAGCAGGTCAGCTGCAGGTGGATGGCTACAGTCACCACCCCTGGTGATTTCCAGGCTTCTGACACTAGGCGGCATTACAAACTCACTAATAAGCTTCCATCATGATCTGGAGTGCACAAGAGCAATAGCATCACCTGGTCCTGTGTCACAGGGATGCTTGGGGTGCGGTGGGGGGTTGTGTGGAAAACCCATTTACTGATGTGGGAGGTACACTGAGCTCAAGCAGAGCTGGGAAACTCTAGGGCTGCTGGTTTTAAAACACCGCTAACATTCCTCCCCCAACCCTATCAAGCAAGCACTAGAAACATAAAGGAGCAAGCACCTACCTCTTCTATCAGGTTCTGCTTCAGTTCCAAGCCTTTCTTAGCAGTCTTTGTTAAGGAAACTAGAACCAAGAAACGGAGATGGTGGTGAGTGATGAATCTGGATGCTTCAGAGATTAATTGTGCTTCGTTCTTGGGAGGCTTGGTTGAACTAAGCCAATATGAAGAAGGCAGCAATGGATCCTGTCATTTCTGGCATTCAAGGTTGGGAGAGTGCTTGCTTACCTAACTTCCTGGACCCAGAGATCCCTAAATACATCTCCTAGCACAATCCAGGCGCCCTTATCCCCTTGGGCTGACTGCTGGATTTACTGCAGTGTGGCAGCAGGGTTCATACCTGCTGACAGAGTGCTCTCAGTGGTAACCCTAACAAGCTGGCTGAGGCAGGACCCTTTCCTGCTATAGGGCATGGTGCACAGGCCATCAATGGCTAGATTCAGCTATGGGATAAAAGCAACAATCCTTTTCTTTTTTTTAAAGGCAGGACCTTGCTACAAGGCTGCCTGAGCTGGCCTTGAACTCAAGATACATATCCTTGTTTCTGCTTCCTAAATGCTGGGATTACTTGTATGTATCAACTCATCCTGTTGGGACCATGTGTTTTCTATTCTTACTATACACCTGCATTTCAATTTTGCATCTGGACCCAAGAATACAAGAATGCTGGGGATGGGGAGAGGTGCACATGAACCTCTACTGAAAAGTTACCGAGGCTCTATTTATCCCACTTCTAAGAGAGTTTCTGGCATCTGCTACATCAGACCAGGGCTTACTCTCCAAAACCAGTGACTTCATAAGGACTTACCAGGACTTCAGCTACAAAGCCCTAGGTGTCCCAAGCAGGTGACAGGGCCTTTTATCTACCCTGCCTGCCACTGACAGTCCCTCTTTACAATACACATAGTCAATGGCAACCACACTGAGCCAGCCATTCCCCAGGCTCTCCACTGCTAGGATTTTGGTCCAACTTGGCACTGTCCAGGTGGTTACTGGCCTTGCTGCTTCCATCTTGGCCCTCATATTCCCCAGGCTATCAATGTGGCCAAAGTGGTCCTTTTAAAGTAAAGCCACATCAACGGCCGTATCCTTTTCCCTCAACCCGTTTTGTCCACTTTACTACAGTCACATTGGCCCCTTGTCCCACAGTATGTTAACCACAGACTCCTTTCACCTTGTGAACAACGACCTTTTCTCAGATAGCTGTACAGGTTGCTTACTTTCCTTTCCCCGGGTTTCTGTGGTCTCACCACTGAGACCTTTCCTGACTACACGATACAAACCAGTAGCATATCCACCTTCTGTATACTCCACTTTTAACTACCAAACTATACTTACTTGACAGGGGTATAAAAGATACACACACACACACACACACACACACACACCCCATGATTAAAGCGGTAAGCTTGATGAAGCCAGACCCTTTTTGTTCAATTTCTTGTCTTCTAACACCCACAAAAGTGCCAGTCCACTAGCTGGATGTGGTGCCCCAGTTTGGAATTTGGGGTCAAGGCAGAAGACGGAGAGTTCAAGGCTCCAGCATTGAAAAAAAAAAATTGTGGCAGGAGCCACACAATCAGGTATGGTGATGCATGCCTATAAAATCCCTACATTCTGGAGAAGATGAGGTAATGGAAAGCCCTTGAGTTTGAGACCAGCTTGATCTACATAGCAAGTCAAAGTTACATTCCAAGATCCCGTCTCCATCACACTCGCGCGCGGGGCAGGGGATGCAGCTCAGTGCTCAGCTGCTAGTGCCTTCCTAACAGGCATGTACTGTGGTCCATACCCAGCTCAGCATAAACTAAGTTTAGTGGTGCGTGCCTGTAACCCCAATAAACGGGAGGTAGGATCAGCAGTTTAAGACTATCCTCGTTGGCGAATTCGAGGACAGCCTGGGATACAAGACTGTCTCGGGAGCTGCCTATCGGTCCGGCCCAGACTCCAGCTCTCCGGGTCACCTTCAGACGCCAACTCGCCACCCCGGCCGGCGGATCTCCTCGGAGAGGCCTCAGCGTCCCACCCGTGTCCCCGTCGCCCCCAAGATGGAAGTCCCCCAAGCCCACCTTTCTTGTCTCGCTTGGATTTGGGCATCTCGCTGAAGACACGTGCGGCAGAAGACCGGGCGGCCCTTCAGGACCCGGGCGGCGCAGGGGCTTCTGGGACTGCGCTCGGGGCTGCCTCTCGCGTGTGCCTGACCCGAACTGAGGCGGGCTGTCTCCCCGTTTGCACCCTGCCCCGTGCCTGGAAGGCCACTTCCTGGCCCAGGCTTCAGAGCTCTCCAGTCCCTCCAGTCCCTCCAGTCCCTCCACTCCCGGCGGCTCCCGAGCCCTGGGCGCTCCAAGTGCCTCGCTCACCGCCTCCTCTCTATAGTTCGCCCCGGGGAGGGGCTTGAGGCCCAGTGCATGCCGGGATGGCGGCGGGCGGTGCTTGAGCTTCAATCATGGCGGCCGCTGTGGCGTCCGGGTTCTGGCTCTGGGCTACGCTGCTTCTTCCTGCGGCCGCGGTCTACGAAGACCAAGTGGGCAAGTTTGACTGGTGCGTATGGGTGACGCTTCTCCAGGAAGTAGGTGTCTGCTTTCCAAGCACCTGTCTTCCTCCTATTAGCAGGAGGGAGATTGCCATGGAGCAGGACCGAGTTTATAACTTCCAGCCAGGCCTTTAAGGGAGAGGTGAATGAATGAGTGCGGCACCCTGTGCAGAATGAAAACGCGAGCGTCCCTTCTTCAGATACGAAGAGTTTGAAGACGTCGACCCAAGACCATTAAATTAAGCGCCCAGGGAACTCTTCTAAGCCGACCCGTATATGACTGTGCAGATTGCTCTGCAGTGGAGCCAGCCCTGCCATCCAGGCATAGTTTAGGGTTTTGGTCAGAGGTCACGGATTCCCTCCTTTCCTGTCGTATCCGATTCTGGGGCTGTCAGGGTTGTGATCTCCTGGGTGTCAGAGGTCACTAGCCCCCAGGGAAATTTCATCCTTCTGGAACTAGCTGTTTTCTCTTAGCCCTCCTGCCTTACAGGTTCTAAAGTGAGTTCTCTTTTTCCCCTCTAAGGGACGCTCTGGGCACAGTGTCCTCTCAAAACGTATCAGCCAGACATTCATTCATTCCCCTCTTCCTTCTGGCCATGCTTGCTTCTGTTTGGCTGCTTAACTGTTGCATGCTCCTGGGGAAATTGACATACAGCTGAACAATAGTATTTTTAAAAGGTCTTCATTTTGGGCCCTTTAGTTTCCTCATCTGTAAAATGAAGGCAATAACATTTGCCTTACACACTTGATAGGGTTGTTCTATTCTGGCTACACGCAGAATAAAGTCACATGAAAATACACATAGAAATGACTGAGTCTAAACTTGACTCTACTACCAATTTAGCTCGTTTAAAACAAACTAAACAACACAATGGTCTAAATGAGAGATGCAGTCTAAATGCTATGTTTGCTCAGTGTGCTCCAAGACAGCAGTATTTCTCTTTGCAGCATGTGTACCTGGAAGTCTGTCTGGTGCAGCTAGAAATTAGTTAGGACACTTTGGGATGTTACTTGAGTAATGGGTGTCACACTTCGCTCATCCATTTGGTGGTAATTCTTTCTTGTCGTCTTTGCTTCTGAGTGCATTGCACAGAAATCGTAGGTATGGTCGGAGATCTTCACTTGCCCACATTTCTTGTATGTGATGAGGGAGATGTGCTAGTGTGAGCCCAGCAGTTTTTCTCTTTGCGACGATGACTTTGCCCTGATGTGCCCCTGCGCCCTCCCTCAGGAGACAGCAGTATGTTGGAAAGCTCAAGTTTGCCTCCTTGGAATTTTCCCCTGGATCTAAGAAGTTGGTTGTGGCCACAGAGAAGAATGTGATTGCTGCGTTAAATTCTCGTACTGGAGAGATCTGTGAGTGAGCTGTGGAAACTGGAGGGAAGCTAGTCCAGCTAACCTAGGGCTTACCGTCTCCTCCCTCTCTTCCTCCCTCCCTCCCTTTCTTCCCTTTTTTTTTTTGGTCTTCTCTAGTCTTATCTTCTTTCAAGATGTATATTTGTGTCACTGCCCTTTGTAATGTCCTCAATCCTAAAGGTCCTTAATAAGATAACACTGTGCCAGGCGGTGGTGGTGCACGCCTTTAATCCCAGCACTTGGGAAGCAGAGCCAGGTGGATCTCTGTGAGTTTGAGGCCAGCCTGGCTACAAAGCGAGTTCCAGGAAAGGCTCAAATCTACACAGAGAAACCCTGTCTCGGAAAACCAAAAAAAAAAAAAAAAAACCAAAAAAACAACAAAAAAAAAAAACCAAAAAAACCCAAAAACCCCCAACACTACAAAAGCTATCCTATTTTGCAATAAAGGCTTGGATGACTGCCATTCAGGTATCCCTGCTGGGATTGTTTGTAGGAATTTAGATTGTGAAAAGAGAATTCATAAACTCTTTTCTTATGAATTGGGTAGATTGTGTTAATTACAAATTTTTTTTGTTTTAATTTTTATTTTATGTGTATTGCTATTTGACCTGCATGTATGTCTGTTTGAGGGTGTTGGATCTTCTAGAACTGGGGTTACAGACAGTTGTGAGCTGCCATGTGGGTGTTGGGAATTGAACCAGTCTGGAAGAGCAGCCAGTGCTCTAACCACTGTGCCATCTCCAACCAGAGTTTGTTTATCTTATTGTTGTTCCTTTATATGTTTCATGGGGTGGGAGTGGACCAGAGGGGCAGTGAGCCCAGATGGGAAAAGCAATACCTCTTGAGCCCCTCCTCCCTCACTCTCCAGTCTAGGTCTAGGCACTTGGTAGTATCCTTGCTTCCTAATTAAAGTTAGGTAATGCAATCTATGTCAATGAAGAGCTCAGTCCCTTTCTAGTCTCATTGGGTCACAGTTACTCACAGCAACGCCTGACTCTTTTTTTTCTCTCAGTGTGGCGCCATGTTGACAAGGGCACAGCAGAAGGAGCTGTGGATGCCATGTTGGTCCATGGACAAGGTAAGCAGAGGTCCCCCAGTCTCCATTGTGGGGTCAGCACCATCTCACATTGCTTGGTTCTTTGCTTTGTTTTAGGGTCTTGATGGGGAAAGGAGAAGGGGGGCTTCCACAGTGAAGGGCAGGCACCTGCTTCATACCTGTTTGCATCCATGAGCTAGAGGAGGGGTCATGGCACGTGGCTCTTATGAGACAGCCGAGGAAGCGTGGGAAATGACAGTGGTCTTTGTCCTTTCCAGATGCAATCACTGTATCCAATGGAGGGCGAATCATGCGTTCTTGGGAGACTAACATTGGGGGCCTGAACTGGGAGATAACTCTGGACAGTGGCAGGTAGGCAAGGAGTGTGCTTCATTGTGGCTGAGTGAAGGAAGTACATAGACAACAACTCTGGGCCTTTGGGCTTTTTTTTCCCCTTCCTCAGGGACCACTGAAGAGGGTTAGCACATCAGATGCCTATTGTTTTTGAAAATTTTTTTCTTATGTGTATGGGTGTTTTGCTGCTTGTATGTTTATGGATCACATGAGTGCAGTACCAGTGGAGGCCAGTAGAGGGTGTTAGACCACCTCCTCACCCCCACTGGATTATCAGATGGTTGCCCGCCACCATGTGGGTGCTAGGAATTGAATTCAGGTACTCTGGAAGAGTAGCCAGTGCTCTTAACCACTGAGCCTTCTCTCTAGCCCCAGGTGCCCCCCCCCCCCCCCAGGGTTTCTCTGTGTAGCTTTGAGCCTTTCCTGGAACTCACTTTGTAGACCTGTCTGCCTCTGCCTCCCAAGTGCTGGGATTAAAGGTGTGTGCCACCACTGCCTGCACCACCACCACCACCACCACCCACCCCGCCTTTTTTTGAGACAGGATCTCTACATAGCCCTGGCTATCCTGGAAATTCTTAGACCAGGCTGGCCTTGAACTCTGGAGAATCTTCTTCCTTTACCTCCCCAGTGCTAGGATTTATGTGCCACCACATCTGGCTTAGATGCCCATTCTTAATTTACTTGTTATAGCACATATGTGTTTATTTACTGAGATTTCTGTATTATTTACAAATGGGATTTGCTGTGAATTGGATGGATTTTGTTAACCGAGCACCTATTAGATGAACAGTTCTGTACTAGATACAATGTTTATTCTGTTTTTAAACACTGTCCCAATCTTACCATAATATATGATCTTTGAGTGCTGTGTTCTAGGTAAAAGAACATAGTACAAAGCTTTCCATGTTCCTTATGTTTGTTTGCTTTGAGACAGGTCCATGTAGCCCAAGCTGCCCTCAAAGTAGCTATGCTGATGAGGCTGACTTTGGTGTGTGTGTGAATGTGTGTGTGTGTGTGTGTGTGTGTGTGTGTGTGTGTCTGTCTGTCTGTCTGTCTGTCTTTCTGTCTGTCTGGGTGATGTGTGGGGAGGGTGTGCATGCTGTAGTGCACATGTAGAGGTTAGTGAATAACTTCCTGGAGTCATTTCTCTCTACCTTTGAGTGGGTTCTGGGGATTGAACTTGGGTTGTCAGCCTTGCTTAGCAAGTGCCTTTACCTGCCAAGCTATCTTGACAGTCATGGCCTTGAACTTCTGACACTCCTGCCTCTACCTTGTAAGGGCTAGGATTGCAGAGCTGTTCTCACCACACTTGAAACTCCATATTTTAGTTATCTGTTATTGAACAGCTTGGACCACTGCCTTTATCTTTGCTGAGATGAATCTATGTGCTTGTTAGCTTTAGCTTCCACACGGGACGATAACAGTTCACTGGTTACTAGCATTTGGTAGATCCCAGGTAATGAGAACACTGTCCATGTGAGACAGCTCTGTCATCAAGTTCTTGCCCAGTTGTGGACATAGTCATAAGCCTAACAGTGATAGCATTTCCTGAGTCTTGTGGAATCCCAGGGAAAGGGAGAGGTAACTCAACGAAGATTTGGGGGCTTGAGGGCAGTGTGCCTGAATGGTTCTTAGGCAAGGCAGATTCTCACATTGGTAGAGGCAAGATTAGACAGACCCAGCACTGGCATCCAGGTGTATTTGTTTTCTGATCCAGCAAGCAGCATCGACAGTAGTGGGGCCAGCCACTCTAGCCGAAGGCCCTCACTCATACCTGTGCTTAGTTTCCAGGCACTTGGGCTGGTGGGCCTGCAGGAGTCGGTGAGGTACATTGCAGTTCTGAAGAAGACAACTCTCACTCTCCATCACCTCTCCAGTGGGCACCTGAAGTGGGTGGAACATCTCCCAGAGAGGTAAGGCAGTCTCCTCCCCAGTGATGACTATCTTGTCCCAGTCCCTACAGCACTCTCTATCTCCTTGAGGGTGCTTGGCCAGGTGCCCTCCTGTTGGCGTCACATGGGAGTGTATACTCTCACATGTGGGCCTGAGTGGAAAGGCTGTGGCGACATACTTGGGGTGTACTTGGTAGGGCAGAGAAAATTCAAACTGGGGTGCTAGAGCTGCCACATAGGGGGCTGCTCCTGCTCATGCACACAGTGCTCTGGGCCTTTCAACTGCTGCTTCACACTATTCTGATTCTTTCTTCATGGTAAGAATCAGAATGACTGGGAGGAGCTGAGGAGGCTCAAAGTGATTTCCAGAGGTCCTGGGGGTTGGAAGCATGAAAGCTAGGAAGGAACAGGGTGGCTAGAGGGTCAGGCAAGAGTTGGCTTCAGCCACTTGCAACTATTTCCAAAAAGTTTAGGGTGGAGATCAAAAGTTAAATTGCTAAAGTTAAGGTGGAGACATTGACCAGACAGACCAATGGTAGAGAGCCTACCTGGCATGCACAAGGTCTTGCATTTGATTCTTAACCTTGCTGAAAAAAGAGCCACAGTGCTAGCTGAGCATGGTGGTGCAAGAAAAACAAACAAATAAAAACGCCAAAAAGTCAATAGCCTACAGAACCAAGAACAGAAGCTCCATGAGTCTGGCCTACCTGATGGGGCCTACAGGGGAACCGCAGGGGAACCAGGTGTCCTACCTCTACAGCCTTAGTCAGACAACTGGTGTGGTGCCCCACATACATGTAGGCATGCTACATCTGTCACTTAGGAAAAGCTGGCAATCTGGTCAGTTTGAAATGTTGATGAGCAATTCAAATTAAGGACAAAAGCCAGGCTTGGGACGGAACTGAGTAGTGGAGCACTTGCCTAGCATTCGTGAGGCCCTGGGTTTGACCCTAGCTTTGCAAACAGCAACAGCAAAGAACCTAGAAGCAAAGTCTGTGAGCCAAACCAACTACCTGGGATTTCTGTGGCGTCTCACTAGGAAATGGCAGCTTGGTTTTGGAAGCCCCTGGGAAAGCTCAAGTCTAAGGGCTTGGTGGTCCTGTCCTCTGTCCTCTCTTTCCTTTCGTAGTGACAGCATCCACTACCAGATGGTGTATTCCTACGGCTCCGGGGTGGTGTGGGCCCTTGGCATCGTTCCCTTCAGCCATGTGAACATTGTCAAGTTTAACGTGGAGGATGGAGAGATTGTTCAGCAGGTACAGAGGGCAGCTGGCTCCGGGTGGGAGGGAAGGAGTTGGTAGAGACCTTCTTTGCATGGGGGTCCACGGAACTTGGCAGCCACATCCGACGCCCCCCTTGAGCCCTCAGGCATTTACCGTTATTGGGTGTATTTTCCCAGTGACCAAAAAGAAACCCCAGAGTACTTCTGGTTTGGAGGTTGATGGAGGTGGGTGAGGACAGGAAGAGCCTCTTTGGAATCAGCCTTTTTTTTTTTTTTTTTTTTTTTTTTTGAGACATGGTCCTATGTAGCCCTAGCTGTCTTGGAACTCACTCTATAGACCAGGCTCGCTTCCAACTCAGAGATCCACCTGCTTCTGCCTCCCAAGTGCTGAGATTAAAGGTGTATGTCAGAGTTTGAGGCCAGCCTGGTCTACAAAGCAAGATTCAGGAAAGGCGCAAAGCTACACATAGAAACCCTGTCTCGAAAAACCAAAAAAAAAAACCCCAAAAAACAAAAAACCAAACCCAAATAAAGACGTGTACCACCACCACCCAGCCAGCCATGCATTTTGAGCTTGGGATCCTCTGTGGGATTCCAGCAGCAATTCTGTTGATTTGCTGAGAGGGACCTTATTGATCTTCATGAGTCTGTCATGAAATGTCTCCACAGGTCAGGGTTTGGACTCCATGGCTGCAGCATCTCACTGGGGCCTGTGGTGTGGTTGACGAGGCTGTCCTGGTGTGCCCTGACTCCAGCTCACATTCCCTCCACACTTTGGCCCTGGAGACAGAATGGGAACTGCAGCAGATCCCCCTGCAGGTGAGAGGTGCTCTCCTGGTTACTTTGGGGCGGAGGGAGCTGGCATGATTGCCTATGATGTTGCTGCTGCTTTCCTGAGCTGTGACAGCCATGGGGAGAGGTTAGGCCTCTGGCTGAGCTGTTGTTGGGGTACAGACCATGGTCTTTGGAGCTGTCTACCCTGGTTTAGTACTGCTTCCAGGGCAAAGCATGACAGAGGGTCCTGGTCTGATGGTCTGGGAGGGGGCAAGTATCTCACCTTTCTTCTTGCTGCCCCCAGTCTCCTGACTTAGAGTTTGGAAGTGGATTCCAGCCTCGAGTGCTACCCACGCAACCCAGTCCAGTGGCTCCTTCTCGGGCCCAGTTCTTCCTACAGTTGTCCCCAGGCCACTACGCTCTGCTGCACTACGACCATGGTGCCGTGACTCTGCTCAAAAACTTCCCCCAGGTAACTGTAGGCAATGTGCTTGCTAGGACCAGAAGGTCTTGACGGACAAAGCTGGGAGGAGGCAGAACTTTGAACTGGGACACATTTGCCTTAAAACCCATTGTCTGGGAGCTGATATCTGACATTCCTTACAGGCCACTCTCGTGAGCTTTGCCACCACCGGAGAGAAGACAGTGGCTGCAGTCATGACCTGTCGAACTGAAGTGAGTACCATGCATGACAGCTAGGACCTGGGACTTCTTATCTCTGCTGGGAACCCTTATAGTCAGAAGTCAGGGTACACCCACCTGTTCACAGGGGTGGGAGGCTGCAGAGAGATAAGTTCTCTTTCCATACAGTCTCTTCCTCAGTAGGAATGGGATCCTAGTGTGGCTACCCTTCTCTATATGCAGAGTGTTAAGGGCTGCTGGGCTTGTGAGGGTGGGACACGAGAGATAAGCTTTGCCTTATCTCTTCGGACTGGAGAAATGTCTCAGTGGTTAAGGGCACTGGCTGCCCTTCCAGAGGTCCTGAGTTCAATTCCCAATGGTGGCTCACAACCATCTGTAATGATCTGGCGCCCTCTTCTGGTGCGCAGGCAGAACACTGTACATAATAAATAAACCTTTAAAAAAGAAAACAAAGCTGTGCCTTCTTCTGCCTGTGCGGAAGAGACAGAAGCATCTGGGAGTAACCCGTGGTTGAGTGTCCTCATGTCTCTTTCCTCTAGCAAAAACCTGGCAGTGCTGGAGATGGGACTATGGCCAGCTTTCCTGAGACATCAAAGGCACAGGTAGGGTATGGCACTGGGCGGGCAGGGTGTGTTCCTGGGTGGAGTGGCAGACCTGGGGACCCAGGAGGCCACCCAAGAAAGCCAAGATCAGCTGAGGCTAGCAGGTCCCCTTGAGTTCCCAGCTTCAGGAAGGGTCTAAGTTCTGTCAGTTAAGTGGCATATCTTGTCCTTTCTCATGGCAAGATGAGGAGGCAGACTCCTGGAATCTGTCCTCCTCATTCCCTTCTCTGAGCCTCGGCTTCCCCACTCCTGTGGGGTCTCCACAGCTGGCAGAGCCAGGTGGCATTCTACAGTTCACTTGGTGGCAGTAAAGGCCCTGACAGGAGGCACAGGTCTTGGTTGTGGTCTCATGTCTGGAGCTTTTCCCTTCTTTCCTTATCCACAGTCAACGCAAATCTGGGAACTCTCTGCCTCCCTGTACATGGTTGCTGTGCACACTGTCTCCCTTCCGAGATGTACACGGTCTTGTACACACTGTCTCCCTTCCGAGATGTACACGGTCTTGTACACACTGTCTCCCTTCCGAGATGTACACGGTCGCTGTACACACTGGCTCCCTTCCGAGATGTACACGGTCTTGTACATACTGTCTCCCTTCCGAGATGTACACAGTCGCTGTACACACTGGCTCCCTTCTATGTGTATTCAAAGATGTACATGGTCTTTGTATCCACATAGTAGTTATACATAGCTGGCTTTTTGTTTTTTTTTTTTTTTTTTTTGTTTTTTTTTTTTTTGTTGTTGTTGTTTTGATACAGGGTTTCTCTGTGTAACAATCCTGGCTATCCTGGATCTTGCTCTGCTGACTTTTTTATTTTCTATTTTGTCTTTTGAGATAGTGTTTCTCTGTGTAGCCCTGGTTGTGCTGGAACTTACTTTGCAGAGTTCCACCTGCCTGACTGTTGTGATTGAATCTGTGTGCTGCCACACGAGGCTTCAGGCTCCCTTCTGGAATGCACACTGTAGCTGTGATGTCATTTATTCATTTAGAAACCTTGTTTTTCCCGTAGGATTTGGCTCTCTTTACTTTCTTATGCATGTTTCCCTTCCGGCCTAGTCCCTTCTCTAGGGGATTTGCACTGTCCTTAGACACGCTATAGGGGAATTTATTGTTGACCTGTGCTGTGTGTTCCTCTAGGACTCTCTGGCTTGCTTCAACCAAACCTACACCATTAACCTCTACTTAGTGGAGACAGGTCGGCGGCTGCTAGACACTACAATTTCCTTCAGCCTGGAGCAGAAGGGCACTCATCCTGAGCGGGTAAGTGACAGACAACCTTGGCCTTCTCACCCTGTTCTGTGGGCTTCGTCTCCTTGGAGCTGGGCCATAGCTGTGGCCCTGGATTAGGGCTTTCAGAACAAGACTCCTAGTTCCTCCAGAGCCACTGCCTGGTTATAAATTACAGCAAAGCGGCTGCTGCTGCTATTGTTGAGATTTATTTATCATTTTATGTGTATGAGTGTTTTGCTTGCATGTATGTGTGTGTACCATGTGAATACATGGGACATTTGATCCCCTGGTACTGGAGTTACAGATAGTCGTGAGCTGCCGTGTGGGTGCCGGGAATTGAACCTGGGCCTTCTGCAAGAGCAGTAAGTTCTCTGACTCTCCAGCCTACTGCTGATGTTTTACCCACCTGTCGGTGTGCACGAGGCCCTTTTTGTTTATGCAGTAATCCAGAGCGCATCTTGGCAGTCTTGTGGATTGGTCTTTACTGACCTGGTTTGTGAATGGTGGCCCAGGACATTTTGAGTCATAGAGCTAGCAAGACATGTTGCTGGGGTTCAGATGCCAGACTGACTCCCCGTATGTTCTTCTGGGGATATTGAATTGTGTCCCTCAACTTCTGGGCTGGTTCTGGCCTGGCCTCCTGCTCACCTTTGGGGTGCAACTGAGGCATGAGAGGATGACAGTCCTGTCAAGTACTGCCCTTCGTGGACAGATCAGAGAGAGCCTGAGCTTATTGCTCTGTTGGCTCTGAAGAATGTGTGTTTTCTTGCTGGTGTCCAGATGATCACTGTATTGTCTAGACATCACATCATGCCATGACCTGGACCTCAGCTGACTCCCAACCCTTTGAATTTTGGGGTCCGATGCCTTGGAGCCATTTGGCTTCTTACTGTTCGGCTTATAGCTGTACATCCAGGTGTTCTTGAAGAAGGATGACTCGGTGGGCTACCGGGCCTTGGTGCAGACACAGGACCACCTGCAGCTGTTCCTGCAGCAGCTAGGTGAGTGCCCCATACAGCCATTTGTGTTTCTGCCTGCTCTGAATTCCAGTCATGTGTGGGAGAGGTGGGGGTGTGTTGGGTGAGGAGGCTTGGGAAAGATTTGAGCAGAGTGTACCCTGAGAATATTCTTAGTTCCTGGGGGCATGAAATGAGATATAGAATCTTCTTCACTTGACTTTTGACCCCAGCCTCATGAGATCTTTTACATAAGTCTGGAACTCTGAGCCCCTCTAAGAGTCTTCTCAGGGCTAGGGAGCCAGGCTGAGCTTTTGCAAACTGGTTTCCTGTAGCTGGGAAGGTGGTGTTGTGGAGCCGAGAGGAGTCCCTGGCAGAAGTGGTGTGCCTGGAGATGGTGGACCTCCCCCTGACTGGGGCACAGGCTGAACTGGAAGGAGAATTTGGCAAGAAGGCAGGTATGAACCCAGGGAGGCTGCTCCCGGGAGGGTTAGCTGGGTTTATGGACCTCACTGTGCCCCTGGCTTCTGATTCAGCCTGATGGAGTCCCATGGCTAGTTTTCAGTGCATCAGCAGCCTGGTGGTTTATGCAGCTACAGTTTCACTGAATCCCTCTAGTGAGTGATCCTGAGACAAAAATGTTTTTACTTTATATTAGTTGCAAATGCCTTGCCTGGGGACCTAATAATTGTCAGGCTCCATGTCAGATACTTCTCATTGTCTCAAATGCAATAGCCACATGTGCCTAGAGAGACCTGACTGGACATAACCCTGTGTTCTCTAAGTCAGCAATGGCTCCACTGATGGTCATCTGATAAACTTGATTCATTCCTCTCTAGTCTAGGTCAGTTCCCCCACAATCCATTCAGCTATCCAGTAGGCAGCTGTTGAGGGCTTCTGGGTGAGGTACACTGCTAGGTGTTGTACGTTTTCTTAAGCTGAGAATTAATTTGACTTTACTATCTATTTCTGCTGCTGGACCCAGCGATTCAAGGTAAATCCTCTTCTTGCTGCCTGTTGCGTCTTGCTTGCCCACATGGCTAGTCTGTGGTTCATTGTTTTTTTGACTTGCATCGGTGAGACACACACCGTGTATGTGTGGACTGCTCTGCCTGTGACTTGCTTCTCTGCCTCTCATTGAGTTGAGGATGGTAGAAAAGAGATGAGCAAAGAGAATACTCACAGAGACCCACCTGTTTCTGCCTCCTGAGTGCTGGGATTAAAGGCGTGTGCCATCACTGCCCAGCTAAAGATAATACTCTCAAGGAGCACTGCTCACGCACTGGGCGCCGTACACAATCCTGAGTGGATGTCATAGGATCTGTTCTTTGTAACAAGCCTCTGAGTTGCATGCCATTTAATAGATGAGGGACCAAAGGCACAAAGGTTAAGCACATTTTTTAGGGTTACACAGCAGAAGAGGTTAGAGCCTGGATTTCATTTCAAGCCTGTCAGACTCCCAAGACCCTTCTCCTTACCATGGTATCACGCACCTGTCACATCTCTGTTGGAGGACACTTTCCGGGAAATGCCTCACCAATGGAGTCAGGGGCAAGGGAGAATGATGGCCTTAGGAATGGCTTGCAGGAAGGGATGCTGGGAGCAGGGTAACAAAGTAGAATGAAGCAATGGGAGATGGAAGCACCATTCATGCATACACCTGCTCCCACTGCACTGGAGACCCACACTTTGGCTTGGCTGTGGCACAAGATGGTCATCCCAGCATGGCTACATCCTGCATGGCTGATTCCTTACCTCTTAGTCTCCTATTACAAGATTCTAGGCAGGTGAAGTCCTAAGAGCCAGGTAAGGAGGTTTTGGAAGCTTGTGCATGGCTGTACCAGAGTGTGGGGCTGCTGACATTGTACACAGACTGCCCCTTGAATTTGTGGCCTGGAGTGTGAATGACTGGAAGGTTCTATAGGAGAGTGCTCCTGGGAAAGCACACATCTTCTTGCTGGACTCCTAGTCTGATGGGAGTGCCTTCCTTCTTCCCCAACACCAGACGGCTTGCTGGGCATGTTCCTGAAACGTCTGTCATCTCAGCTCATCCTGCTCCAGGCCTGGACTTCCCACCTCTGGAAAATGTTCTACGATGCTCGGAAGCCCCGAAGCCAGATTAAGAATGAGATCAACATTGACACATTGGCCAGAGATGAGTTCAACTTGCAGAAGATGATGGTGATGGTAACAGCCTCAGGCAAGGTGAGCATGTGAACCCTAGAAAGCAAACCTCAGATGCAGTCACAGGCAGCAGACTTATTTTGTTCCAGTTTGCAAGGGTTGAATCAATTCTTCTGTTTCTTTCTAGTTGTGAGTCAAATATTTGTTTCTCTTCCAGCTCTTTGGCATTGAGAGCAGCTCTGGCACCATCCTGTGGAAACAGTATCTGCCCAATGTTAAGGCAGACTCCTCCTTTAAGCTGATGGTCCAGAGGACTACTGCTCATTTTCCCCACCCACCTCAGTGCACGCTGCTGGTGAAGGACAAGGTGAGGCAGCCATGCTGACTGGAGCCACCAGGTGTTGCCTTGGGCATTCTGTGAGAAGCTCTTGGGTTAGAAAGAAGTCTTGTTCCTGCCGTTTTCTGGCCTGGGTGGAGGAACCACCCAGCTCTGATGTGGAACTGGCTGGGAACCCTCTCCTCCTTCAGCTGGTGCTTTCCCTTCGTAGCGAGGCTGTCCCTGAGAGCCAAGTGGCTGTTTCCTCTCTATGAGAGCAAACGGGGCACAAAGCTATTGTGATTTCTGCCTCTAGAATTTGAATGGATTTGCATGGATTCATTCAACTAGCAGTGTTGTGAGGTGGGGTTTGGCAGATCCTTTTTTGAATCCAGCAATCATGAGACTGCTGAATTATGCTTGACTTGTTCTTTGGGGGAGAGGGTCTCACTGTGTAGCTCTGGCTGGCCTGAAACTAGCTATATAGACTAAGCTGGCCTGGAACTTGCAGAGATCTGAAGGTGCTAGGATTAAAGGTATGCACTGCTACCTTGGCCTGGTCTTGACTTTGATTTGCTCTTTAGCATGCCCAGTTCTTAGCTAGAGTTGGAGCCAGAACCAGTCCAGGCCTTTCCCTTTTCACATCAGCCTAGGGACCAGTCATCTGCGGTCAAGAGTTTACTTTCTACTAAGATGCCAGAAAGCAGGGAGTTCCTCGTGGTCCTCAGCATCCCAGGGCTACCTGTAGGATGTTGTTCCTTCTGTGTTGGAATCTGACTGTTTTCTGCCCATTGTAGGAAACAGGAATGAGCTCTCTGTTTGTCTTCAACCCCATTTTTGGCAAGTGGAGCCAGGTGGCTCCCCCAGTGCTTAAGCGCCCCATCTTGCAGTCCTTGCTTCTCCCAGTCATGGATCAAGACTACGCCAAGGTGCTGCTGTTGGTGGATGATGAATACAAGGTGCTTTGTCTTGGGGGGGTGGAGTCTTCTGTGCAGAGCTGGGTATGGGATGGGTGTCAGACATACCCTGGGACAGAGGTGGCCCACACACCACACAGCACATGTTGTCATTAGGCCACCCTCAGAGTATGACTGCCCTGGTCAGCACCTAGGTTCATAAGGAGCACACCGCTACACCTGGCCAGTATCTTTTCTCTTTTTTTAGTTGAATCATGTGTTTGTATGTGCACATCAGTGCAGGTATCTGTAGAGGCCGGAAGCATCAGATCCCCCTGGAGCTGGAATTATAGGTGGTTGTAAGTCACCCAATATGCATTCTGAGAATTTAACTCATGGCCTCTGGAAGAACAGTCCATGCTCTTAACCACTGAACTAACTCTCCAGCCCCTAACTCTGAAGTTCTTTGGTTTGTTTGGCTTTTGGTTTTTTGGTGCTTGGTTTTTGAGACAGAATTTCTCTGTGTGGCTCTGGCCGTCCTGGAACTCACTCTATAGACCAGGCTGTCTTTGAACTCACAGAGATCCTCGTGCCTCTGCGCCACCACCTCCCAGCAACACTGAGGTTCTTTTTTTTTCTTTTCTTTTTTTTTTTAAGACTTATTTATTATGTATACAGAAGAGGGCACCAGATCTCATTACAGATGGTTGTGAGCCACCATGTGGTTGCTGGGAATTGAACTCAGGACCTTTGGAAGAACAGACGGTGCTCTTAACCTCTGAGCCATCTCTCCAGCCCAACACTGAGGTTCTTAACAGAGCCTTATTTAAGCCTTAAATGAATCCAGTGACTGGTTTTCTGGTTCACTGTTTGATGCTCAAAGCTTTCTTTAGTGGGCAAGCACTAATGGCTCTTGAGAAATGGGCTTCAAGGTTTCTGCACTTGCGTGTAACACTGCTGGGCTATCTGGGTTTTTCAAGGTCACAGCTTTTCCAGCTACTCGGAATGTCTTACGACAGCTACATGAACTTGCTCCCTCCATCTTCTTCTACTTGGTGGATGCAGAGCAGGGGCGGCTCAGCGGATATCGGCTTCGGAAGGTAGGGAAGAAGCAGCTGGCTGTCCTCGTGAGGCACTGTGGGTCTTTGCTGTTGTTTGGCTAAACAGTGGCCTGATGCCTGATTCAAAGGCACCCATTTGTTCACGCTGGGTTGTTGTTTTAACTTCGGCACAGTGGCTGAACCTTAATCTGTTTTAGCCAGCAATTGCCACTCTGCAGTTCCTGGCCGCTCAGGCTGCAGCCTGGTGGGAATTCTGTTCCTACAGGCACTGGCTCGGCCTTTGAGGCTAAAGGTAGCTTCACCTAAATCTCTATTGTTTATTTATAAATACAACTTGAGATTCAGAAGCTTGGGTGAAGCCTAGCTAACCTTTCCTTGCTGGCATTTCTGAAAGAGAGCATCCTTTCACTCCACCAAACAAAACTTTGATACTCCAAACCCCTTCCCTACCACTATCTCCAGATGCCCTCTGATGCTGTATGATTACTTTCTGTCAACTGGTTGCTAACTCTGCCTCCTGACCCAAGGTTAATTTGATTTAATTAACGCAAATGCAGACTTGGGGTTCACAATACGATCGAATATCCCCCAACACTGGGTGGGCAGGTTCTTTGTGGTGGACTTAGTCCTCAGTGCTTTGGGTAGAACAGTGCAGAGTGGTGTCCCACAGACCCTGAAGTCTAGAAAGGGTGCGTCATGCTACTCTGACGATGGAGGCAGGGGGCACGGGTGAGGGTTGAGTCGGGCATTTATACAAAGGCAAATTTCAACAGAATATGTGCTTTGGACTCTTTCCAGAAATGGGTCAGTTGGCTCTGAAGGGGTTCAGCCTTTGCCAGTATCCATGCATGCTGGCTCTGAAGTTCACGGTGGGCTGGCCTTGGTAGCAGGGCTACCTAGAGAGAACTTTGGGTGGTGTTTGGTCACCAGAGAGCCTTCCTCTTCTGTCCTTTAGTATGTCTTGAGAGGTAAAACAGCAATTAGCAGCTTAGACTCAGCTGCTGGGATTAGCACTTCAGCCTCCTTGCTTGCTAACTTTGTAATCTGGCACATACTATGTCAACAGCCTGTTTTCATGTCCACATGGGTAACAACAGGGAAAGGCACTCACTGCAAAGCTTGACAATCTTAGTGTTGTCTCTCAAACCCACATGCTAGAAGGAGAAAACTAACATTCACAGGTTGTTCTCTGACCTCTACATGCATACATAAACAAACAAATAAATACACAAATAATAAATAGATAAAAATAAATAAGATCATGATACTTAGCCTGAGAAACAATTAAGTTTTATTTTTATTTTTTATTTTTTTGCATACATATATGTCTATGTATCCCCTGCATGCCTGGTTCCCTTAGAGGCCAGAAGAGGTTATTAGGCCTTGTGATAGGAGTTCAGATTATTGAGCTGCCATGTGGGTGCTCAGAAATGAACCCAGGTCCTCTAGAAGAACAGCTAGTCCTCTCACCCATGGAGCCACCTCTACAACTCTGCTGTTATTTTTAATTATGTGTATATGTGTTCATGTAAGGGCATGTGTGTAGATGCCAGTGGATGTAGGAAGAGAATGCTGAGCCCCTGGGCATTGGAGTCACACTACTGTGAGCCTTCTGACATGGGTGTTAGCAGCTGAACTTGGGTCCTCTGGAAGAGCAGTTAGTGCTTTTGCTTCAGATAGTGGTTTGCCACTGAACCATTTCTCCAGCCCCTATTAATAAAATTTTTATTCAAAATATTAGAGGGGCCAGAGAGATGGCTCAGTGGCGAAGAACACTGGCTGCTCTTACAGCAGACCTGGGTTTGTTCCCCGCACCCTCATGGCAGCACAGCCACCTGTGGCTCCAGCCCCAGGGGAATCTAACAATCTTCTGATCTCCTGTGCTGCACAAATATATATGCAGGCAAAGCACCCACATGTGTAAAATAACCTGGATGACTACATAGTGAGTTCCAAGACAGCCAGCATATGAAGAGAGACCCTATCTTAAAAAAGAAAAAAAAGAAAAAAGATCCCCTGAGCAAATATACACACCCCTGTATCCCATTCCGAGCTGTCCTTGCCAGCTGTTTGCTATGTGTTAGTGATACTGTAAGCATAGCTGTATGGACACATGTATCTACATGTCTCATAAAATTATGTCTTTCTCAAAGAGAACAGATCTATATTTATTTTACTTATTTGCATTTTCACTTAATGTCTTTTCTGCTTAGATCTTCCTTCCTTCCTTCCTTCCTTCCTTCCTTCCTTCCTTCCTTCCTTCCTTCCTTCCTTCCTCTCTTTTTTAAAGTTTTTTTGAGACAGAGTTTCTCTGTCTAACAGCCCTGACTGCCCTGGAACTCGCTCTGTAGACTAGGCTATCCTAGAACTTGTTCCGTAGACCAGGCTGGCCTCGAACTTACAGACATCCATCCGCCTGCCTCTTTCTCCTGAGTGCTGGAATTAAAAATATGCATCGCCACTGACTGCCCAGCTCTGCTTCATTATTTTTTTCAGAAACCCTACTTACTTATTTGTTTATTTTGAGGCAGGATCTTACTGTGTAGTTCAGGCTAGCCTTGAACTCATGGTATCCTCTTGTCTCAGCTTCCTGAGTTCTGGGATTATAAATTGAGCTCCATTTCCAGCTCCTTGCTTTAGTGTTTTTCTTTCTTCTCTTTCTTTCTTTCTTTCTTTCTTTCTTTCTTTCTTTCTTTCTTTCTTTCTTAAAAAAAACTGTCTGTCTGTCTATCTGTCTGTCTGTCTGTCTGTCTACCTATCGATCTAATGTGTGCTAGGGTTTTGCCTTTATATACTCTGTGAGAGGGTACGGGATCGCTTGGAACTGGAGTTACAGACAATAGTGAGCTACCATGTGGGTGCTGGAAATTGAACCCAGCCAGTGCTCTTAACTGCTGAGCCATCACTCCGGCCCCTCTTTTTTTTTTTTTTTTTTTTTTTTTAATAATTTATTTTTACTTTATGTGCATTGATGTTTTACCTGCATGTATGTCTTTGTGAGGGGTGTCGGGTCCCCTAGAACTGAAGTTACAGACAGTTGTGAGCCACCATGTGGGTGCTGGGAATTGAACCTAGGTCCTCTGGAAGAGCAGTCAGTGCTCTTAACCACTGAGCCATCTCTCCAGCCTCCCTTTCTTGTTTTCTTAATTAAAAAAATTACATTTATTTATTCTGTATGAGTATAGGGAAGTATGTATGTGTACATGCGTATACAAGCATGAGCCCACATGCCATGACACGCATGTGGAGATCAGAGCTCAGAGCATACCTTGCAGTAATTGTTTCTCTCCTTCATCATATGGGCTTCAGGGATTGAACCCTGGTTGTCAGGCTTGGTGGCAAGCCCCTTTCCCAGCTGAGCCATCTTACCAGGTTTAGTATCTTTCTTTGAGATAAGATCTTACTGTGTAGCCCTGCCTGGCTGGCCTGGAACTTACCATGTAGACCCAGCTATATCTTTTTTTTTTTTTTTTTTTCTAAACAGAGACTTCCAAACTTCCTTACAAGTCTTGCTTTTGTGTGTGTATACAAGTGTGTGAGGGTGTAAGTGCACATGTATGCATATGTATAGTGGCCAGAGGACAATGTTCATGGCATCTCTCAGGTGCCAGCCACCTTGTTGTTTAACTTTGTGGGATTTCTCACTGGTCTGGAGCTCACTGAGTAGGCTAGGTTGGCTCGCCAGTGAACCCCTGGGGACCTCCTGTCTCCACCTTCCCTGTACTGGGATTACAAGTGCAGCCAGCAGCAGACTTCTTTATCTGAGTGTGGTAGTCCAACTCAGCAGGCACATCACTGACTTACCTATCCATCCAGCCTAAGCCGAGTCGTCCCTGATCCTTCTAGTCCACAGGACTCAGATACCACACTGCAGGCTGGGCCAGCTGTAGGACGCCTGACTCCCTATCTGGCCCTGGCCTATCTCCCACTACAAAGTGCTCTTGCTTTTCCCTAGGATCTCACCACAGAACTGAGTTGGGAACTCACCATTCCCCCAGAAGTGCAGCGGGTCGTCAAGGTGAAGGGGAAGCGCAGCAGCGAACACGTGCACTCCCAGGGCCGGGTGATGGGGGATCGAAGTGTACTCTATAAGGTATGCCACAGCCTGGCAATGGGGAAGGCCGGTTTTTATTTATTAATGTGTATAATTTTTAGATTTATTTTTTATGAGACAGAGTTGCATATAGCCCTGGCTGGCTTGAAACTCACTTTGTAGACCAGGCTATCCTTGAATTCATAGAGATTACCCTGCCGCTGAGTGTTGGGATTAAAGGCGTGCGCTAACATGTCCTACTTATGATTTTGTATATGTGGGGATAGGGCATGCACTGTGGCATGTATGTGGAGGTCAGAGAACATCTTGTGGGAGTGGGCTGTCATATTCCACCATGTCGGTCCTGGGGTTTGGACTCAGGTTGAGAGGAGGCTTGGTGGCAAGTATCTTTATCTGCGGAGGCATTTCACTGGCCCAAGTAAGGCTTTAAGGAAAGTTAGTGTTGAAATTCTGGTCAAGTTATTTGATTCCTGTGTCTTGATGTCTGTGAAATGTGTGTGTGTGCTGTAGATGTACTCAAGGCTTCTGGCATGCTAGGAAAAGTACTCTGCCTCCCAGCTATGTACCGAGCCTAAACAGATACAGCTTTCTCTGCTGGTTGTGGACATCACGTGAGCTGTTCATCTTCTCCCAGTGCTTGCGGTGTGGCCCTCTCAGCTAGATGCTAGTTTTGTTAATAGCACAGATATGACTACAGTCTTCTGGGGTTAAAGGTTAATCAGTCCATCAGGTGATTTGTGGGTAACCAGCTACCTTAGAGAAGGGTGGTACACTTTAATTCCATCACTCAGAAGGCTGAGGTGGGAGGATTGTAACTCTAAGGCCAGCTTAGACTGCATAATGACATTCTGTCTCCAAAGAAAGGGGTGGTGGTGAGCTGGATGGCCCAGCACACACGGCACTTGCAGCTGGCTTTGGTCCTAAGCTCCACTGTGTGGGGTGGCTGCATCATAAGGTTTTGGAGAGGATTAAGGGACACGCGAGGCATGCAGTGTGGCCCCAGTCCTCAGAATATTTAAAGCAAGCACTGAATTGAGAAACTACATAGGGAGCTGTTTTGCTCTGCAATGCTGGTTCCTTTGTCAAGCGGCTGAGCTCTGTATTGGCCTCAGGCCCCAGGGCTCACAGGAGATCCAAGTTATCCATGCTATCATGGCTCCTAAAGTTTGTCATTGTGGTTTCCCTCTCTAGAGTCTGAACCCCAACCTGCTGGCTGTGGTGACAGAGAGCACGGATGTCCACCATGAGCGCACCTTTATCGGCATCTTCCTCATTGATGGTGTTACTGGCCGCATCATCCACTCCTCTGTGCAGAAGAAGGCCAAGGGCCCCGTCCACCTCGTGCATTCAGAGAACTGGGTGGTGGTAAGGAGTCACTGCCAGGGACACAGATGCTCAGAAGGTCCCCGAATCCTACATTCTTTCTAGCAACAGCAGCCACTTTGCTTTCTCAACGTCCCAGCTCCCTGGAAAGTAGCAGATGGGGTGGGACCTGGGGGTCAGATCTGACTGCTTGGTCTTGAGCTCTGCTCTTCCCATTCCTGTCTGTAGAACCTTGACCTAATCTTGTGAGCTCTCTGGTTGCTTTGTGAAATAAGGACAGTAGTAGTCTCCTCCAGGCTAGCTCAGAACAGTGCACCTCATAAGCTCCCAGAGGGTGGCTGCTGTTACTATGACTATGGCAGAGAACATGGGCAGTGCCTGTGTCATGGACAACGTTGGACAGCCTAGACAAAGCTGTCATGGAAGTTAGTAAAATTGCAACAAGGAAGAGCTGGGGACAACTGGGTCTTTTCCTCTCTGGTCTGCAGCTGCTGTTAATGGCATCTGTAGTGCAACCTCCCTCTTCAGTTGACTCAGCACTAAACCCAAATTGCCTCCTTCTGCCCACAGTACCAATACTGGAACTCTAAGGCTCGGCGCAATGAACTGACCGCCCTGGAGCTCTATGAGGGCACTGAGCAGTATAATGCCACCGCCTTCAGCTCTCTAGACCGTCCCCAGCTGCCCCAGGTCCTCCAGCAGTCCTACATCTTCCCCTCCTCAATCAGTGCCATGGAGGCTACCATCACCGAGCGTGGAATCACCAGCCGGCACTTGCTCAGTGAGTGTTGGGAGGAGGGCTTCACACTGAAGTGAGGATGCACTGTCAGCAGAGACAGGTTCACACTGAAGTGGGGATGCACTGTCAGCAGAGACAGGTTCACACTGAAGTGGGGATGCACTGCCAGCAGAGA
Organism: Onychomys torridus; assembly: GCF_903995425.1. Taxonomy (NCBI): domain Eukaryota; kingdom Metazoa; phylum Chordata; class Mammalia; order Rodentia; family Cricetidae; genus Onychomys; species Onychomys torridus. Next base: position 152,947,087 of record NC_050444.1, read on the forward strand.
CAGTTCACACTGAAGTGGGGATGCACTGCCAGCAGAGACAGGTTCACACTGAAGTGGGGATGCACTGCCAGCAGAGACAGGTTCACACTGAAATGGGGATGCACTGTCAGCAGAGGCAGGTTCACACTGAAATGGGGATGCACTGCCAGCAAAGACTAGTTCACACTGAAATGGGGAGCACTGCCAGCAGAGACAGGTTCACACTGAAGTGGGGATGCATTGCCAGCAGAGACAGGTTCACACTGAAGTGGGGATGCACTGCCAGCAGAGACAGGTTCACACTGAAATGGGGATGCACTGACTGCCAGCAGAGACAGGTTCACACTGAAGTGGGGATGCACTGCCAGCAGAGACTAGGCTCTCTTTCTCTTTGCTTAGTTCAGCTTTGACAACCTTTGCTCAGTCCTTGATTCTCATGGACCATTTCCTTTCTTTGGTGCTTTCTCACAGCTTAGAGAGCCATCCCTAATGTCTATTTGTTTTATATATATATAAGATTAGCATACAAAATAATGTGTCATTCTTTGTTGTTATTTATGCCCTCCCCCACTCTCCTTCCCCCTCTGTTGATCTCTTCCCTCCCTCTACAAAGTCCATCTTCTACTTCCCTGTAGCCTGGCGTTCCCTAGGCTCTCTTTCTCTTTCCTCTACCATCTAGTATGGAACTTGTCCTTCTGTGTCTGACTTTCCATGTCATTCTTTGTTGTTGTTTGAGACTGGATCTTACATGACCCAAGATAGCCTCGAACTTCTATTCTTCCTGCCTCCCCCCCTTGAATGCCCAGCATCCTGATTTGTTTGTTTTTGAGATAGACATAGCCCTGGCTGTCCTAGAACTCACTATGTAGACCAGGCTGGCCTCTAATCCCTGAAATCGTCTCTCTGCCTTCCAAGTGCTGGAATTCAAGGTGTTCATCACCATGCCTGACTCTGATACCATTTTTTTAAACTTTAAAAAACTATTTTATGTGTATGGATGTTTTGCACACATCTATATACCACATGTGTGGCTGTTGCTCAGGGAGGCCAGAAGAGGCCATTGGATTTACTGGAACTGGAGTTACAGACAGTTACAAGTAGTTGTGAGAATTGAACCCCGGTTCCCTGGAAGGACAGCCGGTGAGTGCTCTTAATCACTGAGTCATCTCTCTCCAGGCTCTCCTACCCCATGTCATTCTTAACACAGGCTGTACAGACTTGAAACCAGAGAGCTTATTTGGTAGAGTCTAAGATTGGGACTCAGTGATAGTCTAGAGTTTATCCAAGGCATTTGGGACTCTTAGCTTTGACAGGCACTGGTTGTTATGTCAAGTAGGAGGGAGCAAGCTCTGGACATCACAGGACCTTTGGTCACCATTTGATTATGAAACTGGTGTTGTCTAATGGTTAGTTCTCTGCCTTCCTGGCTGCATTACCCAGCAGCCCACATGCCTCAGGCCTGCTAGAATATGTGAAGAAACCAGTGTCTTCAGCACCAGGCACCTTCACTCATACCCATGGGAATTATGGTTTACTGTCCCCTTCATTTTTTTTGTTTTTGATTAATGGGACATTGATGACCTGTTTTTTTCTTTGTTTATTTTAAACTCTTTTTTTTTTTTTTTTGGTTTTTTGAGACAGGGTTTCTCTGTGTAGTTTTGGGGCCTGTCCTGGCTCTCGCTCTGTAGACCAGGTTGGCCTCAAATTTACAGAGATTTGCCTGGCTCTGCCTCCTGAGTGCTGGGATTAAAGGCATGCACCATTGCTGCCCAGCTGTTTTAAACTCTTAATTGTAAACTTCTATGTAACCCCAAACCAGGAGGTAGCGAAGAAAGCACCAAGTACTTGTATCCTAGGTCTTAAGGGTCCCACCCCAGGGGTATGTACCTCAAGGTCATAGGCAGGTGTACCGGCTCCCTGCTACCTCACTACCATGCTTCAGGGCATGGCTCAAACAGCCACCTATGGCCCTCATTCAGGATTAGATAAATATGAACCTTCCTTTCTTCCTGTGCAGTTGGGCTGCCTTCTGGAGCGATCCTTTCCCTCCCCAAGGCCTTGCTGGATCCCCGACGTCCTGAGATCCCAACAGAACAAAGCAGGTGAGACAAGTCCTGACTGTCAGGAACTTAACCCCGCTGGTAATGTCAGTACTCAGTCTGCCGTGCCGGGGCTGAGGTGCACAAATGACCGTGAGTCTACCTCCTGGTAACAAGTGAGTGTGTGTGGGAGAACTGGAGATCAGGCCTGGGAAATCCTTTGGGAAAGGTGATCTGAAGGTGGTTGGTGTAGCTCCTGCTGTGTGGTACCTGAGGGAGACTGTTACAGGCAGAGGAAGCAGCACCAAGGTCCTGGAGTCCTGTCTGTTGAGTAAGAGGGCGCACACCTAGGGCAGTGAAGGGTGGAGAGAGGCCTAGGGAGGAAGAAGGTGAGGAAGGGGCAGGCTGGGGAGGAGGCCTGAAGCTCGTCAATTGTTCACCATTAGCGTGAACGCTTCCCTACCATCTGGGTCTGTCTCCTCTCCTATGTTCTGAAGTCTTTTCTCTTTGGGACACCCAGAAGTGGACAGTGGGAGGAGGAACAGAGGAGGATGGCTTGGAGCAGGCAGGGTGACAGGCTTTCTGAGGGTGAGTGGGACTGAGGACTTCACTGGTGTGAAGAGCATGAGTCGTCAGTGGTCCAGCATGCTGGTTTGAAACAGCTTGACTTTCCTCTCTGGTATGCACTGCTGGGCAGCTGTGTCGTGTTGCCTTTGTTTGGTTCTTGAGATGGCATCTCACTAGTCCAGCCTGGCCTTGAACTTGAGGCAGTCCTCCTATCTCAGCCTCCTAAGTGCTGGGATTTATGGGTGTACAACTCCATGCCTGGTTTGTGTTATATGTTCTTTTTTTTTTTTTTTTTAAGATTTATTTATTATGCATACAGTATCCTGCCCATGTGTATGCATGTAGGCCAGAAGAGGGCGCCAGATCTCATTACAGATGGTTGTGAGACACCATGTGGTTGCTGGGAATTGAATTCAGGACCTCTGGAAGAATAGCCAGTGCTCTTAGCCTCTGAGCCATCTTTCCAGCCCGTGTTATATGTTCTTATCAAATTGGTGCTTAACCTCGTTCTCCTACCGGCCTTCCGTATAGCCCTTCACCATTCATTCAGCTGCTGCGTTTGTGCGACCTAACCCAAGTACTCCTCAAAGGAGATTCAAGGTTTGATATGTGTCCTGGAGCCTTCCTAGGTCCCAGGAAGGGCAGCCATGAAAGAGATCCCTTTACAGCAGCTTTTAGAGTCCGTGTCCCTCTGCTGTGTTTTGCAGAGAGGAGAACCTGATCCCATATTCTCCAGATGTCCAGATCCACGCAGAGCGATTCATAAACTATAATCAGACAGTCTCTCGAATGCGAGGCATCTACACAGCACCATCAGGCTTGGAGTCCACTTGTTTGGTGAGTGGCCCCATGTGGCATCTGCAGTGTGGCTTTGTGCCCTGAGGATCCTGTCTGCTTCCTGACTGAGTCTAAGGTGCTGGTGACTCACTGTCTGCCTGTCTTTCCCAGTTCTCATTCTGTTCTGTCTTTCAGGTTGTGGCCTATGGTTTGGACATTTACCAAACTCGAGTTTACCCATCTAAGCAGTTTGATGTTCTCAAGGATGACTATGACTACGTGCTAATCAGCAGTGTCCTTTTTGGCCTGGTTTTTGCCACCATGATCACAAAGAGGCTGGCACAGGTGAAACTCCTCAATCGAGCCTGGCGGTAAAACAGGAGCTTCCTGCCAGCGTGGAGAGCCTTGGGGAAGAGGGTCAGCTAAGGAGCTGTGGCCGTGGATTGGGCTCTCATCTCACTGAATCTGGGGGAAGAAGATGACCTTCATGTAGAACTGCTGGGATTCAGTGACGCACAGTCCTTGTGGGACGGAGAGCCACCTCAGCGACCATCTCCATGCATCTGACCCACTGCTCTGTTTCCTTTATCTGCCCATCCATGGATATTCTGGGCCTTTTTGCTCTTGTTTTTTCCTTTTATAAGACCCCTGGTTTTTCTCTTTGGAGGCTGTTTAAATTGACTTTAGTTAGCCTTCTGTGTCTCTAGTCTTACTAGAAATCCTCTGACAACTTGTTCTCCATCTCTTGCTTCCAAGCCTGATGGGTCAGCTCTGCCTTAAAGGTGCACTTGGCTGCCTGACCCTGATGGGGCCGATGCCAGAGCCATTCTTAGCTACAGTCTGAGGACTGATCCCACCCCATGGCTTCTCTCTGAAATCACAGAAGTTGAGGGTTCCATACATGGAGTCAGAACTAATTTTAACTAAGCTTTTGTCCCATGCTGTCATTCGTCTCAACCTACCAAAGCCAAGTAATGTGGCTTCTCACCCACAGCCTGTGCTTTTCTCTTGAGCTGTACGAGGGCTGAAGTCTTTCCTTTTTAAAAAAAAAATTAAATATTTTTTGGTTTTTCAAGACAGGGGTTCTTGTGTAGTACTGGCTATCCTGGAATTCAGTCTGTAGACCAGGCTGGACTCAACTCAGAGATCTGCTACCTGCCTGTGCCTCCCGAGTGCCAGGATTAAAGGCATGTGCCACCATGCCTGGCTTAGCACTAAAGCTTTTTAAAGCTGTCAAATTATCTGAGCCTAGATGAGATGTCCCAGCATTCCATATCTCATTGTTCCTGCTGGCCCCACTAGACATTTTGTCCCCCTTTTAGAGAGAGGGGCCTTTATTAGAAAAAGAAAACTTATTTATTCTTTTTTTTTCTGGTCCCCCATCCCTTCTTTCCTTTTCTGTTTTTAAGGTTTGTTTTATTTTTAATTATGTATACGTGTGTACATGGGAGTGCAGATATCTGCAAAGGCCAGAGGCATTGGCCCTCTGGAGCAGGAGTTATAGGTCACTTGATATGGATACTGGAAACCGATCTCAGGTCTCATGGAAGAGCTATGCACTCTTAATCCCTCAGCAACCTCTCCAGCCACATCTGCTTCGAGACAGGGTTTCACTATCTATTTATTCTTAATTTATGTTTGTTTTGTTGTTCTGAGGTAGAGTTTTGCTCTGTAGCTCAGGCTGCCCTCAAGCTTGCAGCCCTCCTGCCTATCCTTCTGGTGTTGGGATTACAGATGTTTGCCATCATGCTTGGCACTGTGCAAATTTTGAATCTCATTGGTATAATTTTCTGTGTGGTATTAGGGATAGAATCCAGGGTCTCTTGCTAGGCAAGTTTTGTGCACCGAGCTCTCCATAAAGTGAGCCATGTATCTGTTATTTTTCCTAAGCAGTTTTTAATTTTTACTGATTGAAGTTTTTGGGGGCTTGCAAGGAGGATGCTGGGACTCAAACCCAGGGCCTCACATGTGTTAGCACACACTCTGCTTCCACTACTAAGTTACAACCCCAAACACATGTAACCTTTTTACTTATTTTATTTTTTTGAGACGTGGTCTTACTATACAGCCCTGGCTGGCCTGGAACTAGCTATGTCTACTAGGGCTGGGCTTCTATGTAGGGTGTGTGTACACTACTGTCTGGGCTCCTGTATGAGTGTGTGTGCACTCCTGGCTGGCTCCTGTGTGGGGTGTGTGTGCACTCCTGGCTGGCTCCTGTGTGTGGTGTGTGTGCACTCCTGCCTGGGCTCCTGTGTGGGGTGTGTGTGCACTCCTGTTTGGCTCCTGTGTGGGGTGTGTGTGCACTCCTGTTTGGCTCCTGTGTGGAGTGTGTGTGCACTACTGTATGGGCTCCTGTGAGGGGTGTGTGTGCACTACTGTCAGGCTCCTGTGTGGGGTGTGTGTGCACTACTGTTAGGCTCCTGTGTGGGGTGTGTGTGCACTCCTGGCTGGCTTCTGTGTGGGGTGTGTGTGCACTCCTGTCTGTGCTTCTGTATACTACACATGGAAGAATCCTAAGTTTTCCCCTGCTGTGAACTTGGGGACTGATTGTCCTTCTGAAGAAGGGAAGACAGTGCAGTTGACTATGCTCCCTGGAATAAAGCAGTGATCAGTGGCTCTGGCCTCAGCTCTGTTCTGTGTCTTCTTAGTTCACTTTGAGGCTGCTTTTGCATTAAAATGGGGGAAAAAAACAGCCACATGTAGAGGCACACCCCGATAATAGTGCATTTGGTCATCCTCAGCTATATATCAGCCTAGGCTATATGAAACCTTGTCTTTTTTTTTTAAAAAAGGAGGGGTATATGTGGGGAGATGGCACATTGGTTAAGAGTACCTGTTGCTTTTTCAGAGGACCCAAGTTCTGTTCTTAGTACCTGCACTGGGTGCCTCACAAGCACCTGTAACTCCACGTCCAAGAGATCCTCTCCTGGCCTCCGTGAGCGTAAGGCAACATGCCAACTTCCTTGTGGGTGGTAACCAGTTTCCTCTATTTGAATTGTCCAGCTGGTGTTAGTAAGGGGTGAGCATCTGATACTTCTAACAAGAGGCCTCTGTCCTTGCTGATTTTGTGAAAAGCAACCTGAGAGGAGACAGTGATGCCCATTACATTTTTCTGCTTTAGTTTTTGTTTTGTGACAAGGTCTTACCATGCAACTCTGGTGGGCCTGGAATGCACAGAGATATGCCTGGATTAAAGACATATACCACTATGCTCACCCAGTCTGCCTTAGCTTTGAGATAGACTGGCTTGAATTTTGTGTAAGATGGCTAAGTGACATCACATTGCCATGTTTTGTTTGTTTGTTTGTTTTTTGTTTTAAGATTTATTTTTATTTTATGAGTTTTCCTTGCATCTATGTGAGTTCACTGTGTGTGTGGCTGGTACCCATGGAGGCCAGAATAGGTTGCTGGGTTATTGTTGCCTGGGGGCCAGCCCCCAGATAGCCCAAGGCTCAGAAGGAATCCAGGGCATCTGCATATACTAAGACTTTTCTATCTGAGAAGATCAGGGAAAAAGACTCACACACTCTCTTGATGGTTTCCTTCAGACCTTTTCTTTATTCTTTTGCATTTTCTAGTCTTTATTTTCCTTCTCTCGTTCTTGATGTTTCCTTCTAACTCTATCTTTATCCTTGATGTTTCCCTTCTAGTTCCTTCTAACTCTCTCCTTCTTGATATTTTCCTTCTAGTCCATTTTTACTCTAACTCTATCTCTATTCTTTCACTTACAGCTTATGTACCCCAGCAGAATCTTTCAGGCAATATAAAAATTGCAATGTGGTTACATTGTGTTTTTTCAAGTGAATGATAGCAATGAATACAAAACAAACAGTAAAAACAGCATGTTTCCCATTCCCTTACATGATTAAACATTTTACCTATTACAGGTGAAAAACAGGTTATCCCAAGAGCCCACAAACATTCATACCCAAGCAACTTGTTATAGATTAACCATGTGGGCAAGCAATATATTCTTCTCAGTTAGGTCTTTTTTTTTGGCAGGCTGCATTTTACAGTTACAAAGAAAAGGCCAATCATTTTATTACTTATCTTGAAAGGTAATCTTATAAGGAATCTTAAAGGAATCACAATTCAAAATTTTATATGTGAAAAAGAATCAGTCAGCTCTACTTTAAATCTTTATCAGTTAGTAATAATTGGGCTGTTCTTGTTCTCTGACCATGAAGAGTTCCACATTCAACTATGTACCTTTCTAAAACTTGAGATTATCTTCTTGGGTTTTTTACCTCAAAGCTATTTGACAAAAACATCTTAGTTTAACTTTAAGTTATTTTCAAAGCTTTGTTTCAGCTATTAATGCACTCCGAAACTTGTGAACACATCTCCCAACATTAAGGTTAAAAGAATTTAAGCTAGCTGGGTTACTGGGACTCAGTTGTTTTTCTTAATCATTAACTTAAGCCACAGTCTATAGGGCTTCTCATTGTGTTCTAGCTGTGTGACGCTTCCTTGTATTTATTTTTATTCATCAAAGCTCTTTATAAGCTATCATTATTATTATCATCAATTAGACATTACAGCTTAGGGGAGAATCATCTTCAAGACAGTCTACAGATAAAAATGCCTAGTCGAATGGGTTGTTTCCATGAGATGAACACACTACATTACAGGTAGTAGGGATCTCTCCACAACCATTCACACCATGCTGGCCACCAGGGGAAGACAGCAGCAGCAAGCAGCAAACATGTAATGGCACAGCAGAAGCAAAAGACTCCGGGGTCTATGGTCTTGGGGCTTTGCCTGACCTAGATTCACCCATCAGTTTCCTCCTGGTGGGCTGACGATTTGAACTTCAGTTGTCACCTACAGCTCCTCTGACATGGCCATGGGTAGGCACTGAATCCCTTGGAACTGGACTTATGAGTGATTGGAGCCACCCTTGGGGCCCTGGGAAGTCTACTGAGTCCTCTGGAAGAGCAACCAGTGCTCTTAATGGCTGAGCCTCATGTCTAGCCCCATATACTGACTGCTGTGTTTCCATAGTAGAGTTAGTCTACAAGACTAGTTTTCCCTGCCTAAGTGCCAGAAGCGTAAAGTAGCTAATGGTCAGGCAGTGACCCATCCTTCATAGAGTTCCCTGTAGTTCACCTTTTAACCTTTACCATTTTACCAGAGTTGCTCAAAACAGGTGATTAAAATATCTAAGGCTAGAGTGAGGTATAACTTTTCTTTATTGTTTTGTATGTGTGTTTTTTTTTTTTTTTTTTTTTTTGAGATGTGATGTCTCTGTGTATCCTTGGCTGTCCTAGAACTGGCTCTGTAGACCAGGTTGGCCTCGAACTCAGAGATCATATTTGTAGGGTGGTTTTTTTTTTTTTTTTTGCTTTTGATACAATGTCTTTCTATGTAACCCTTACTGTCCTGGAACTTACTGCATAGACCAGGCTGGCCTTGAACTCACAAAGCACTGCCTGCCTATGTCTTCTGAGTGTTGAGATTAAAGGAGTGTGCCACTATGCCTGTCCTTATATTTATTTTTATGTCCATGTGTGTATTGCCTGTGTGTATGTGTGTGCACCATGTATATTCTTGGTGCCCAAAGACACAGGAGAGGGCATCAGACCCCTGGAACTAGAGTTAAAGACAGGTTTTTTTTTTGTTTTTTTTTTTTTAGCTGAGGATCGAACCCAGGGCCTTGCGCTTGCTAGGTGAGCACTCTACCACTGAGCTAAACCCCCAAGATAGTTGTGAGCTGTCATGTGGGTGCTGGGAGCTGAACCTGCGTCTTTTGTGAAAGCAGCTTTTACTTTGAACCCCTGAGCTACCTCTGCGTTCCTCCCCTTGGTTTTTAAAGCAACTGCCATCCTTGGTTAGCTTGTGTCATTTCTGTGGATGAGGTGCTGAGCTACAACCAAGATACCGGTCACTGCCAGGCTGGGTGGGCTGGAGATGGTCCTCTCACATGGGTGCCAAGTTGGTGCTAGTTGTGACTTGAAGGTGCCCCGGGAAGTGGGACTCTCACTGCAAGTACCCTAGACAAAGTGGAACAGTGGTCACCCTACTATTGGAGGCTCAGTTCTTTCTAACCCGGGCCTCCAGGGCTGCTTCTGTGCCCTTCCAACAAGGCTGCTTATCTCAAGACAAGCAACATGAGAGGATGAGCCAGCCTCCCTCAGTCAGACAGCAGTTCCCACCTAGTTTTTGAGATTGCATTTCTTCTCTCAGTTCTCTGATCCATTTGGGTTCTTTTCCTCTCTGAGTATCCCATGAGCCCTTTCTCCCCATATCTTCATTAATTTGATTTATTAGTCCCTTACAGTTTCTCTTAAGATGGGTGATTCTGTGCCAGTTTCTGTTTGGTTTTGAATAGGAAAGGCGTTCAAGAGGACATCTTCAAGAGGAGATGAATTACTGGTAATAAGGTGGAGACAAGAGGGTGTTTGTGACAAAACTTTTCCTGGGAAGACACTACACACCCCAGTTAGGGAGCCTATGACAAACCAAAGGATAGATACCACTGATCATTTACATAGTTTTGATTTTTGTTATTTTGAGACAAGGTTTCTCTGCAGCCTTGGCTGTCCTTGGAACCTACTTCATAGACTAGGCTGGCCTTGAATTCAGAAATCCACCTGCCTTTGCCTCCTGATTGCTGGGATTAAAGGTGTGTACCACTACTGCCCAGCTTTTAAATTTTATTGAAAAGATTTTTAAAGGACTTATTTTATGTGCATGAATGTTATGTCTGCATGTATGTGTGTACCATTTTCATGACCAGTAGCCTCAGATCAGAAGGCATCACATCCTTTGGAAGTGGAGTTACAAATGGTTGTGAGTTGCCATGTGGGTACTGAGAACTGAATCTGGGCCCCCTGAAAGAGTCATTTCTCCAACTCCCTTAAAATTTGTTCTTATTGCCAAGCAGTGCTGGCTTACAATTTTAATCCTAGCACTTGGGAGGCAGAGGCAGGTGGATCTCTGAGTTTGAGGCCAGCCTGGTCTACAGAGTGAGTACTAGGATAACCAAGGTTAGTTACACAGTAAATCTGTCTCAAAAAACAAAGTATAAAAAAAAGTTCTTATTTATGTGTACGTGTGTGCCCAACTACTAACTCTAGCTCTAGGGGGAAGGCCGGAAGAGGATGTTAGAGGCCCTGGAGCTAGAGTTACTGGTGAGTTTAGGTGCTGGGAATTGAACCTGCAGCCTCTGGAAGAGCAGCCTATTCCCTTAATTGCTGAGCCAACTCTCTAGCCCCTACAATTGGAAGGTTTCCGAGCCCTCCCCAGCCTTTCAAGGTTAAAAGTCCTTCATTTTCATTTTTAGTTCATAAAATATTACTATGCTGTAATTCCTATCTTACTTTTTCGGTCAGAATATTGATGAAACTTGTGCTTCATCTAAACTGCTTAGTCTTGTATATTCCTGGCAGGCTTGTAATTTGCTATGCAGACCATGCTGAATTTGTGGTATTCCTCTGTCTCCCCAGTGCTGGCTCTACAAAGCATTTTAAAAAGATTTACTTTTAATTTATGTGCATGTGTGTGTGTTGGGCGGGAGGGGGGAGGGGATGTGCACGTGGGAATGCAGGTTCCTAAAGAGCCCAGGAGGGGGCATCAGATCCCCTGGAACTGGAATTACAGGCCTTAGCTGCTGAGAATGGAACTCTGCTAAACCATGTCTCCAGTCCCCTCAATCTAAATTTAGAACATAAATGTTATCCTAAGTCTTTGAGACAATACAAGAACAAATCACTACGGAAATGTATTTGATTTCCTATTACTGCTGATGGCCGGATGTGGTGTAGCAGTATTTGGGAGGCTGAAACAAGAGGATTGTATAGTGTTCCTGGCCAGCCTGGGCTACAGCGGAACAAAATAACCCCTCACCGTCGGAATTATAAACCGATCTGGAGACCCCCACCTGTAATTCCACCGCTGTGGAGATAGGGTTGCTCAAGTCCGAGGCCCCTGAGGACTGACTGTGACAAGCCAGCACTCTGGAGCTGAGGAAGGTTGAGAGCACATTTCAAAAACCTAACAACTTTCTCTCATGATTATTGCTGAAGGGTCCCCAACATTCAAAGAAGTGACAGCAAAAATAGGAACTCGTGAAGAAAACCATTGCTGTGAGGTGGTGTGCGGAGAAAGCTTTGTGAACTGGGAAGCGCTAGTGTCTGCTCGTGTGGTACACTGGGCAGAGGAAGCGACTAGCAGTGAGCAGACTTTGGCCTCCTCTTCTCGTCCCTAACCGTCCCAGGATGGCACCATTACGTTGCCTTGCACACCTCTTCCGAACCCAAGCCACAAAACACATTTTCCTCAGGCTGGAAACCATATTTCCGCTTAGCGCTAGCCCCGCGCACTCGCAGTAGTTAGTGCTCCCTGAGAGCATGCGCAGTGGTGCGCGCACTTCTAGCGCACGCGCAGAGGACATCTCTCGAGGCTCTCACCCTGAAGCGCTCAATGCTGCGCAGGCGCACTGCCTCGGGTCTTGCCCTGAGCAGTCAGAGGCGGCACAGCGCCTTGCGTTCTTGTTGAGCGACCTGTGGCGCGCTGTCTGACGCGCACGATTGCGTCACTTCCGCCCCCTCCCGGGAGGCGGCGCTGGGCCGGTGGCAAGCCCCCGGAGGGAGCCGCAGTAGTACGACGGAAGATGGCGACGAGCGGCGGCGACGAGGCGGCGGCAGCGGCTCCAGCGCCCGGAGCCCCGGCGACCGGGCAGGACACGACTCCGGGCTGGGAGGTGGCGGTGCGGCCCCTACTGTCCGCGTCCTACTCCGCCTTTGAGATGAAGGAGTTGCCGCAGCTGGTGGCCTCAGTCATCGAGAGGTACCGGGCGGCTGTGCCGCCGGCGGCGCTGGGGGGAGGGGAGGACCTGCGGGGTCGTGAGTCCCCGCTGCCCTGCAGCCTCCCGCGGGGAATCCGCCCCACGCACGGTTTCGGGGCTCCCGGGCTCTGGGGACTAGAGCTCCCAGGTTTCCTCCCCTGGCTGGCGTAAACCATCCCTGACTCGATTTCCCCTCCAGAGCAAAACTTTTATGGCTGCCCTTGCTGGAGGGCGTGGCCTCCAGCATTTGAGAACTAGTTTTCCAGATGCAAGGTGCTCCTTGGCGGGTGTCTCCCGGGCTGCCCCTCTGTGTTAAGGTCAGGGCGTGGATGAGTTTGCATTTCTCCCTGCCAGCAGAGCCCGAGATTTACTTTGGAGATAGATCTACCACATAGTTTAATAACGGTCTTTCTTTGGTGTTGTGATCACTGGGGGCACGTGCTGTTTCTGTGACTGAAGCCACTAAATTACCACTGAATACTTTAGTTTTACTTTGCATCTCTTGTACTTTGCACTTTAACTGCGTGTGTCCGAGAGCCGAGTCCTTCTCTTTCTCAATAAAATACTTTCAGCCTCTCACTTTTGGGACTGTTCGTTGGCTTGCTGTTATGTGCTCATACCTTTTTGTACCGATTGTCAGATTGCAGGAATCCTATTTCTTCATAGGAAGGCGGCGATCTTAGTGTCTACCTTTTCCTACTTTGCTCAGCAGTCTTTGATGAGTTTAATAGTAGACTCAGGCTTTTAAAGTCTGTTTTCTCACTTTCGTTTTCCTAACCACACCTTGCTTAGTAACTCCCTGAAATTGCTAAGCGGGTCATTTTAGCTTGTTGGTCAACAGAGCATATCAAAATGTTATTTGGGAAGTTAGAGATCGCAGTGTGTTATTCAAGGGAGGCTCATGGTTTGGCACATTATTTATCACAGTAGTTGTCACTAACTGTGATGTTTTGGATGAAGGATCTTTAACAATTTATAATAAAACAGTGATTAGATCTGATAATTTAAGATTTAACAGGTAGATTTTCCTGCTTAATCATGTCCAATAATGTTCTGAAATTGTAAACAAGTACCAAAAAGTATTACACTCAAAATTATGCAGCCTCTTTTTATTTTAACTTTTTCTTTCTTTTTTTTAAATCTATGTGTATGTGTGTATCATGTACATGTGAATGTGAGTGGAGGCAAGAAGAGGGCTTCAGATCCCCAGGAGATGGAGTTATGGGCAGTTCTGAGCCACCTGACACTGGTGCTGGGATCTGAATTTGTGTTCTGGAAGAGCAGGAAGTGTTCTTAACCACTGGGCCATCTCTCTACCCTATTCTGCTGTTTGTTAATGAATCTGATTATTTCAGTCAGTGTGTGTGTGATGTGAGCATGAGAGTGCGTCCTACTGGACTTTGGAGGACAAGTTTTAGGACTTGATTCTCTCCTTCCTTCCTGGTTTCCAGGGATTGCACTCAAGTTTTCAGATTTGGATGCTGGACACTCTCCCCACCATGCAGGCTCCTATTTTACTGTCTTAAATGTTTAAATTACTGATATTTTCCCTGAATCACACTTACTACTTATAACCAACAATGTTCACTTCCTTTTGGAACATTTTCTTTTGTATTATGGATGTGAACTGAGGTTATAATGTCATTTGTTGACACTCGTGTATATTCTATATTCTTGTACATCCTATTTTTTTTTGTCTTTTTAAACTTAGAGCACCCCCCCCCCCCAACCTGTTAAATCCAAAACAGAACTAGATTTGAATTTTGCTAAGCACTAGTCACCTCTCCACATTTTTCATTACCTGAGAGAACCAGGGGACTGCCTGTGTTTGTAGACAGGAGTTTGAGGAAACGTGATGTGTATTTAGTAATACTGTGTTTTGTTGGAAATCTGGAGTTTTGAACTCCATGTTCTGGTTTTTATAGTTTAGTGAAATCCTGTTCTGTCTTCTTGGGAAAAATTTGATCACACAAAAAGAGTAAACCTCTGGTTCATAAGTTCCTTACACTGTAAAACAGTGTTGAGTTGAGTGTAGGGCCTTTCTCTAAAGGGTCAGGTAGTAACTGTAGGTCTGTGGACTGTGTGGACAGCTCACTTCTGCCATCTTAGATGAAGGCAGCCATGTGTGATATTATCCAATTTTGACCACACATGGTGTGTTCAACTTCTAACAGGCTTTGAATACAAATTGCAGAAGATTCAGCCATTAAAAAATAATAAATCCCCTTGCCCATAGGCAACTATCTGGGTTTAGACTATGGGGCTGATTTTGCTACCCCTCCTAATTATACTCTGTTACCTGTTTCTCAAATGTTTTCTTTCCAGAAAAATGTAGTAGGGGACCCAGAAGTGTGGAAACATTTGTTGCCTAGGGTGTTAAAGTGTCAGACTTAGCCCTGGTTTCTGCTGGGGTGGGCATTGTTTCTAGCTGCTGTGAGGTTCAGGGGCCCAGGCTGCCACTGTGGTGCTTGTGGGAACGGTCCTCTTTTGCACTCCCTTGTTTCCTTCATGATTACAGCTGCCCTCCTTTTCCCTTCCCCTCTAGGGACCCCTGTTTTTCTGTGACAGTGTGCTGTCTTCTGCGTCCTTTATCACTGCAGTCCTTAGTCCTTGTCTGGCGGTCACTCCCTCTTTGAATGTCTCTTGTGGCTAGGTCTGACCCTGGCCCTGAGAGATTCTTCTCAATTTTCCATTTTACCCCTTGTGTCAAGTCAAGCTTTATAATTGACCTTTTGAGGATAGACTCCATTGAAAACTCTTAGGATCTGATCTTAACTGTGTGATAAGATTGCTTGATGCTAAGATCTCATTGAGAAACAAAGGGCAGTAGATTAGCATGGATGAACCGTAATGTGTACCCTCAAAAGTGTCATTTGATCTTTGAAAGAAAATTATTTAATTGAGTTCAGGTGGCTTCTATTGTCCATAGCCCGCAGGTCTTTTAGTACACACTGAATACCTTTTAAGTGTTGAGTACAGCCCTCTGTGTTACATGGCCAAAAGAATTCCTTTCAGAGTTCTACCAGACATGGTTGGGAGCATAGCTGACATTGAGTCTACATAGATTTTAAAAAAACATCCCCCCTTCCTGAGTGTCCTCTGGCTTCTTTCATGATAAGCATCTTTGAAAAAATTCTGTCTCCCAGGTGTTTTTTGGGATTTAGAACAGGGAGGCTGTTAGAATACTCTACCAGGGAATGCAGGTCCTTCCTAGAAGTCTTGAAGAGAGACAGTGCTGCACTATTGTCTTTTGACTTTACATACTGGAGTGACATAGTTGACAGTTGGGCCACAGCAGGGAGAACCCATTACCAAAAGATAGAGTGTGCTTGGAGGTCAGTCCTGGTCTTAGTGTCACAGTCACCACTGGTCAGTCAAGAGCATGGGAGAAACATTGGACAGAACTCACAGTTCTTGGATTAAATGAATAGGTGTATATATATCTGCCTGTGTGTGCATGGATGAGTGTGTGTGTGTGTGTGTGTAAGTAACATGAAGGAAATAACATGATGGATTTTGTATTTAGGAGTTGAAGTTGATAAAGGGGTAGGGAGTTGTTGGGCTTCCACAGTCTATGAAATCTTAGGGGAAAGAGTGAGGTGAACCCTTATCTTTTATTATGCTCCCCTCCTCAGATCCCCCATTCTTTCTAAAATGAGCTAGATATTTCCAGATGCTAGCTAGTCCATCTGCTTGTTCTCTTCTTCCTTCCTTTCTCTCCTCTCTCTCTCTCTCTCTCTCTCTCTCTCTCTCCCCCCCCCCTCTCCCTCTCCCTCTCCCTCCCCCTCCCCCTCCTCTTTAACTTAAACATCACATTAGATTCTCTGACTTGGCTGCCTTCTGTTCTTCTCTTTCCATTGACTAGGATAGAAAACTCTCATGGTCTTATTTATTTATTTATTCACTCACTCACTCACTCACACATTTATTTATTTATTTGCTTATTTAATTTAATTTATTTTTTGGTTTTTCGAGACAGGGTTTCTCCATGTAGTTTGGTGCCTGTCCTGGCTCTCACTCTGTGGACCAGGTTAGCCTCGAACTCACAGAGATCCTCCTGGCTCTGCCTCCTGAGTGCTGGGATTAAAGGTGTGCACCACTGTCGCCCCACCTCTCATGGTCTTTGTCTAACAGTTTTAGATGCTGTGGGGACATTGCAAAGTTTGTTAGTAATGGTGTTTCAAGAAAGTAGTTGACGGGCTGGAGAGATGGCTCAGGTTAAGAGCACTGGCTGCTCTTCCAAAGGTCCTGAGTTCAATTCCCAGCAACCACATGGTGGCTCACAACCATCTGTAATGAGATCTGGTGCCCTCTTCTGGCCTGTGGGGTTATGTGCAGAAAGGACACTGTATACATAATAAATAAAATAAAATCTTAAAAAAAAAAAAAAGTAAGTAGCTGACATGCCTTCAAGTCTCCTCATTTTTCTTGTGATATCTATGTTCAGTTTCTTTGTTCTCCCTCCCACTGACCCTTCTGCCCTTTGTTCCTCTTCTCTGGTTTTAGCATCTGCTGGGATGTTTGTGTTTATAGATTTCCTGGGGGAGTGGGTGACAACAAATCGTTATTTGGTGACATTTTTCCAAAAGCAAGAGATAGGAGAATGTGTCTGTTTTTCTTTCTAGCCCTTTAAAAGCTCTTATTCCTGACCTCCCTAGTTACCCAAAGCATATTATTTTATTTTTATTTAAAAAAATTTGTGTGTGTGTGTGGGGGGGGGCATTTGTGCTCTGGCACACATATGGAAATCAGAGGACAACCTTTATGTGGATTCCTGGTATCAAACTGAAGTTGCCAGGCTTTTTGTAGCAAGTACCCTTAACCATTGAGCTGTCTTGCTAGCCCACCATAAACAAATTATAAGGGGAGCTGAATATAGTACCATTTCTCCTTTGCCAATACCCATCTTCCCTGCAAGGTCCATTCTTGATACCTTATTGGAGTAAGGTTGCTGTATATTTCCAAGGGAGGGTGTAGGTTGGATTTCTAATATGTCATAGTGGGATCTATGAGGCTCTGGGGTAAGACACATACACACACACCACACACGGGGTGGTGTAGAGAAAGAGAAAGAGGGAGCACAAGCACGGGAGCTGGGAATGTAGCTCAGTTAAGAGAGCAGTTGCCTAACATCCACATAGCCCTGGGTTCAACCCCTAGCAGCACCCAAACCAGACATGTTTTATGCCAGGCAGGGTGTACTTGGCACATTCCTGTAATTCCAGCACCTGAGAGGTGGAGGCAGAAGGATCAGACATTCAAGGTCCTTTAATCAGCCATATATTGAGTTCCATGCCAGCCTGAGATATATTAGACCAGTGGTTCTCAACCTCTAAGTTGTGACCCTTTTTGGTTTTCAAAGGACACTTTCACAGGGTGTCCATCAGAAGACCATCAGAAGACATAGATATTTATATTACGATTCATAACAATAGCAGATTTACAGTAATGAGGTAACAATGAAAACAGTTTTATGGTTGGGGGGTCATCACAGCATGAGGAACTGTATCAAAGGGCCACACATTAGGAAAGTTGAGAACCAGGCACTAGATTCTGTCTCAAAACAACACCAAAGAGTGGGTGGGAGAAACAGCAATCCACCGACTCTCACATCACACCTCTGACTGAGCCAGGCAACTAGGTAAATTTACTTATTCGTGTGTGTGTGTGTGTGTGTGTGTGTGTGTGTGTGTGTGCGCGCGCGCGTGTGCGCGCACACATGTGTTTATTTGTTAGTAACTTTATGTTATTACCAGAATGTGCAGAATAAGTTCATCCTTTGGGTGAATAGTTTTTCTCTAATACTTGGCTGAAAAGAGTGGAGGTAAGCAGATCTGAACTTTTGAAATACAGCAGCGAAGGGCAGTGACTCAGCAGACTACATGGAATTGAGGAGAAGGAAAAACGGGCAAGCAAGAAGATAGACAAGGACAACTCAAGTGTGTTGGTGAATGGAAAGGTGTAGTGGGGAGCCTTAGACTCGGGTCACTAGGTAGAGCTTGCTGCTTGGAGCTAGGTTTCTGTTTCCCTTGCCTTTACCTATCATGACAAATAGAGGAGTGTGACCCTGATGGGCAGGTGCTCCATGACTACTTTTCTGATAAGGGTCTCATTTTTGATACACACTCATTTAATCCTCAGTCAGCAAAGCACTTGCAGTGCCAGACTCCTGAGTGTGGTTTGAAGTGATTCATCACTTACATTGGCACTTTCCAAACACAGACATGGCAGTTTGGCTCTTGTATTTATTTGGCAAGAAGATAAGCCTGCTGGTGAATGGATCAGCTCTGTTTACATTTCTCTTGCTGGGTGGATACTTCTTGCTAGGGATTAATTCACTGAAGAAACTATTTAACCATCTCTCTGCTCTTTGCATCTAATAAGATACATTTTATTCTTTTCTTTGCCTGTATTAGTTCATGGTTTGTGCTTTAGCTTCTTATTTGATAAAGTAACTTAAATGTATCCAATCTTTAGAGTGAGTTGGGCTAGAGATTTTTGCAGAAGAGGACAATTCCTCAGCTGAAGACAGGGATGAGGTTTGAAAAGGGACTAGATACTCTGTTGCCATCTAGTGTTATCCTCCAGCAAGGGGCCTGCACTTGGAGGAGGATGTTGCTCAGGCAGTGGGTGTTGGCATTAGGGGACTTCTTACTGTGAGTTGTTGATTTTTTTTTTCCCCAAGTCCCTGTGCTCTCTGTTGTAGTTGGTCTTCAGAATGGATTAGTTTCATTTGCTTCTGCTACCAGTAGGTATTGTGAGTGTCCTAGTCTGTCCACTTTTGGTGGACAATTAAGGTGTTTTCTAATCAGTAATATAGAAGAAATTGGAAATGTATTTTGGGATATGTGTGCATGTGTTCTAATGCTAGGGTGGGGTTCTGCAGCTGAGCCATAGGCTCAGCTTTCTGTTGTATTTGCACTTGGGTTTCCTTACTTCTCTTTTGTGTTTGTGGGGAGTGTTGGGGATGGAATGCAAGACCCCACACATTCTTCTACCGAGCCATATCTCCAGCTCCCTCTTATTTTATTTATTTATTTATTTATTTATTTATTTGTGTATGTTTTTTGAGTCAGGGTTTCTCTGTGTAGCTTTGCACCTTTCCTGGAACTAGCTCTGTTGACCAGGCTGGCCTCGAACTCACAGAGATCCACCTGGCTTATCTCCTGAATGCTGGGATTAAAGGCATGCGCCACCGTCGCCCGACTCCAGCTCCCTTTTAACTTTATTTCTGAGATAGGGTTTCACTATGTTGACCTGACTGGTCTAGAACTTGCTATGTAGACCAGGCTGGCCTCAAGCTCACAGATCTGCTTGCCTCTGTTTCCTGATACTGGGATTAAAGATGGGTGATATCATGCCCAGCTCCAGCCCCCTTTTAACAACTTTTGAGTTTGAAAATGGTTTCTCACTAAGTGGTAGTGGCTCATGCCTTTAATACCAGCACTTGGGAGACAGAGGTTGGTGGATCTCTGAGGCCAGCCTGGTTTACAGAGAGAGTTCCAGGGCAGCCAGGGATATACAGAGAAACCCTGTTTTTTTTTTTTTTTTAAATGTTTTCTTTTCATTAGCCTTTGCTTCTTACTAAATCTGATTTCTTTTCTTTTTTTTTTCTGAGACAGGGTTTCTCTGTAGCTTTGGAGCCTGTCCTGGACTAGCTCTGTAGACCAGGCTGGCCTTGAACTCACAAAGATCCACCTGCCTCTGCCTCCCAAGTGCTAGGATTACAGGCGTGCCCCACCACCGCCCGGTCTAAGTCTGATTTCTTAAACAGGATAATTAAATTTTAGTCTCTGAGCTTTTTGTTTGTTTTTGTGGTGCTGGGGTTGAACCCAGAGCCTTGTTTGTGGCCCTGTGTCCCAGCACTATCCCCAGGCCCCATGTTGAAGATAGGAAAGGAAAGTATAGCAATTTCCTTTACTTCCTACCAAGTAGGTTGCCAAAAGGGTGGAATAAGGCGATTTCGTTGAGGGATATGAGGCACATGATAGTTGGTGACATTGTTTTCCTTGCAGTGAGTCAGAAATCCTGCACCATGAGAAGCAGTATGAGCCATTCTACTCATCCTTTGTCGCACTGTCCACACATTACATCACCACGGTCTGTAGCCTCAGTGAGTATACCTGCCCTTTTACCTGGTGAGGGCTTGTGATGGGCGGGGACGGTGTTATTCTCTCCTTGAATAGTTTGTTAATGGAATTTTGTTTCAGCAACTCCCAGGCTGTTTAGCTGTGAGTGGGGGCAGCTGTTGATCTCCCCTACTTCCCTATCCCAGGAAGGAGTACAGGAACCTCCTTGCTTGGGTCAGCCACAGGAGCTTGAAAAGCTGCTGACTTTGTACCTGCCTCAGAACCGTGAAGCCAGCCCTATTTTTCTTCTTAATCAAGACCATTTTATTTTATTTTTATATATTTTCTTGCCATTTCCATTTTAATTTATGTGATTCTATGCTTGCTTGCTTTTTTTTTTTTAGGTTTATTTTCATTTTTAATTATGTGTATAACTGTCTGTCTGTGGGTATGTGCACATGAGTGCAGGTGTTCTTGAAGATGAGAAGAAGGCGTGGGAACCTCTGAAGCTGGAGTTACAGGTGGTTGTGAGCTGCTTGTTCCAAGTGCTGGGAACCAAACTTGGAACTTATGCAAGAGTAGTACCACACTTGGATGCTAAGCTGCAGCTTTCCAGCCTCTCTCTCTCTCTCTTTTTTTAAAAAGATTTATTTATTTATTTTATGTATATGAGTGCTCTATCTACTTGTATGCCTGCACACCAGAAGTGGGCACCTGATCTCACTACAGATGGTTGTGAGCCATCATGTGGTTACTAGGAATTGAACTCAGGACCTCTGGAAGAATAGCCAGTGCTCTTAACCTCTGAGCATCTCTCCAGCCCATTTCCAGCCTTTTTATATATAATTTTTTAATATATATTTCTTTGAAACCCTTACACACATACACACACTCATACACTCTCACACACATTGTTTTATTTATATCTGTCTTCTACTCCCCCCTTCAACCATCTGTCCCTGGATCTCCCCCCCCCCCCACACACACCCTCCCTTCATATTCTCTTTAAATTGTCAGTGCTACCTGGATGCACACAGGTGTGGGTCCATTCAATGGAGCATGGGCAACCTGCCAGAGGCCCCATGCCCAAAGAAAAGCAGCTCTCCCTCATCAATTATCAAGGATTCTTCAGCTGTGACTGGGGCTTTGTGAGCCCTCTCCCCCACTCATATCTTCATTCATTGAGATTTGTGGCCCAAGCTGGCCTTGAACTTGCCTGGTGTCAAAGAATTTTGTTGAACTTGCATATAAATGTACCTGCTGGCAGATTGATTTATTGAGGGTGATGCTGGTAGGTCATGACTGTGTTAGCACCCTCTAAGGAGGTTTCTGCTTCCTGGTTTTGATGCGAACTTGAGTCTCTTACGTTCTTTGGTATGTGAAGAGATTTGATCTTTATTCCCTGTTTGCTGAAATTTTCCACCTTAAAAGTGACCAAGTCCTATTTTACATGACTTCAGAATTTCTGCAGTTTTCAATTCTGATGAATTGTAATTGTTTACTTGAATAATTTTCTCAGCAAGTAAACTGAAAGGACCCTGTAAAGTTGCTTCTGAATAACTCTTCCAGTCCAGTGTTGTTTATTACAAGCTCTGGCCAGCTTCTGGAAGCAACTGCAACCTTTGTATAACATCACTTAGTGCCTGTGACAAGGAGAGGTCGTTCTCTAGTGGTCAACAGCATGAACTTGTGAGGCAACCCTCCTGGACTTGATTATAGTTGTGTAGCTCTAGACAAGTCGTTTAACCTGTGTGTGCTTCAGTTTGCCCATCTGTTACAGAGGTAAAAGGAGGAAGGGCGTGCTGGTGTGTTCTACATTCCCACCATTTGGGAATGCAAGGCTGGTAAACCAGGGATTCAGAATCAGTCTGGGCTACATAGTGAGTGAGACCAGTCTGAATGATATGTTGAGACTGTCTCAAAAACAAAAGGAGAGGGGCTAGAGAGATGGCTCAGTAGTTAAAAGCAATCGCTGCTCTTGCCAAGGATCTAGGTTTGGTTCCCAGCATCCATGTGGTGGCTCACAATCATCTAACTTCAGTTCCAGGGGATTTGACAAATTCTTCTGACCTCCATGGGCACTAGGCATGCATGTGGTGCATATACATATGTGCAGGTGAAACACTCAAAAACAAAATAAAGATATGGTGGGAGGGATGATAATATCTCCCTTACAAAGTGGCCTAAGGATGAGCTGAGCTGATGCATTTGAAGTTTAGGAAGTGCAGTGTGTTTCCTGTTAAAGGTATTTTAGTATCTAGTAAACACTAGGTAAATGGATGTATGGGCAGTTGGCTTTTGTCTTCCGGGGAGATGGCTGCTGAGAATGAAGAACCTATGAGCTCAGTGCTTGTTCTACTACTGTGGTGAGTGTGAGGCTGAGCTGTTGACAATTAAGTGAATCTTTTTGCTTTCCCAGTTCCCCGGAATCAGCTTCAGTCAGTGGCAGCGGCCTGTAAAGTCCTCATTGAGTTTTCTCTCCTTCGTCTGGAGAACCCAGACGAGGCCTGTGCCGTGTCCCAGGTAAGAACAGAGTGTCCATTTCTGATCCTTATTTTCAAGCCAGCTGTAAGTGTGGGAACTGATGGGTGGATAAACCTTTCCTGAGGTTGGCCAGATCATTACCTGTGGGGTGTACTTTGTCTATTGCAGCCTGCTAGCACAGTCTTTATGCCGCAGACACATGAGCAGAAATGAATATGCAGAGCTACAGCCCATTGAACTTGAGCAGTGGCTCTAGTTTGCCAGGCTATAGACAGGCTAGAGTCTTTCCAGGATAGCAAGTTTCTTTATGTATAAGCAGGTAGCAGTGAGAAGGGTGTGCTGATGGACAGGTTGGCAGGCTTGAAAGAAAAGGGACCAGGCTTACCAAACTCTGACTTTGGCTCATGGTTGCCATGCAGGAATGGAGGCATCAAGCTACTGTGCTGTGGATAATTGAGACTCATAAGGAATCGAGTTTGTCTGAAGGCCTCTGTTTCTATAAAAGTTAACCACAGCCATAAATTGAAAACAGAAAACAGTTATACACTCTGTGAAAATAAGACAGATTTGCAAACTGGTTAGCTCTTGATGACCATCAGTTTGAGATCGCTGCTTGGGTATTTTTCACTGAAGTTATATTTTTTTCCTTTCCTCCCCATTCTGGAGGCTTCAGGGATGAACCCTGGGCCCGGTGCTCCAGCACTATACTACATTCCCAGCCCTTCACATGGCAGTTACTTGTATGAACCTAAATCTGACCCCATACTAGCTAGACTCCCAAAGTGTAGAATCTTCTAAAAGATATATGTGGATATGTTTTGTTTTCAGAAACACTTGATTCTGCTGATCAAAGGCCTGTGCACTGGCTGTAGCCGACTAGACAGAACGGAAATTATCACCTTTACAGCAATGATGAAATCTGCCAAGCTTCCACAGACAGTGAAGACGCTTTCAGATGGTGTGTGCCCAACACACCTGGTTACATGACCACCTCCGTGGCCATTGTTGCCTTCTGCTGGCACTCTCCTCATTCTGCCCCCCTTTTTGTTTCTGAATTTTATAGTGGAAGACCAGAAAGAGCTGGCCTCGCCAGTAAGCCCCGAGCTAAGGCAGAAGGAGGTGCAGATGAACTTCTTGAACCAGCTGACCTCAGTTTTTAACCCGAGAACCGTACCATCTCCTCCCTTTAGTCCACAGGCTCTGGTTAGTTCTTTTGCTCAAATATCCTCATTTTCATGAAATGTGTTAAGATGATAGAACTGGGAGAAGATTGTCTTTTATGTTTCACTTAAAAGATACAGCCAGCCGGGCGGTGGTGGCGCACGCCTTTATCCCAGCACTCGGGAGGCAGAGGCAGGCGGATCTCTGTGAGTTCGAGGCCAGCCTGGTCTCCAATGTGAGTTCCAGGAAAGAAGCAAAGCTACACAGAGAAACCCTGTCTCAAAAAACCAAAAAAAAAAAAAAAGTCAGGCAATGGTGGCACATACCTTTAACCCCAGCACTTGGAAGGCAGAGCCAGGCGGGAATCTCTGTGAATTCAAGATCAGCCTGGTCTACAGAGTGAGATAGATCCGGGACAGCCATGATTACATAGAGAAACCCTGTTTCAAAAAACAAACAAACAAACAAACAAAAACAAAACAAACAAAAAAAAAAAGAAAGAAAAGAAAGATGAAGTATACCATTTTGGTCAGGAACAGAGCAAATATACATTAGGATTAAACTTTATTGTCTAGAGACCTTGTAGACATCTTGGATTGTGTACGTTTACTCAGATAGTTGTCCAATGATAGAATCATTCAATGAGGCATTTCTTAGATTTTATTTCCACTGTTAAGTGACATGGCTTTGGCGGAAAAATATACAAAACAAGTCATACAAAGTGAAGCAAATCTGCCTCCCATCTTCCTTTGTGCGGTTTGTACCGCTTATGCTTTTCTCAGTGGGGTGCCACAGAAGCATGTGCAGTTTTCCTCACAAGGCTTCCCTCTGTGTTTGATGTAAAATAGACAGTTTATGAGCTGTCTGTTTTGCTTCTCTTGTAGTTTCTCCTGGATCAGTAGTTTTCCATGTGTAGCTGAATGTCACAGCATGTCCAGGGAGCTGGCTTGTACCCAGCAGGGTGCCTGGCAGCAGGCAAGTGGTTGTGACAGGGCCTGTATTTCTCTTTAGGTGGAAGGAGAAAATGATGAGCAGCCATCCACAGATCAGGCCTCTACTGTCAAGACCAAGAACGTGTTCATAGCTCAGAATGTGGCTAGCCTTCAAGAGCTTGGTAGGAGTCTGTCTACTGTTAGAAAGCTGGTCTGTTTACCAAATGTACATAAGTTTACCAAAACATCTTACCTGTGCTTCTTCTGAGTGGAGGAGAACCAGGTCCAGACAGAGGCCTGTTGGACAGTGTGCCTTTTTGTTAATCCAGGTGGCTCCGAGAAGCTGCTCCGAGTGTGCCTGAACCTGCCTTATTTCCTGCGCTACATCAATCGGTTCCAGGATGCAGTGGTAGCCAATTCCTTCTTCATCATGCCTGCAACAGTAGCTGATGCTACTGCTGTTCGCAATGGGTAAGGTGTTTCTTGACCTTGTACTACATTCTAGTCAGAAGGGATGTAACTGGCTAGTCTTTATCCATCAGACTGTAGAAGCCAATGGTTCTAGGGACCTTGCCAATCTTCTCTTGTTATGTTTCAGTTTTCACTCACTGGTGATTGATGTAACCATGGCCTTGGATACTCTTTCTCTACCTGTGTTGGAACCCCTCAATCCTTCTCGTCTGCAAGACGTGACAGTCCTCAGCCTCAGCTGCCTATATGCAGGTGAGAAGTTATGTCTGTTTTCCTTTTCTTCAGTCAAACATGGATTTGATTTGAGGAAGTCATGAGAACTCCATTCTCCTTCCTTGGGGCCTTATCCCTGAGACTATCTAATATCACATGTAGGCCAAGGGAAATCATTATAGGCATCAAAGCGATCCTGCTATTTTAATTGCTGGCCTCGATGTGTGTGTGTGTGCATGGGTGCGTGTGTATGCACAGATGTGTGCCTGTGCACATATATGTGGGTGCATGTGGAGACCAGAGGTCAACTTTGAGGGTTGTTCTTCAGGAGCTGTTCACCTTTCTTCTTTTTTGAGATAGGGTCTCTTATTGCCTAGGAGCTCACCAGATAGTCCAGCAAGCCCCAGGGACCCACCTGTTGACCTCCTCAGTTTTGACGTTACAAGCATGGCCCACTTAGGCCTGGTGTTTGAAAATGGGTTCAAAGGCTGGAACAGTTCTCACAGAGAACCGTGGAGAGCAGAGGGCTAAGAGGATGATATAAAGCAGAATGCAAGGTGCTAAGATGTGGACACTATTTGGACACAGGTCAGGAGAAGTTGAGTCTTGCTGTGAGATTGGATTTGAGGGTGGCTTCATGGGACAGGTGGCATCTGTGGAGATGAAGAGTGTTATTCATGTTTCCATACAGCCCCTTTCCTACTGTTAGTCAGGCTGCCTCAGAAGTGGGACCTGATACCTGGTGAGAGAGAGAGAGAGAGAGAGAGAGAGAGAGAGAGAGAGAGAGAGAGCGTACATGCTGTTGTGAGCACATGTAGAGGTGTCTGATCTCTTCCTTTATTGCTATCTACCTGTTTATTTATTTATTGGTTTTCTCAGGCAAGATTTCTTTGTGTAACAGCCCTATGTGTCTTGGAGCTCCATTTGTAGACCAGGTTGGCCTCGAGTGGGTGTGCTTATCTGAGCTTGTGTCTGTAGGGCTTGAGGTTATTTTAATCAAGTGTGTCTTCCTCTGTCTACTTGTGTAGTTTTTGAGTTAGGATCTCCCAGTAAACCCAGAACTCTTTATTTTTCATAAACTAGTTGGCCAGTGAGCTCCCAGGGTCTTCCTGTCTCCGTTCTCTCCAGCTCGGGGTTTACGGACAGCACTGCTGTGCCGGCTTTCCGTAGGTATTGGGGATCTGTATTCAGGTCCTCATGCTTGCATAGCCAGTGCTTTCCCTCCTGGGCTATCCCCCACTCTGTAGGTGTGGCTCTGGGTTCTCACAAATGTATGATAGCATGTTTTACTGTTATCATAACAAACAGGATAGTCACTGCCCCAGACACCGTGCCATCACCTCTACTGCTCCTTTTATCTTGAACTCCTCTCCACCCTTCAGGAACCATTGGGCTTCTTACTGTCCCTCGTGTTAGCTTTTCAGAACGTTGTGTCATCACTGTTATATAGGATGTGCCCTTTTCACATTGGCCATTAAAGTTCCTCATGGCCGCCAGGCGGTGGTGGTGCACGCCTGTAATCCCAACACTCGGGAGGCAGAGGCAGGTGGATCTCTGTGAGTTTGAGGCCAGCCTGGTCTACAAATCGAGTTCTAGGACAGGCTCCAAAGCTACAGAGAAACCCCCCCCCCAAAAAAAAAAAAGTTCCTCATGGCCTTTCTGTCTTTGTAGCTAATTCAGTGGAGGTAGAGAGATAGAGAGATAGAGATAGATAGATGTTGGGGATTAAGCCAATGGCCTTACTCATGCTAGGCCTAAATGTTATACTTCTGAGTTTATATATAGACCCTTCTTTTTAATTTTTATTTTGAGACATGGTAGCCAAGTTGCCCATGCCGACCTTGAACTCAGTCTGTAGCCTAGACATGACTTGAGCTTGTGGTCTTCCTGCCTCAGACTCCTGAATGTGTGGTTATAAGTGTGTATTGCCAAGCCTGGCTTTGTCTGTCAATCTTGAAGGCCGTCTTGCTTGCTTCCACTTGTTTGCAGTTAGAACTTCATCAAATGTTCATTTGCAGGTTCTTGTGATGTGAGTGTTTTCTCATTTGGGTGAGTAGCTCGGAGTGTGACTGCCAGGTCATGTGGCAGGACTGCATTTACACTTACCCTTTGGAGTTCTTTGAGAAATCCAGCTATGGAGTTGTTTGCAGCTAGGGAGTTCTGTCTTTGTGTCTTGGGTTTGAGGCAGGTCCCCAAGACTGGAATCTGTGTCTGTTGTTTTTCAGGTGTGAGTGTGGCCACTTGCATGGCCATTCTTCATGTGGGCAGTGCCCAGCAAGTGCGGACAGGGGCCACAAGCTCCAAAGAAGATGACTATGAAAGTGACGCAGCCACTATTGTTCAGAAATGTGTAAGTCAAGGGTCTGGTGACGTGGAAGGAAGCCTTGACTGTTAAAATGTGGGCGTGTGGCTAGTTCTACTTTTTTTGATGAAGAAAAGGCTTGGAGCATCTACAGTCTCCACACTCCTTCCCTGGACAGTGTTTCTAAGAGGGATTCAGCTAAGGTATTCTGCATATTTGCTTCTATAGATGCTGCCCCTTGTTTGTTGTATTGGTCCTGTGGAAAACACAGTAGGTTTGTGGCAAACCATAAGCCTTGGGAAGGATTGACATTTACGTAAACTGTTTTGGGCTTACTGGGTGCTGATGTACTTTTAAGCAGGACGTAGCGAACACAATTTCGCAATAAGTGTATAGAAAGCATTAGTTGGGATGGGAAACTGGCTGATGCAGGGCTGGGTGTATGGGAACACCTAAGAAGGTGTCACGCACTGAGAGATACAGGCAGTGCCCCATGCGGTCAGAAACTGATGGCAGTTGGTTACCGAGTGACCTGATGACAGTTACATTTCTTCCAGTAAACTGGCTCAAGTAGTAGGGTTTAGCTTTGTGATGACGACCTGACCTGCTCAGACTGTATGTCCATTTGTTCCTGGGCAGCTTGAGATCTATGACATGATTGGACAGGCGATCAGCAGCTCCCGCCGTGCTGGTGGTGAGGTAAGAGGCCTCTGGGCTGCGGTTACCTTCTGTCGGGTGTGAATTTCCACCACGCTGATGTTTGGTTTTGTCCTTTTTCACCAGCACTTCCAGAACTTCCAGCTGCTGGGTGCATGGTGTCTGCTGAATAGCCTCTTCCTCATACTGAATCTCAGTCCCACTGCCCTGGCTGACAAGGGGAAGGAGAAGGACCCGTTGGCTGCCCTCCGAGTCAGAGACATCCTTTCTCGTACAAAAGAGGGAGTAGGCTCTCCCAAACTGGGGCCTGGCAAAGGGTATGTGTCTGCCTCTGACCTCCACTCCTGGATGCTGGACCGTGTTGTCCTGTTTCACCAGGGAGATGAGCTGCTGACCTCACACCAGAGCTTATTTATTTGCTTTGGTTCTGTAGATTGTAGCCAGGGTCTGTACATGCTGAACACACTGTACCAAGGATTCAAGCCAGCCTCTTGCTCCAGCATCTGGATAGGTCATGGTTGGTTTTCATCCCATTTCCTCATTGAGAGGCGGAAAGAGTGTCTAATGTGTGTGTTCAGAGTTTTCAACAAGTTCAGATCAAAAGATGAGATGTGTGTTGGGCGGTGGCGGCACACACCTTTAATCCCAGCACTCAAGAGGCAGAAGCAGGCTGACTTCTATGAGTTTGAGGCCAGCCTGCTCTACAGAGTGAGTTCCAGGTCAGCCAGGGCTACACAGAACCTTGTCTAGAAAGAAAAAGAAATGATGACTGGCACTTGCTGGGAAGGAGATGACAATGAATGTAATGTGGTGCTCAAGGCGGTTCCTTAAATTTGTCTGAGTTTGGGTGTTTAGCCAAAGGGGTACAGGTGGAGGTCAGAGACAAACTATGGAAGTCAGCTCTCTTCCCTCCACCATGTAGGTCCTAGAGGTCAAACTGGGGTCTTTGGGCTTGGTGGCAGGTACCTTTACCTAATGAGGCATTGCTGGATTTTATTTATTTTTTTTATTCCTTTTATGTGCTTAGTTTTAATTATTACTTTTAAGATTTATTTGATGTATGTGAGTGTTTTGCCTACATACATATATGTATACCACACACATGCTTAGTAACCACAGAAGTCAAAAGAAGGCATCAGATTCTCTGGAACTGGAATTATGGATGGTTGTGATTCACAATGTGGGTGCTAGGATTCAAACCTATATCTTCTGCAAAAGCAACAAGTGCTCTTTATTGCTGAGCCATCTCTCTTTATTTGTATGGGTGTTTTGCATATGTGTATGTATGTATGTGTGTGTGTATGTATGTATGTACCTATGTACACCACATACATGCCTGGAGCCCAGAAGAGGGCTTCAGATCCTCTTGATCTGGAGTCACAGATGTTACGTTATATGGGTACTGGAGTCCCATCAAACCTGGGTCCTCTGTAAGATCAGCCAGAGCTCTTAATTACTGAGCCACCTCTCCTGTCCCTCTCTCTCTCTTCCTCTTCCTCTTCTTCTTTCTCTCTCTCTCTCTCTCTCTCTCTCTCTCTCTCTCTCTCTCTCTCTCTCTTTTAATTCTTTGAGACGGTCTCTAATAGCCCAGCTGGCCTCACACTTGCTGTGAGGCTGATGGCCCCAAGCTCCTGGTCCTTCTTTCTGCATATCCCTCCAAGTACTTGGCTTTACAGGAATCTTCCATCACACCCATTTTGGATTTTTAAGTGGAGAAATAGCAAACAGCAAGTCCATTTATGGATTGTCATAAGTCTTGTGAAGAAAGGCCAGGGCAAGTGGTTAGCAGGCATTGTGTTGTGTTTGGATAGGAATTGTTGAGGTTGAGTTGGAAGTAGGATGAGTGTTAGCATCAGCAGACTCTGTGCTGTAGCATAAATCTTAAAGGGTCTTATTAATAAAAACAAACCCAGAGCCAGGTATTGGTGTAAATGCTGAAAGATCAGAGAAACAGAACCAGTTGCAGCTAAGCTCACCTCGCCTCAGCTGATCCTGTTTCCTCAAACTGGAAGCCTCTGTGTTCTCATCCAAATAGATCTCAGCTGAACTGCTCAAAAGCCTAAAAGCTTAACAGACTCTAGTTCCTGGTTTTCACGCCTTATGCACCTTTCTGCTTCCTGCCATAACTTCCTGGGATTAAAGGCGTGAGTCACCATGCCTGGCTGTTTCCAGTGTGACTTTGAACTCACAGAGATCTGGATGGATCTCTGCCTTTGGAATGCTAGGATTAAAGGTGTGTGTGCCACCATTTTCTGGCCTCTATGTCTATGGCTGTTCTGTTCTCTGATCCCAGATAAGTTTATTAGGGTGCACAATATTTTGGGGAACACACTATCATCACACTGTGCCATCAAAAGTGTTTGGTCTGGAGCTAGGGAGCTAATTCAGCTGGTTGGCTTGTTGTGTAGTCATGAGGACTCTTGTAACCCCAGCACTGGAGAGGCAGAGACGGGCAGATCCCTGTCTGTGGCTTGCTGGTGTTGTCCTGAGGAACAGCATCCAAGGTTGACCTTTGGCCTTCATGCACATAGGTGTGCTCACATCCGTTTTGCATGAGCAGCTGGGTTGTATTGAGCTGAGGAGTACTTGGTTAGAAGCAGATTGGACTGGAGAAAGAGAGAGGAATAGGATTTTTCTCTTGTTTGTGGTGAGTTTAGCTGATGGCTGGGACTTTGTTTATGAGACATTGTGTTCACAACCGGGTATGTGAACCTGGGAATGAAGAGATTAAATGCTAGGCTTCTGTGTCTCCTCTGCTTGCACTGTGGTTCTGTGGTGCTGGGTAGAGTTAAAAAAAAAATTCTCAAGAGATAAGTAGAAACTCAAGCAGACATGCCAGCTTGTATCTGGAGAGTACTATGTAGAGGCAGTTGATTTGGCTGGGGATACTAAGGCAGGCTTCCCTGACTGACTGTGAAGTGGGTGTCGAGACGGTAGGCACTCAGCAGTAGGCTGCTAGGGAGATAAGAAACTTCCATAACAATAAGTGGCTTATGTTCCTATGAAGGCTTTTACCTGCTGATCCATCTCCCTGCCCAAAGTTGGTACTTTTAATTTTCTCAAAAAATCATTCTCTTAAAAAAAAAAAATTATTCAGGTGGATCTCCAAATTTGAGGCCAGCCTGGTCTACAGAGTGAGTTCCAGGACAGAGAGCTATACAGAGAAACTCTGTCTCAGGGGGAAAAGTTATTTTAGAAAAGTTAATTGAGAGAGAGAGAGAGAAAGTGTGTGTGTGTGTGTGTGTGTGTGTGTGTAGTGGTGTATACATGTGCGGTGTGTGTTAAGTGGTGTGTGCATATGCAGTGGTACACCTGTGGGAGTCAGAGAACAACTTAGGAGAGTCTATTCTTTGTGGTCTGGGGCATAGAACTCAGGCTGTCAGTCTTGGTAGTAATCACCTTTACCTTCTGATCCATCTTGCTAACCCTCAAAAAAATTAATTCTTTAAAAATTTAACTATCCAGCAACAATAAACACACAGACACAGACACAGACACACACGCACACGCACACGCACACACAACATTGTTAGTCTGGCAGTGGTAGCACATGCCTTTAATCCCAGCACTTGGGAAGTAGAGGCAGGAGGATCTCAGTGAGTTTGAGGCCATCCTGGTCTTAGAGCAAGTTCCAGGACAGCCAGGGCTACATAATAAAATACTGTATCTAGAAACAAAACAAAACAAAACAAAACATCATTTAAATACTAGCATTTTTGATCCAGTAGTTTTGAACTGATGTGAAATAGTTTTATTTGGAAGCAGTTCTTACTCTGAAGTATTTAGATCCTGTGACAGTCAATACCTGGGCTTTGATAATGAGCTGCAGGGCTAGGGGGAATTTTCTTTTTCTTTTTCTTTTTCTTTTTCTTTTTCTTTTTCTTTTTCTTTTTTTTTTTCAGAGCTGAGGACCGAACCCAGGGCCTTGCACTTGATAGGCAAGTGCTCTACCACTGAGCTAAATCCCCAACCCAGGTTTTTTTTTAATTAATTTTTTTCATTTATTTTACATACTAACCAGTTTCCCCTTTCTCCTGCCTTCTCATTCCCTCCTTCCTCCTCCCATCTATCCCCCATCCACTGTCTCCTTCGTTCAGAAAGGGACAGGCCTCCCATGGGAGTCAACAAAGCATATCATATCAAGTTGAGGCAGGACCAACCTCTCTCCCTGCATCAAGGCTGGTTGAGGCATCCCAGCATGGGGAATAGGTTCCAAAAAAACCAGTTCATGCACCAGGGACAGGTCCTGATCCTACTGCTAGGGTCCCCACAAACAGACCAAGTTACACAACTGTCACCCACATGCAGAGGGCCTAGGTCGGTCCCATGTTAGGGTGATTTTTTTGTGTATAGTATTCCCTGCTCGGTGGAAAAGTTGTAGATCCTTAAAGGAGTCTAGGATGCCAGAATGGCGATAATGGCCATTCTTGAGGTTGTGCTTCATTGCTTATGATCTTAAGGTCTATGTTTCTGTTTTCATTTGTGTAGGCATCAGGGATTTGGGGTGCTCTCGGTGATCCTGGCAAACCATGCCATCAAGCTGCTGACGTCTCTGTTTCAAGACCTGCAGGTGGAGGCACTCCACAATGTGAGGAGGCTGTTATTTGGAATCTGCAGATCAGTTTGGGGTTCACTTAGAGCCATCAGTGATGGTTCTTTCTTACCAGTGTAATATAACTAGTGCGCCTCTGGTTTTGTTATCTTCAGGGCTGGGAGACAGATGGTCCCCCTGCAGTCCTGAGTATTATGGCCCAGAGCACCTCCACACAAAGGATTCAACGGCTGATTGACTCTGTACCGCTGACAAACCTGCTCTTGACTTTACTTTCAACTTCATACAGAAAGGTGGGTAGGAGCCAAACCATTCATAAATTGGAGTAAGGTCCACAAGGGCGTGGTTTTTATAAATGCAGACTGTGGTAATAGTTTTGGAAAGGAACCTACCATAGAATTCCTCTCTCCTTCCTTCCTGCCTCCCTTTCTTAAGGCCTCTCTGTTGTCTAAGCTGGGCTTCCTGTACTCAAGTGAGCTTCTTGTTTCAGCATCCTTGGATTAAAGGCACATGCTGTCATTGTACCCAGCTTGACAAAAAGAATAGTTCTTGGAACACTGGAAGCAGTTATTGATTGCCAGTATTAGATATATGCTGACCCTTGGTGACTTGTGGTGACAGGTCTGAAGCAGAAGCATGGTGGACACTCCAGGAATGTTCCTTTACATTCCTTGGCTATGTCTCTGGTTGTGAGTGCTTATGTAAGATAAAGCAGTGAGAGTCCTGCATGGGGGGCATTTGGAGAAATCTGATTTGAAAAGCAACTGAGACAGAAAGACACTTGGAGGTCGTCAAGGAGGTTAAATGTCCCAGCTCTGTTTTTGGATTCATCTGTTCTGCAACTTTGTGGTTTCCCTAGGCGTGTGTCCTGCAGCGGCAGAGGAAGGGCTCCATGAGCAGTGATGCCAGCGCCTCCACCGACTCCAACACATACTATGAGGATGACTTCAGTAGCACAGAGGAGGACAGCAGCCAAGGTAGCCAGAGATAGCCCTCTAGTTCCTTGTCTCTGTCTCACCTTCCTGGTTGCCTTTGCATTTATGTATTCTCAGATGATGTGCTGTTTAAGAGTAGCTTGAAGGTCAGGGAGTGCAGGGAAAATGTCTGCCTAGAGTGTGTAACGCCCTGGGTTGGATCTGCAGTCTGGTAAACCAGGTGTGGTGCACACACCTGTTATCCCAGCACTAGGGAGACAGGAAGAGGGTTAGATGTTCAGGGTCATTATTAACTGCTTTAGTGAATTAGAGGCCAGCCTGGGCTACATGAGACCTTTTTAAAAATAAGAAGTTGAGTGTAGAATACTAAATGATAAATACTGCTTTCAACCAAGCCCATGTAGCTTTTCATTTCTGCCAGAATCAAAATACATCTCAGTTGCTCATGTTTCCTTCTTTGTTGACCCATGCTGGGACTTCTGCCCTCCCTGTGCAGGTCAAAAGGCCATGTGGCAGGGGTTTGGTTTTACCTTGGATTTGTAGCTTAGGGATAATAGGGCAGAGCTGAAGACTTATGTAGAGGGGATAATTCTCAGTTTTCCTTTCACGGTCAAGTTTGGGGACAGTGTGGAACACCAGAGGGTGTGGTCCTTAGCATCTTGGGTGTGCAGCTGGTGAGGCGAGCTTGCTTTGGTGAACGTTTGGCTTCTTTCCAGACAGGCAGATAAGAGGGAAGGGTTCTCCTCTTTTGTTGGACTCTTAAAAAAAAATCAGTTTACTGCACTATAACTTGTGTACAATTAAATGGAAGCGCGTTATGTATTCATTTGGTTGTCTTGGCAGATTGACAGGATCAGTCCCCATCTTCCGCATCAGCGTGCCCTGTGGTCTTTTGACTTGAACACTTTTAGAAAACAGGTTCACACACACAGAGATGGTTATTTTTGTGACTTTCTCTTTCTCTTTAGATGATGACAGCGAGCCTATTTTGGGGCAGTGGTTTGAGGAGACCATCTCTCCCAGTAAAGAGAAAGCTGCACCTCCACCCCCTCCACCGCCCCCTCCCCTGGAGAGCTCTCCTCGGGTTAAAAGCCCCAGTAAACAGGCTTCTGGTGAGAAGGGCAACATCTTGGCCAGTCGCAAAGATCCTGAGTTGGTAAGAGTTGATTTCTGAAGTTCTGGCGGTGGAAGGAGGGCAATTTTTTCAGTCAAGTGGTTGAGTTGAGAAGTAGACCATCTGAGCTAAAGCAGTTCTAAGCTGGATAACCGGTACTTAGATCTGCCTCTGTGTAGGACTTCCAGGGAGTAATTATGCATCATTGAATAGCTTGCTTCCAATGCTGCTGGTTTTTAGCCCAATCTTTACGTTTAAATAGAGGTTGATTTGAAGCTTGCTCTTAATGGTTCTGGGCCAGAATCTGAATGTCTCCTTGTTTGGGAGTGATTGCATCGCCCCAAAGGGCTTTGTGAAAGTGTTTTCAAAGCCTGTAGCATAGGTTTGCTGCATCATAAATGCTTACTTATTGATTCAACCAGTATTTATTGATTATCTTTTATGTTTCAGCCCCTGTTCTAGTAATTTACCAGTAAATGAGTCATGTACAATTCTTTCATGTAGCCTTATATTATAGTTTCCTACTTAAAGGTTATGGGCATAAAACATACTCATTTAATAATTAGTTTTTTATAATAATGGCAAATCAGTTAAATAATAGAGAAAGATGAGGATGTATCTATGTGTAATAATCATTGATATAGGGGTCAATCTCCAGTATGTTACTAGTAATGTCTTGAGCTGGACAGGGTGGGCTCTGGAGGAACAGGGGAAAAAAACGAATGGGTGAGCTCGGAGGTTCTGCCTCACAGTGTTTTTTGAGGTCTACACCAAGTAAGTGTACTGTTCTGTGCAGCTGTTTCTCATTATGGAGTAGTCCTGCTATAAGAATTAAGTGATAGCCTTCAATTTTGGCATGGGGGCTTCTGGCCTTGTATAATAGTAGCTTGAATTTAGGGTTGGTAGCAGTTCATACCCCATGACCCTGATCTGAGTTGTTTTCTGTTCCTTTTAGTTCTTAGGTCTGGCTTCCAACATCCTGAACTTTATCACATCTTCCATGCTGAACTCTCGGAACAATTTCATCCGGAACTATCTGAGTGTGTCTCTTTCAGAGCACCATATGGCTACCCTGGCCAGCATCATTAAGGAGGTGGACAAAGATGGACTCAAGGGTCAGTGGAGAGGCTGGGTGTTGTCACAGGGCACTTATGGCTCCACGTTCCTGAATAACTGTATTCCTCTGTCCTAAGGGTCATCAGATGAGGACTTCGCTGCTGCCCTCTATCACTTCAACCACTCCCTGGTAACTTCCGACCTACAGTCCCCGAACCTGCAGGTTGGTGTGTACTGTGGCTGCCTAGGCAGGAGCGCATCACATTTTCCCTGGGATGTGGTGGCTCTCAACACTGAAGGATGCTTTGTTCTTGCTCTGCTGGGCAGAGTTTTGCTTGGGTGTTCTGTGTGCCCCTGTGCAGTGGTTGTGATCATTGAAAGAAAAAGATGTCCTTTTCCCCAAGTCATGAAGTTTAAAGAAAGGAAGAAAACAGCTAAACAAGCTCCCAGTGCTTCTCGTAGTAGACCAGTAGATGGAACTCACCAAAAGTTATTTACAAAGTAAGAGTGACAAGTGTTGGCCAGTCTGATGGGGGAAATACAGAGTTAAAAGCACTTTAAAAGTGGCCATCAGGTCACAGCAGACATGCTCGCTTTCCCTTACAACCCTATCACCAA
Source organism: Onychomys torridus (assembly GCF_903995425.1). Taxonomy (NCBI): domain Eukaryota; kingdom Metazoa; phylum Chordata; class Mammalia; order Rodentia; family Cricetidae; genus Onychomys; species Onychomys torridus. The sequence continues at coordinate 152,983,801 of NC_050444.1, forward strand.
AACTGACTCTCGGACCTTGACTGAACATGTAACTGCAGGATTCCCTCCCTCCTGAGATAGGTGGAGGTTTGAATCCTGAGTCTCACGTGTGTCTGTACTCCTCAAACCGCTTTTAGCTTATATTGAACGGCATTATGTGCTTTACTTTTCACTTAGTACTCATCACATCATGTCTGTTGCCAAGACCCATCTGTAGTGTTTCTGCAGTCCTTACTGCACTGCTGTGTGATAATACTGTGCTTGGCTGCACCGCTTGATCCATCTCCCCTGTTCCCACTGAGGGACATTTGAATTGTGTCCAGGCTTATCACATTCCAGATGTTGCTATGGTCTTTCTTACTCGTGTTCCCTGGTATGTGTGGAGGAAAGAGGTTCTCCTGGTGCTATCACTTGGGGTAGAATTGTCAGGTTATACAGTGTGAGTGTCGACATGGTGACTATGGTTTTCATTCCCACCAGCAAGGGGTCAGATCATGTGGATTCATATTTGGCAATATCATAGTTTGATAATAATTTGGTTGTTGTTATTAAGACTTCTCTATCTCTGGCTGACTTGGGACTCTAGCCTAACCTGACTGTAAACTCTTGGCAGTCTTCCTATATTAGCCTAGGATTCCAGGCATGGGTCATTGCATCCAGTAGGTAGTTTTTCTTTGTCATGGGCAAAGTTAGTCTTTCCTAATCTTTAATGTACACAGGGATTCCTGAGGAGATGGTTTAAAATGTGGAGTCTGGGTCAGGGGTGCAGCTCAGTGGTATAGCACATGCCTATTCATGCAGGGCCCTGGCTTTGATTCCAGCACCACAGACAAAAGGATAATTTCTTTTGGACAGCCTTCCCTCAGTGCCATTTAGTCAAGTGGATCTCCAATTTGACCTGAAACTATTTAGAAAGTTTTTCTGTTACTGTTAATTATTTCAGTACCTGACTCTCAGAGGCTGAGACAAGAGGATTGAAAATTCAAGGCTATCCTTGGCAACATAATGAGACTTTCATCTAAAAAAATTGAAACAAAAACTATCACTTCAGCAGATAGCAGTATTTTAGAGGCTTGTCAGTTTCTTCCAAAGGGATAAAATCTAGGAAACAATTGGAAGAAGTAAGATTCTTAGAATCCCAAACTGTTGGAGAGAATCCTTGAAGTTTTCTCCTGTTTAAAAAGGTGGTTGTGAAATGTATTAATACCTGCCTGTTATTAAGGGAAATTTATTTTGGCAGGAAGGAAATAGAAGCTGTTCAGTGTTTGGCCTCTGCGGCAGCTTCCCACCCTGCCTGAAGCTGGTCCTGCACAGTGCTCAGCTCCTTCCCCCAGTCAGTTTATTTAGGGACCCTTCAAAGTTCATAGTCTGTTCTGCCTAAACTCGTCCAGAGAACAAAGACGAAGTGCTTTTCTCTGGACTGGAGTCCCTAGTCCTCTTGTCCTGATGTTGCCCTCAGCATTTGAGAGGGAACTGCCAACTTGCACAAACTCCTGACAGAGAATTCCCAACCTCTTTTCATCTCTGCCTGTTTGGGGGCTGTAAGTTCACTGGGAAAGTGTATGCATTGCTGATAGTGCAGTGCTTGGCCTGGAGTAACTGCCTGGTGCTGGAAACAGCCCTTATGATCTATGATGTTGAATTCCAAGGAGTTGAATTATCAACAATATTGAAGAATAGAATTTAGTTTGTCAGACTTAGAAATTTCTTCTAGTTACCGGACAGTGGCAACTTTTAATCCCAATATTCAGGAGGCAGAGGCGGGCAGATCTCTGTGAGTTGAAGCCTAGCCTGGTCTACAGAGTAATTTCTAGGATAGCGCTGGAGTTATTTATGTCTTCAAAAGCCATATGGCAAACCAGGCATTTGTGTTGGTGTTCCAATGGCACCTGCTTACTGTGTGTGTTTTCTCTTAGTTCCTAGGGAGGGATACTCAGCTGGGAGCAAGGACAGCTGTGGTTCTTCTTCTTCTGTGAAGGGGGAGGAGACAGAAGCCAGTAAGCAGGGTCAGATGGCTTCTGAGACAGCTCTCAGAGAGACATTTTAAACGTTACAGCTCTAGTTTATCCCAGAACAAGAGGGGCATATAAATGTAAGACTGGGGACAGTGGCTGAGGCATCACCTACTTTGTATTAAACAACACACCCCTATCATAAAGTACAAGACATAGTTACTTAGGGGCAGCAGGGGGAGGGGCTCTAGCAAGGAACTGTGCCAAGGGTCACACTAGAGATAAACGAGGCATCCAGGCTTAGGGACAGCTTTCAGATAAGGTCAGGCCTTCAGGCCTAGAGACCTTCTCCAAATAAGGGCAGGTAGAGAGCAGGAAGTCTCACTGGGAAGGGAGTCCTCCATGTTGCTGAGCTCTGAGAGAGTTGCCAGGGCATGGTAGACAGTAACCTCTGACCAGCGTGGGCTGCCAACAGACGGCCCTGCTGAGTAACGCATGCTGGCTTCTCACGGGCGTCATTTCTCTCTTAACATTGTCTACCACTCCTCAGATGCCCAAGTTGCCAACTGCCTCTGTAGATGTTACTTGTCTGAGGTAACGAGCTGTAAATGAAGTCCGCTCAGCCAGGTATGCTGGCACATGCCTTTAATTCCAGCACTCAGGAGGTGAGTCTCTGTGAGTTCAGGGCCAGCCAGGGCTACACAGAGAGACGCTGTCTGAAAAAAACAGTCCATCTGCTGTGACGTCTGTTGAATTTCCTTCTGAAGGCACCAGCTGTTCACTTGCCAGCCTTCTTGAAAACTGCCTTGATTGCAAGGTCTCCAAGCACTTGTCCTTTCCAAAGCCTGCTGTAGACACTAAGTAAGCTACAGCTGTAATTGGGCTTCATCGTGTTTATCTCAGTTGTTGGACAACATGATTTTTCTTCAGGTTTCTTGTAGAAATACACTGCCAAGTTCTTTTGTTCATTAGTCAAAAAGGGAACGATAATGAATGCATATAACCTTTGATTTGTGCTGTCTCTGTCCTCCAGAACACACTACTCCAGCAGCTGGGAGTCGCTCCTTTCTCCGAGGGCCCTTGGCCCCTGTACATTCACCCCCAAGGTCTTTCTGTGCTTTCCCGCCTCCTGCTTATCTGGCAACATAAAGCTGGAGCCCAAGGTGACCCTGATGTCCCAGAATGCTTGAAAGTGTGGGACAGGTAAGACCTTAACAGAAGGAAGATCTGTGGATGATTGGCAACTTTTTGAGGGAGTCTGGCTGCTGTCTGTGCTCAGGAGGGGTGGAAAAGTGATGGGGTTTGGCAGATGTTCTAGTAAACAGTGTGGTCTGGGAAAAGACACTTCCAATAGCCATGGGAGATTTGGTTGCAATTGTTATTCAGAGCCTGGATTCCAAAGATGACCAGTCTCCTGAAGGAGAAAGGCCTGACTGTCCTGGCTTAGTGTGCTTTCCATGGGAGCACATTTAGAGTGGCATAGTATTGGTTTTGGATACATTTTAAAGAACTTGTTTCCTTGGGGGAAGCTCAGCTTAATCACCTAAATCCTCCTTAGATGGACCTGTTTTTTGCCATGTTTTGTTTACATGGTTAGGCTTCAAAGCAGTTTGTTTTCCTAAAAGGCTTTGCTATTCTATCTCCCAGCCCAGGATCAAATAGCTGTAATGTTGGATTTGCAAGATCATAGCCCTCTTTGAATGCCAGAGGCCCTCTATGTCCTTCGTGGCAGAGTTTTGCAAGAAGGCTTCTGGGAGCTGGGGATGAAGGAAGGACACCGTATTAAAATACAGATCTCTTTCCTAAAAGCCAAAGAACATGCAGACAGTTGGCTGTGCTCATTCCTTCTTGTGTAAAGGCTCTTCTGACAAGTTCTCAAATATTATAATAGTCCCTTCCCCCCGGCCCTCTGCCTCCCCTCCCCCTGCCTGGCTCTGAACTACATGGGTGTGTGCCTGTGCACACAGTCACATGTGCCACACCATGCTTGTAGAGGTCAGAGGACAACTTGTGAAGTTGGTTCTCTCTTATCATATGAGACCTGGGGTTGGAACAAGGTGTGACAGTCTTGGTGGCAAGTGGCTTGACCCCTCTGGGACACATTGCTGGCCCACGTCTTTTTGGCTTCTCTGCATTGGCTTTTCTCTTCTTTAACTTGTTTTCTCTCCTTCCACTGGGTGACATGCTCCCCTTTTCTCTGTGGCAGGTTTTTGTCTACAATGAAGCAGAACGCACTGCAGGGGATAGTGCCCAGTGAGACAGAGGACCTAAATGTTGAGCACCTGCAGCTGCTGCTCCTCATCTTCCATAGCTTCTCTGAGAAAGGCCGCCGGGCCATCTTCACCAGGCTGGTGCAGAACATCCAGGAGCTGAGTGTTAACATGGAGGTGCAGATGCGCTCCGTGCCACTAACCCTGGCACGCCTCCTTTTGATCTTGGACTACCTGCTTCATCAGTACTCCAAAGCCCCCATGTATCTGTTTGAGCAGGTGAGGACCCATACCATCTCCCTGCTCTCCTTCTGAGAGCTCCGTTCTTTGCAGGCAGTAATGTTTTATTATGAGTAGGGCTAGCTAAGTCTTTGGAATTGGACTTTCTGTTTAGCCTGCAGTGTTAACTGAGGGCTACTTGATGGGTTTGTTGATTGATGGGTGGCTTCTTGTTCACTCACAAATGTTCTTTCTCATCCCCCCTGCTTACTTGTGTAGCCACAGTGCCCTCAGCTTTGGCCCCACATGTGTCTTAGTGCCGGAGGAAGGGTCCCACAGTAAATGCTAGAGTTGTAGCCTTTTGTGAAGACACAAAAGAGGATGAGAGGGTGGGTAAGAGGTGCTATGCTCAACAGTTTTTAAACTAATTCATGGAGCATCCTTCCCCATGATGCACTATCAAAAATTATTTTCAAAAAGAAATCAGAACAATCTTCAAAATTTCATTTTCATTTGATGCTAACAAGTTTTGGTATGACTAGATCTGTTATCTCTGGTGTGAAAAGCAGATGGTGACTGTATATCCTTAACTCAAGTGTCTGTGTTTCAAAGGTGCAGCACAACCTGCTGAGCCCCCCTTTTGGGTGGGCAAGTGGATCCCAAGACAGCAGCAGCCGCCGGGCCAACACTCCTCTGTATCATGGGTTCAAGGAAGTAGAAGAAAACTGGTCCAAACATTTTTCATCAGGTCAGAAAGAAGGTTGTCAGAAAGAGGGTGATGACTGCTGGTCCTTGTTGGTGGCGTTAAATCTAGAGCTCTGTGACTCCTGGAGGAGCTTTGGTTCGGGCCTCAGTCTCCCCCTTGAGGGTGGTCCATTACCTGCTGGTTCAGAAAAGTTGTAGAAATTGACTTCTACGTGCTTCACACTGTTAACAAGCTCTTCATTTTCCAGATGCAGCCCCACAACCCAGGTTCTACTGTGTCCTGTCCCCAGAGGCCTCTGAGGAAGATTTGCACCGACTCGATTCTATGGTACTGGGATTTTCTTTTTTCTTTCTGTCTGTCCTTTTTTCTTTATTTTTTCTTATACTCCTTCTGGAATTTTCTTTTTTTCTTTATTTCTTACTATTCTTCTGGAATTTTTTTCTTTTTCTGCCTTTTTTCTTTATTTCTTTTCCTCCTTTTAAAGAGTTAGAGTCTTTCCTTATGCTCTTAAGCTGGCTTTAAAAGCCTGAGGGAGGTCAAGCAATCATTCTGTATCAGCTTCCTAAGTAGCTGGGGTTATAAGGTCTGCCCTGCCCTGCTCTGCCCTGTATAAGATTTTAAATCCTTTTTTACCTGTAAGTCAGATGCCCCCATCCCCCACAACTGAGCACTCTGCACTCCTCACATGTTAGCATTTGAGTGTCTAAAAGGAAGACCTCAGAAATTTAACAGAATGGTTGCCTCACTCTCTTCATTCTAGAGCCTGCAGCTGTGTTCTTGTGTTAGTATGCAAACTTAAGTGTGAGGCTCCAGAACTGGCACTCTGCTGTGAGGAGGAGTTGATGGGCTGTTTTCACAGTCAGGAGACTAAGTGATGATGTAGGTCCAGGAGGCGAAATGTTAATATTCAAATGTCTTCTTTTTCCCTTTCTCTCCCTGAGACAGGGTCTCACTGTGCAGCCCACTGGTCTGGAACTCACAGAGATCCTCCTGCCTCATACCCCTGAGTGCTGGATTCAAAGGTGTGCAATACCACCTAGACCTAAATTGTTTTTGGTCTTTCTTGGTATTAGGCCTGTGAAGTTCTTTTCTCCAAACTTGTCAAGTATGATGAACTTTACACCTCGCTGACAGCCCTCCTTGCAGCTGGTTCTCAGCTTGATACAGTCAGGAGGAAGGAAAATAAGAACGTGACAGCCCTGGTAAGACGGTGGACACTGGGAGGGCTGGACATGTGTATGATGATCAGTCATTTCAACCTAAAGTTCCCTTCTGGGCATGAACTATATTGATTTAATGTTTGTTTTCAAAACAATCTGTTTCTGTAGCATTTCTACATAGTTTGAATGGTTCTGTCAGTTGTAATTTTATGTTTTGGTTAATGTTGAGAGAAATGTGACTGGGGTTGGTGGCTGCCCAAGTGTTGATGGCATGTGGGTTTCTAGACACCTTAAAACAGGTCTGGGCCAGAGTGGTGGTGGTGGTGGTGCACGCCTTTAATCCCAGCACTTGGGAGGCAGAGCCAGGTGGATCTCTGTGAGTCTGAGGCCAGCCTGGGCTACAGAGTGAGATCCAGGACAGGCACCAAAGCTACATGGAGAAATCCTGTCTTGAAAAACCAAACCAAAACAAAAAAACAGGTCTGAACAGTTCCATGCTGTTTACTAAAGGGCTGGCTGCTGACTATGGTCCTGCCCAGCTCCCATCTTCCCTTCATTAGATGGTAAAGTACTGGGGAGCCAGAGCTGTCTGAGAGCATCCTTGTAGCTTCTCAATGTGCAGAACAGAGCAGAGTGTCCTAGTGTATCTGCCTGTTTGGCTTAGTGTGTGTGTGCTGAGATGCTCTGGGCTCAGTTCACAATGGCACATGGTTCTCTGTGCTTATTCTTGGGGCTCTCAGTTCACAATGGCACACCAGTCTGCTTGAAAGGCTAACTTTTGGAACAGTTGTTACTTTAGGGAGATCTTGAGCATGCCACATGCTTCCATTGCTCTGTTCACCTTCTCAGGAGGCCTGCGCCCTGCAATATTACTTCTTGATACTCTGGAGGATCTTAGGAATTTTGCCACCTTCAAAGACTTACATGAACCAGCTGGCCATGAACTTACCTGAGATGAGTGAATGTGACATCTTACACACTCTGCGCTGGTCGTCCCGCCTCCGGATCAGCTCCTATGTCAACTGGATAAAGGTGCTACAGGGGAGCTCAGTGCTGTGAGGGAGCTTCACAGGCGACTTGCTTCCCACTATGGGGGCTTTTAAAGTTAATGAAAGCTTTTAGATTTCTAGGTTATTTTCCTAAACACTCTTTCTTGTTGTCCAAATAGGATCATCTCATCAAACAGGGCATGAAGCCCGAGCATGCTGGCTCTCTTATAGAACTGACCTCCACCAAGTGTAGCTCAGTAAAGTACGATGTTGAGATTGTAGAGGAGTACTTTGCCCGACAGGTATGCTATCGTTCTAATCCTAATGACATAACTAGGCTCTGCCACAGCCTTCTGCCACAACTAATTAATATTCTGGGTGTTTTTAAAGATCTCATCATTCTGCTCCATCGACTGCACCACCGTCCTGCAGCTCCATGAGATCCCTAGTCTGCAGTCCATCTACACCCTGGATGCTGCTATCTCAAAGGTCCAGGTCTCTCTGGATGAGCACTTTTCTAAGATGGCTGCAGAGACTGATCCTCACAAGTCATCTGAGATCACCAAGAACCTCCTTCCAGCTTCGCTGCAACTCATTGACACCTACGCCTCCTTCACTAGGTGCAGAGACTAGCATTCACTTGGAGAGATCCCTGGGGTCTGAGCCTGCACCCTTCCTTGTGTATCAGCTTTTCTTTTCCCCATGGTGCAGGGTGTAAAGGGGTGGCCAAAGAGGGAAAGTTCCAGGACTTTGAATTTTTATAATTCCATCAAAGACTTCTAGAAGTGTAGTTTCAGGGTACAGAGGATAGGAGTTTTTCTGAATGCCACCATTCCAGTTCTCGGTGGGAACGAAGCCCTCCCAGGGATTCCAGGCTGTGGGACCCAGATGTAGGAGCAATTACTAACTCTGCTTTGAAGCAGTCTCACTCTGGGCCACTCCCAGCTTGTGGCAGTCTTCCTCTCCGACCTCCCAGATGCCAGGCTTCCCACAGGCCTGAGGCAAATACTCGTTACTGGGTTGCAGGCTGTCCAAAAACCTTTCTTTTTCTTCAGCAAACCCTGTAAACTACATGTCCCATAGAACTTGCTCAACAGATGATGTTTAAAAGGTTTAAAGTTTATTGTCAGTATATACAAGTTGGAGATCACCCACAAATTGAGACTTCTGGTTTTCGTTAAATTAGACCTGGGAGATTCTGTTCTCAGTACTGGGAGTGAAAAGAAGGAACAGCCAGGCATGGTAGCCCATGCCTGTAATCCTAGCACTTAGGAGGCAGAAGCAGGGCTAGTTGACCATGCTACATGAGACCCTGACTTCACTTCTTCACCTCTGTAAAGTGATAGTGAGCAAGTGTGAGTGAGCTGGCAAAACTGTCCTCACACAAGAGTCATGGGGTTGAGAGGGGGAGTGGCTTGTCCTTGCAACAGGTCAGCCTGGCCATCTTAAATCCCTTGCCTGTCTGGTCCCTGGGACCTCATTGTCAGTCCCCGTTCTGTTATGATTGAGGGACCTGGATTGGTGTAACTGAAGTCATCTTGTCTCTTAGTGTTAATGCCTTGCAGACTGAGGGCCATAGCTGGAGGCAATTATATTGAACAAGCACAAGGCATAACTAGATAACAAATACCCTACTATGTGCCAGGCTCTGTTCTTGATGTTGATGTGATGCAGTAGCCAACTGCAAAGCATGGGCCTGCCCTCTGCAGAACCTAGGCTTTGCTTTGCCTGCTGGGCCAGTGCTTTCCAAAACTGAGCTGCTGGTGAGTTTTCCTTGGCAAATAAGTTGGGAAATGTTAGGTAAATTAAAGCTGTACAGGTTTTGTTTTTGTTACTGTTTTCATTCATTTATTTGGCTTTTCAAAACAGAATTTCTTTGTTTTTGTTGCTGATTTATTCATCCATTCATTTGTTTGGTTTTTCAAGACAGGGTTTCTCTGTGTAGCTTTGGCTGTCCTGGAACTCACTCTAGACCAGTCTAGCCTCAAACTCACAGAGATCTACCTGTCTTTGCCTCCCGAGTGCTGGAATTAAAAGTGTGCACCACCACCACCACCTGGCTTATTTTTTAAAATATATTCTCTCTCTCTCTCTCTCTCTCTCTCTCTCTCTCTCTGTGTGTGTGTGTGTGTGTGTGTGTGTATAGTTGGTCTTCAGAGATGGGGGAAGGAGGGTAGGAGGAGTGTTCAGTGTCCTCGAGATTTGTTCTTCATGGACTCATGTTTTGGGAGCTTTTCTGAGGGTGGACTATTCTTTGGGAAACACTTCCATGAAGGAACTGGTACTGTCACCTGTCCTTACATAGATTGGGAACTGAGATGCTGGTTTCTGAGTGTCGCTGAGGTTCATTTCTCCTGAGCGTGGTAGGTCATGATTCCTCTAGCCTCTCCTTCCTCCTTTCCTTTCAGAGCCTATTTGCTTCAGAACCTTAATGAAGAGGGATCCACTGAGAAGCCCTCCCAGGAGAAGCTGCACGGCTTTGCAGCTGTCTTGGCTATTGGCTCTAGCAGGTGCAAGGCAAACACACTGGGTAAGTGAGCATTCGTGCTTTTCTGGCCTTTCCCACTTACTGGGCCGCCTTGAGTGTCAGGCATTTCCCTAGGCATATCTGGGTGGGTCATCCCAATAACTGTGAAGTGGAGTTCTTGCAGTTTGCTTACTGAGGTTTAGGAGAAGTTCATTTGCCATGACTCCTATGCAAACAGTGAAGCCAATATCTAAACCAAGACCAGCTTGTTCCTGAGGACAAGGGTGCTTGCTTTTACTGTGCTCCTCTGTGGCATTCTTTGACTTGCAGAGCTTCGTAACAGGAACTGATGTCTGCATCAGGCCTACAATCTGTCTCCTGGTCTAGGAATGATCTGGCAAAAAAGGAAAAAAAAAAAAAAATAGGGCGGAAAATCAGAGCTCTTGAGCAGGATTGGAGTTCAGTTCAGAAATTCCCCTTTACAGTTTATAACTGTCTGTGTATCCCCAGTGTCACATTTAAACACTCTTAATTTTTGGAGTCTTACTTAGTACTGCTTCAATGAAAGCTGTTCATGTGGATTCATGATCCCTGCCCTCAGGATTTGTCAGGGTGGGGAGTCGGAGTTCAAAGCAACACTTCCTCTGAGACTGGGTCTGGGGGCGGCAGATTTGGTGGTGATTGGAGTCTGACTTGCTGAGATGCTTCCCCTCCTTTGTCTTCAGTTGTCATCTTTACTGTGGAGATTAGAAAGTGACTGATTTGAAGGGAAAGCCTTACCATTGCGATTGTTAGCTGCTGAGTAATTAGCTGCTTCTTGGACATAGTACAGCTGCTGAAATAGCCATGCAAGCTGTCTTAGTAATGGCTCTGACAGTTGGGGCTGCTTGAAATACTGTCATTCCTTCTTTCTTGTGATGATTGCGCTGATTGCTTAGCCTTACTGTTGCCTCCAGGTCCAACACTGGTGCAGAATTTGCCATCATCAGTGCAGACTGTCTGTGAGTCCTGGAATAATATCAACACCAATGAGTTCCCCAACATCGGATCCTGGGTGAGTTGCAGGGCTATTACCGAGCACTAAACCACTCTGTGTGTCCTTATTCTTTGGGCTTCAGTTGGCTACTGGGAGATGATCTCTTTCCTATAGCTGAATTAATAATAATGTGTCTGATTACCCAAGTGTTCTCATGTGGTCCCTTTGCCTAGCAGTCCGTGTTACCAGAACACAGACCACTGTATTTCTCTGTGCCATGGCTGTGCCACCTGTTAAATTCTGGTTAAGTATGATGTGCTGTCATGTGTTGTGCTTCGTGAGCTCTCAGTGTTGACTGTTCTCTTGCCTGTGTCAGTTGCTACTCTGCCATGAGTTAATGTAGTCAGAGTTTCTCTGTGTCTCCCCAGCTCCCAAATAACCAGTTAGAGATTCCCTTTTTTTTTTTAATTTAATTTTTTTTTAATATGGATATTTGTGTTTTAATTTTACATATCAGCCATGGGTTCCCCTGTCCTGAACTACATTTCTTCTTCTTCTTCTTCTTCTTCTTCTTCTTCTTCTTCTTCTTCTTCTTCTTCTTCTTCTTTTTTTTTTTTTTTTTTTTTAGCTGAGGGCCTTGCACTTGCTAGTCAAGCGCTTTACCACTGAGCTAAATCCCCAACCCTCAGAGACTTCTTATTAATTATAAATGCTCTGCCAATAGCTCAAGCTTGTTACTAGCTAACTCTTTCTTACATTTTAAATTAACCCATATTTCTTATTTGCCCTCTGTCATGTGGCAGTAACTTTTTTCAACACAGTACATTCATCTTGCTTCCCGCTGCATCTGCTCATGACTCCCAAGTCTGCCCTTCTTCTTCCCAGCATTCTCTCTGCCCCAAAAATCCTGCCTTGCTATTGACTAACCAGGTTTTTATTAAGGATGAGAGTAATACATATTTACAGTGTACAAAGATTGTTCTACAGCAAATTGATTCAGCAGATCTTAGACTTTCTAGGTTGTTGGGTGCTGTGGCATTCTCCTTGTGTCTGTGCTGCTTAGACTACCTCTGCGGACAGTTATTCTTTCTTTAAAGTTCTGTGGAAGAGCAAAGTACAATTTATCTTCCTTCCTTGGCTTCCCAACTGTGGCCTTACAGTTATGGTCTTAGTAATTGAGTTGAGGTGCCTTGCAAAATCCAGACCCTTCCTAGTTATTCCAGACAAGCAGTGGTTTTACTGTTACATGCTCCTAACAACTGGAGGGGGGAGTATTGGGTGTTTGCTGTGTTTAACTGTTAACCTTGTTCTAAATACAATTTAACTGCCTCCTGCCCTCAGCTCAGTGTCTTCAGGAGGAATGACAGTGGAGGGCACTGTTTGCAAACCTAGTGAGGCCTTACCTTATGGTAGATTTCTTCTGTAGCTTTTGTCCAGGGTAGACGATGTGCTCATTACTCCTGATTCTCTTCCTTTCAGCGCAATGCATTTGCCAATGATACCATCCCATCTGAGAGTTACATCAGTGCTGTTCAGGCTGCTCACCTGGGGACTCTTTGTGGCCAGAGTCTGCCCCTGGCAGCTTCCCTGAAACATACCCTCCTCTCCCTGGTCAGGTTGACTGGGGATCTGATTGTGTGAGTACTAGAACCTGGAGCCCAGCCTCACTCCCACCCCAAATGTGTCTGTGATGTGCTGCTGTGTTGTGGCTGAAGGGGAGTACAGTGCAGTTGAGGTGATGGTGATATTACTCCATAGTGTTGCTAGAATCAAGGAGTAGGGTAGGCCGCCAGAGGGACAGTTTGTATTCCTGTATTTAGGTCACAGGAGACACATATGTTGCATTACCTTCAGAGTGGTCCAGATTCCTGACTGCTCTTCTACAGTATTCAAGGATGGATTGCTGTCTCTGGTTTTAGTTTCTTTTATGCTTACTACACAAATCTATCTTATTAATTTGCTATTTTAATAAATATTCTGTTTTGTTTTGTTTGAGACAGGGTTTCTCTGTGTAACCCTGGCTGTCCTGGAACTCATTTTATAGACCAGGCTGTCCTCAAACTCAGAGTTCCACTGCCTCCTGAGTGCTGGCATTAATTAAAGGCATGTGCTACCACTGCCTGAATAAATGAATTTTTTATATGGAAATGTATTTTGCTTGTGACAGTGAAGAAGAATATGAAGTGGTGTTGCTATACACACATAAGAAACACTTGTCAAGGAGGGACAAGACTAAAGTAGACGCTATCCCTGGTTGGCTAGCCCCCAGCCTTGCAGCATTTCAGGACATGTTCCCTAATTTGCTTCCACCTCCGTGGTTCCAGGTGGTCGGACGAGATGAACCCAGCCCAGGTCATCCGGACCCTGCTGCCCCTTCTCTTAGAGTCCAGCACAGAGAGTGTTGCTGAGATCAGCAGTAACTCCCTGGAGCGCATCTTGGGACCTTCAGAGTCTGATGAGTTCCTGGCTCGTGTGTATGAGAAGCTGATCACTGGGTGTTACAACATTCTGGCCAACCATGCAGATCCCCACAGGTGGGCAGTTGAAAGGGGGCTGCTGCAGCCGTTGGTGAGATGTACACCCCCCTCCCCCCCTCCAACCCCCCCTCCAGCTCCCCCCCACCCCCCATGTGCCATGTCGGTGACAGACACCTCCTTGGTTCTGTGCTTCTGGGCGTTTTGCTCTCATGTGGAAGTGTGTGAAGAGGTACTGGAATCTTCTGCAATGACTGACTCTTAGTGATAACTCTTAGTTGAGAGAGTGGAATGTTCAGTGTTCCAGGTAGTTGAAGAGATGAAGCGAGGTGTGGTGAGATATGCGGAGCCCCCAGGAGGTTTCTTCTTATGTTTTGTGACTGTCCACCTGAAATGGAGGGTCTGTGGAAAGGAAGCCTTTGACCTGCATCTTTAGGCTGTGCTGGGGGATATGCTGTACCCCAGGAACTGTGGGGAAGGCTGAGGCAGTAGCGCTTCTGACCTCCTCAGTGTTGAGGACTTGGGTTGTCTTCAAGGACCTTCCTCTTCTCCCTTTCCCTTCCCGATTCTCATTTGCTTCTCTCCTGCTATGCAGCCAGGTTGCTTTGCACTTGGCTTCCTCTTGCCTCAGCCTCTAGAGTACTGGCATTACCAGAGTATATTTTCTACATGTTTATATGCGTCTCCACATGTACGTGGGTGTGGGTATGGGTGAGGCCCAAGGCTCACCTGGGAGTCTTACATGCTCATTCTCCACTGTATTCCATCTTAGTGAGCCAGGATCTCAGCTGAGCCCTAGGCTCAGGGTTTCAGTTTGGCTGGTCATCAAGGTCACTCTTGTGAATCCTGTCTCTGCCTCCAAGGCATCTGTGTGGGTGTTGGGGATCTGAACTCTTGTGTGGCAGATAGTTCACATACTGAGCCTTTCCTTAGCTCCTTCTTTTTGTTTTTAAACATAAGGAACTTGAGGTGATTTAGTCTTACAGAAGACTCATGCAGACTGTCTCCCTCCTCTGAAAATAGTCATGGGCTGACTGGCTCACTCCTAGCTTCAGATGCCTTTCCTCTTTTGATTTTTACTTGTACTTTTCTTTTTTTTAAGATTTATTTATTATGTATACAATGTTCTGTCTGCATGTATGTCTATAGGCCAGAAGAGGGTGCTAGATCTTATTACAAATGGTTGTGAGCCCCCATGTGGTTGCTGGGGTTTGAACTCAGGACCTCTGGAAGAACAGTCAGTGCTCTTAACCGCCGAGCCATCTCTCCAGCCCTGTACTTCTCATTTTATGAGACTAGGTCTGTCACTGGAGTTCAGACTGGCCTGGAACTTGTGATATTTCACTTTTGCCTCCCAAGTGCTGGGATTGCAGGCATGTGAACCTACACTTGGCTTATCTCTCTTCTTTATTTTCCCAGGAAAGAAAGTAGGAAAATAGAATTGAGGTCTTGCTGTTCTTGGAGTAAACATTTATTGAACACCTACTGTGTGCTAGTGTTTATGCTAAACCTAGACAAAACAAAACTAGATGTTTGCTTCAAGGTCTAGTCATCATGTTCTTCAGAGTTACTTGGGAGGGCTCTGAACTGTGGTCTAACTCCTCAGTGGGCTGAATAAGTCTATCCACTGTACTGTGGTCTTACTTCTTAGTGGGCAGATGAGTCCATTCACTGAACTGTGGTCTAACTCCTCAGTGGGCTGAATAAGTCTATCCACTGTACTGTGGTCTTACTTCTTAGTGGGCAGATGAGTCCATTCACTGAACTGTGGTCTTACTCCTCAGTGGGCTAGATGAGTCCATCCTGGAGGAATGTTTGCAGTATCTGGAGAAGCAGCTGGAGAGCAACCAGGCCCGGAAAGCCATGGAGGAGTTCTTCTCTGATGGGTAAGCACTGTCTCCCTTA
This sequence comes from Onychomys torridus, assembly GCF_903995425.1. Taxonomy (NCBI): domain Eukaryota; kingdom Metazoa; phylum Chordata; class Mammalia; order Rodentia; family Cricetidae; genus Onychomys; species Onychomys torridus. The sequence goes on from NC_050444.1 coordinate 152,998,838, forward strand.
CCCCAGTGTTCAAGGCCTCCTGAAAGCAGGGGGCTATATGTACCAACTCAGCTGTCCTCAGGAACCACAGAAGGCCTGCTTGGGCGTCTGCCCCCTGGGGAGGACTTGGGTACTGATCACCTCCTTGAGTTTGTTGATGAGGGGCAGTATTCCCTGCGCACCTTGTGTGGTTGACTCACAAGTGACCATTTTCCCCCAGGGAATGAGACTGAAGCAGAAGCAGGTTCTTTTTTATGTGAGGCTTAATGTGGGTCTCTCATTATCCCCTCACGCCTTGCAGTGGGGAACTTGTGCAGATCATGATGGCCACAGCCAATGAGGACCTCTCTGCTAAATTCTGTAACCGAGTCTTGAAATTCTTCACCAAACTCTTCCAGCTGAGTGAGTGACAGCTTTTGGTAATCTTCTTATGGGAACTTTGATGTCTGGCTAATACTGTGCCGGGCTTCTGCCTGAATTCAGCCACAGCATGACAATGCTAACAAGTGTAGAGAATCCTTCAGAGAAAGTTGGGAAAGGTGCTGAAACTCTTGAGGCCTTTCCTCCTCCTCCTCTGGCTCTGTTTGCCCTCCTCACTGATGGAAGCCTCTTGTCTTGTTTTAGCTGAGAAGAGCCCTAACCCAAGCCTCCTTCATCTCTGTGGCTCTCTTGCCCAGCTGGCTTGTGTGGAGCCAGTGCGCCTGCAGGCCTGGCTCACCCGCATGACAACGTCGCCCCCAAAGGATTCTGACCAGCTGGAGGTCATTCAGGAGAACCGGCAGCTGCTGCAGTTGCTGGCCACGTACATCGTTCGGGAAAACAGGTAGGAGTGTGTGTGTGCGGCCTGGAGAATGCAGAAGTTGGCAGTACAGCTGCACCTTGCCTTCCTTTTGGGCATTTCACATCTCTTCTGCCTGACTCCAGGAATCTAGCATATAGCTTCTTGAGTTTTCCTATGGAGAAACTCTTGGACTGACCTAGTCCGTCAATTGCAACCTCAGTAGATGGTTTGTGCTCTGGTAAATAGTTCAGGTCCAATTTTAAGATTGATATGTTTATTTATATATTTAATAATTTATTTATTTATACACCCCCACCCCCCACCCCCGAGACAGGGTTTCTCTGTGTAGCTTTGGTGCCTGTCCTGGAGCTTGCTCTGTAGACCAGGCTGGCCTCCCAACTCACAGAGATCCACCTGCCTCTGCCTCCCGAATGCTGGGATTAAAGGTGTGCGCCGCCGCCGCCCAGCTTCATTTATTTTTAGACATGGTCTCTCTAGCCTGGCTGTCCTGGGACTCACTATGTAGACTAGACTGGTCTTGAACTCATAGAAATCTATCTGTCTGCCTCTTAAAAAGATTTTTTAATATTTTATTTTTGTGCGAATGTGAATAAGTATGTTTTTCTACGTGATGTCTGTGCATCACTTTTGTGCTTGTTGCCTGTGAGAGCCAGAAGAAGGCTCTGGGGCCCCCAGAACAAGAATGACAGATGGTCACGAGCTGCCATGTGTGTGCTGGGAATCAAACTCAGGTCATCTGGGATAGTAACCAGTGCTCTAACTGCTGAGCCATCTGTCCAGTGGGCAACTCCCCGCCCCACCCCCCAGCTTCTCGTTCCTGTGACCTGCCCCCACAAATGCCTTTCCCAAATTCATGACTTTCTGTTTTATGACCCACTAAGTTTACCCAGGTGTTTACCTCTGCGTGACTGGACGTTTTGAATTCTCCATTGTTACCCGATGTTTTAATTGCTCTTAAAAATGAAAGACTACACTTAGAATACTAATTCTTTTTCTCTTCACCAGCCAAGTTGGAGAAGGTGTGTGTGCTGTGCTTCTGGGCACCCTGACCCCCATGGCAACAGAGATGCTGGCAAATGGTGATGGGACTGGCTTCCCCGAACTCATGGTTGTGATGGCCACTCTGGCTAGTGCCGGACAAGGTGCTGGCCACCTTCAGCTTCACAATGCTGCCGTGGACTGGCTGGGCAGATGGTAAGAGGGACTTGCCTGTATAACTGTTCTGTACTCAGAGGAAAGGTGGGGAGTTGCAGGTTACTTCCTTTATAGTTCAGAGTTATTACAAAGTAAACCTAAAATTTCTTCCTTTCTGAGTGTTAAGATCTAACTAGACTATTCATTTCATACTACCTGCATTCCTGTTTGAGCATGTGAATACACACACACACACACACACACACACACACACACACACACACACACCTACCTTTGAGGCTGGGTCTCACTATGTAACCTAGGCATTCTCAGACTCAGTCCTGTCTGCGCTTCCTGTGTGCTGGGATAATAGGCGCATATACCATGCCTTGTTGTCTTCATTATGTTTAGTGGAGTTTCCTGTTTAGGCACAAGAGAAGTCCTGGGGAAACAATACTGAATACACTGATGGTCCTAAGTCCAGGCAAGGCCAAGCTGTGTTTGCCTTGCTCCTGGAACAGACTCCTTTGCTTGACAGTATCTCAGCTTGATTGGAGGCTTGTGAGGGTGTGTCCTTCCATCTATGCCTTGGATGATTGTGTGTCCTCTCTATCTTTTTCCTTTGGAACAGCAAGAAATACCTGTCACAGAAGAATGTGGTTGAGAAACTGAATGCCAATGTAATGCATGGAAAGGTAAGGAAAGTGAGGAATGCTGAGGGTAGGGAGCCAGGGAAGAGACTTCTTTGGTCAGATAAAAGTCTCTCCCTTCTATAGCTCTTGTGTGTCCTGGCCTGCAGAAGGCATGGCTGAGAACCTCGGTAACCCATTTGACCGGGTAAAGTGTACCTGCTGACTGCATGCCTTCGGGCCTCTTGCAGGTCTCAGGAAGTGATTCTCTGATAAGGACTCAGCAGAGTCCTTCTAAGCACAGGGACTTCTTATTGCCTGAGATGCTCCTGTGTCAGATGCCTTGAGTCAGTGTTCGGGGAGGGGTGGCATCCTCAGCCCTAGTTCAGATCCCGCAGCTGGTCAGTGTGCCTGCAGAGCTCTGGCTGTGCAGAGGGGCTTGAGGATGACAAAAGTCTTAGGTCAAGCACTTTCCTTTACCCCCCACCCATGAAACTAGCAGGCTGATTAAATTCAGGGCAGGGGTCTGGTCTCAAAACCCCAGTAAGTTTCTTCCTCCTTTTCTGTAATTACTGTCCTTTTGGCACTAACTTGTCAGAGTGAAGAGGCTGCTGGGAATTTAGAAATCTGAGCCTGATATCTGACTTGATGGTTGTAGGCATTTTAATGCTTTAAAATTTATTTTATTGTATTTTTATGGGAGATGGGGTTGAGGCAGGGTTTCTGTAGTCCTGGCTGTCCTGGAACTTGTTATATTCATGCTGGCCTTGAACTCAGAGATCCACCTGCCTCTGCCTCCTTGTGTTGAGCTTAAAGGTATGCACTACCATGCCTGGCTTTCTATTTTTAATTGTATGTGGGGGTGGGGCTGTGGCTGTGCCTACAGAGGCCAAAAAAGGGTGTTAGATCCCCTGGAGCTAGAGTTGAGGGCCACCTAATGTGTGTACTAGGAACAGAATCCCGTCATGTAAGTGTCTCTTCAGCCTCTGTCCACTGGGCTTTTAAGAGAAACACAGAGCTACCTGCTATGGTTTGCTTCTCTTTTGGTCTTTGGAGCTGTTTCTTTCTGTCTGCAGCATTTAAAACCAGTTAACAACTTGCATGAATAGTAATGCTAACGGCAGGAAGAATGCTGATGAGCCTCTTAGAAGCTCATTTTGCTTGAGGGGTCTTAGTTTCCATTTTTACTCCATTCTTCCAATTCCAGTTTTACTTTATCTTGTAAGATGAATTGAGAACTAAAGCTTCTCTGGGTTTCTCTTGCAGCATGTGATGGTCTTGGAGTGCACATGTCATATTATGTCTTATTTGGCTGATGTCACAAATGCCCTGAGCCAGAGTAATGGCCAAGGACCAAGTCACCTGTCCGTGGATGGGGAAGAGCGTGCCATTGAAGTGGATTCAGACTGGGTAGAAGAGTTAGCAGTGGAGGAGGAAGACTCCCAGGCTGAGGACTCTGTAAGTGCTGAGGGGGAAGGGAATGACTGTCGAGCATGTCTAAGTCTTTTCTACTCTTTTTCACCCTGGGTGGCCTTCAGAACTTGGAGTCCTGTTACATTCTTTTGCCCACATGCCTAGTGCAAGGCTCTGCTCATTCGTTTTTCTGGTTCTGCAGAGCAGACGTGCGAAGCCAGTCCCTTGGTGAAGTAACTTAAATGGGTATATGCCTTTCTTCTCTCGGGAGCTGCTTGTTCTGCTTCACCCAAGACAAGTTTAGGGAGGGATGCATTCTTCATGAGGTGGGGGACCCTTGAATATACTAAGGGTTTTTAATTGTCTGCTGTCTGCTCCCTGTAACGTGAATTGCTAAGTGGTCTTTTAATAAAAACCCCAGAGCCAGGTATTAGAGTAAATGCTGAAAGATCAGAGAGACAAAGGAATAAGCCACAGCCACATCTTATCTCGCCAACTCCATGAATCCTCTGACTGAATGCCTCTGAGTCCTCAGCCTAAAGCTCTCTGAGCCAAAAAGCCGTTAGTTCCTGTCTCCTCACGCCTTATCTACCTTTCTCTGCCCGCCATCACTTCCTAGTACTGAGATGCCTCCCGAGTGCTGGGAGTAAAGGTGTGGCTACCACTGCCTGGCATCTGTGGTCAATCTAGTGGCTGGCTCTGTGCTCTGATCTTCAGGCAAAGTTGATTAGGGTACACAGTGTATCACCACCCCTCCCCCTCTAAAAAACCTAGAAAATTAGAAAACTTGGAATTGTAAGAGGCTTCAGGAAGCTGGCTCTTTCAAATCAGGGCAGGTTCCCGCTAGTCCCTGTGTGTCTCTCCATGGGGTTGGAGCAGATGTGTTTTATGGGTTCCTCTGTGGAGATTATGTGTGATTAAAGAGACCTATTGATCTTTGAAGGATGAAGATTCTCTTTGCAATAAACTCTGCACCTTCACCATCACCCAGAAGGAGTTTATGAACCAGCACTGGTGAGTTCCTTTAACGTCAGGCCATCTGGGCCTCTGGTGCTGGGACCTGTGACTTAGTGCTGGCTTTTGTTCCTTGTAGGTACCACTGTCATACCTGTAAGATGGTGGATGGGGTGGGGGTATGCACTGTATGTGCGAAGGTGTGCCACAAGGATCATGAGATTTCCTACGCCAAGTATGGTTCTTTTTTCTGTGACTGTGGAGCCAAGGAAGATGGCAGCTGCTTGGTGAGAGATGGAACCTTCATGGTATCATATGGGCAACTTGTTAGTAACACAGGAATGTCTAAGGCAGACCAGAAAATTCCCATGTTAGCTCTGTATGGCCAAGAATTGGTTCTCATTCTGTTATGAGTGATGTGTCCATTTGTGGCCCCAGCACTTCACTTAGAGCATTAAAAGCGACAACCTCCTGATGTCAAGGCCTGCCTCTGAGTGGGCAGTGAAGATAGGTGTTGGGCGAACCCCATGGATCTGGGCTTGGGAATCACATGTATAGCCAGTTCCTCCTCTGCTTCCAGTATCTTAGCAGTATTTCATCTGTCTTGGGGCAAGAACTTGGGGATGCTGACCTTTCCTGTCCCTAGGCACTGGTGAAGCGAACTCCTAGCAGTGGCATGAGCTCTACCATGAAGGAGTCAGCATTTCAGAGCGAACCTAGGGTTTCCGAGAGTCTGGTGCGCCATGCCAGCACTTCACCTGCTGACAAGGCCAAGGTCACCATCAGTGATGGGAAGGTTACCGAGGAAGAGAAGCCCAAGAAGAGCAGCCTGTGCCGCACAGTTGAGGGGTGCCGTGAGGAGCTGCAGAATCAGGTGGGGCTTCCTGGTGGGCACTAGTGCACGGGACAGAGTTTAGCAAGTCTGAGTCAGTAGTGTGCGGCTCTCCTGGCCGCCCAGTCTCCTCTCGCGTTCTTGCAGTGATCGTGCTGGGGTGTGTGTTGTCCATCTCTGGGGAAGAATTGACAGTAGTGGCAGTCATTCTAGCACATGCTTTCGTGGCCAGGGGTCCTCATCTGGGACCAGAGTTCAGGAAACAATTGAGCGATGGCTTTTTCTGTTTCTCCCATTCTGTGGGACCCTGGCTTAGAAATAGTCCTCTCATCAGTAGTGCATTGACTATAGTCAGAGCAAGGGTTCTGGAGAGGGGAAACTGATTTGCTAAAGGCAGTAACTGTCAAGATTATTGCATGTGACCCATGATTTTTCTTTCTTTTTTTTTTTTTTTTTTTTCACTTGTGTATTTCGATTTCTCTCAGGCCAATTTCTCCTTCGCTCCTCTCGTGTTAGACATGCTCAATTTCCTCATGGATGCCATACAGACCAACTTTCAGCAGGCTTCAGCTGTAGGGAGCAGCAGCCGGGCACAGCAGGCTCTCACTGAACTCCATACAGTGGACAAGGTTGTGGAGATGACGGACCAGCTGATGGTGAGTGTGTTGGGGTTGCAAGGTTTGGTGACTATACAATCTGTGCCTCACGGCTTCCCAATATGTGGGAGAGCAACTAGGAACAGATTTAGAGTTAGTTGGTCCCAGGCCATGCAGAACCTAGAATCTATGGTCTCATCCTTCCTCAGCTATACTCTGAGCAGTGTAGAAATCCACAGATGAGCTGTGTCTGGGTATTTAGGGAGTAAGTCCCCTTTTTATTAAAGCTTCTGAATGCAGTAACTCATAATATGTGAAGAGCTCCATTTTGGGAGCACTCTAACAGAAACTCCTTTGTAGAAAATTGAAAGCCTCTTGACTGTGTCTTCCTTCCTACGGCTCAGTAGCTTTGTCCTTTTCTGACCTCCACCCCTGAGTTAAAGACAGCTTTCCTTTAGTTATTCTTTTGACTTGGGACACAGCCTGTCAGTTATCTGCCTTAGGACTGCTCACCCAGCTCTGTGAGGCAGGCTCCTAATCTTCAGGGGTAGGTAGAGGCAGTTCCTGGAGGGGCAAGTGTAGACACCAGGAATGAGGTCATGATAGATTGTAAGAGGGGCCTATCAGTGAGTTGTACCCAGGAATACAAGCATGGACATACACCAGTGCTTCATTAACACCAATCTTTTCAGAGCAGAGGATTTAAGATTTCAGATAATGACATCCAAAACTAAAGAAATGAGTTGATGACCTATTAAGTTGCCAACTTCACTTTTGCTGGGGGGGGGGGGGGATGATGCATGAAAGAAAAATACTGTATATCATGACCATCATTTTATAAATGAAAATAGATTTTAACATTTAATAAGCAGCCAGTACTTAATTTACTTTCATGGAAAATTTACCTTGCTCTTCTAGACAGACTGAAAATAGTAGATTTACTCAGCTGAGCATGGTGGTTTGGAGGCTGAAGTCTATTACTTTTTTTGGAGCCCTTGCTAGCCTGAACTCATTATATAGCCCAGGTTAGCCTGGCAAACACAAAGATCCACCTGCCTTTGCCTCTCAAGTGCTGGGATTAAAGGCTTCTGCCACTGTGCCCTGCTACCTTTTCTTTGTTGTTGTTAGTGATTTTATTATTTGAGAATTATATACCCGCATTTATTTTGATCAGATTCACAAACCTTCAACTCCTACCAGATCTAATACTTTTGAATGACTAAAGTGTGCCATGCTTATTATTTGCTTACTCCAATACTTTCTCTGCTTCTCCCTTCTTCCAGGTTCCTACCTTAGGCTCACAGGAAGGTGCCTTTGAGAATGTGCGGATGAATTACAGTGGAGACCAGGGCCAGACTATCCGGCAGCTCATCAGTGCTCATGTGCTCAGGCGGGTGGCTATGTGTGTGCTCTCTTCCCCGCATGGGCGCCGCCAGCACTTGGCTGTCAGCCATGAGAAGGGCAAGGTAGGTTCTGTGATTCCTTCCTAGTCATTTTAGGTCCTGATTATCTTAAATGCTAAGTGGAGCAGAGAGACGATCTTGTTCAGATAGACCCTGTGAGGGGATACATCTGCTGCTCTGGTTCTGAGAATGCTTTCAAGACTGATTTCATTAAACCTTTGGGCTTGAACCTGAGACGTTTGGTTATCCCTAGAACTGACATGGCTAGGGAAAGGCTCCGGCAAAGGCAGTGATCAGCTGGTGTTGAGGACAGCATAGTTCCCAGTGGTGCCCATTTTGGGGCACTGAAAGGCACAAGTGGAGAGGCAGAATCTTTTTCAGGAAGACCTGATGTTCCTTGTGTAGTCCTTCCTGCTCTTTAGAAACACAGTGCTGCTAAGTTGGGGTTGTAGGTATCTGTTCTCTGTTCTTGCTTCTCATCAGGGCTGTTTTAACCATGAGTGAAAGCATGGATAGTCCTTAAAGCACCTGGCCCATAAAGTGCTAAACGGGATGCTTGAGGACAGTGGCCCACAGGAATTAACTAGTTATGATTATTATTTTTTTTAAAGGTTTATTATGTATACAGCATGCTAGAAGAGGGCTCCAGATCTCATTATAGATGGTTGTGAGCCACCATGTGGTTGCTGGGAATTGAACTCAGGACCTCTGGAAGAGCAGCCAGTGCTCTTATCCTCTGAGCCATCTCTCCAGCCCATAGTTATGATTATTATTAATTTTTTTTTTTTTTTTTTGAGACAAGGTTTCTCTGTGTAACATCTCTGGCTGTTCTGGAACTTACTTTGTAGACCAGGCTAGCCTCGAACTCAAGAGATCTGCCTGCCTTTGCCTCCTGAGTGCTGGAATTAAAGACATGCACTACCATGCTCAGCTGGAATTAACTATTATGAAAAGATTCTGCACAGAAAAGTTGGTTTAATTACTCATTTCTTTTGCCCTCCCTGGGAGGAGGGCATGAATGCCCTTTCATGTCTTTCTTTTGGGAGAAATAGAAGCTAATCTTCATCTAGACATTTCCTAAGAGATGTAGTCCATAAAGCAGGCCAGTGACTCACACCCCTTCCAAGGGAGCCTTGTCGCCTGCTCTGGACTCAAAGGGCCACCCTGGGACTGGGGCTAAGCAGGTGGCGGTTCCTTTGCAGATCACAGTACTGCAGCTCTCAGCGCTCCTGAAACAAGCGGATTCCAGCAAAAGAAAGTTGACTCTGACCCGCTTGGCTTCTGCCCCAGTTCCCTTCACAGTGCTGAGTCTTACTGGAAACCCTTGCAAGGAGGACTACCTGGCAGTGTGTGGGCTGAAGGTAAAGACCCAGTGCAGGAGTGACTCCCAGAGCTCTGGCCAAGTCTGCCTTGGCCTCAGCTTCACCTTTTCCTCCTCACTGATAGCTAAAAGCATAAGAGCTACTGAGCTCGCTCCGTGTCTCCCAATTGCTGTGTGTTCTGGAAACTGGAGTGTCTAGGCAGTCTGAATACCATCTGGAGGCAGGGAATGTTAAGGTGGAAACAATGGGAGCTCTGAAATGAATCAGCCCACTCTACTAGGCACATTTAACAGTTTGTTCTTTAACCTGTGCCCAGGACTGCCATGTGCTCACCTTCAGTAGCTCGGGCTCTGTTTCGGATCACTTGGTGTTACATCCCCAGTTGGCAACAGGGAACTTCATCATCAAAGCTGTGTGGTTACCTGGTTCACAGACTGAGCTGGCCATTGTCACCGCGGACTTTGTCAAGGTAAGTGATGCTGGCTTGCTTTTAATTCTAGAACACTTGAGTTAAAAACAAATACCATTCTGATGCTTTCTGTTATATTGCTAAGTATATAGATACATGTCTCTAGGAATTGGTTCTTTACACATCTGTGACTACTTGTTATAAATCTGTGTATTTCTTCCTGCTCATACCTTGAGGGATGTGGAAGACACTTGTTTTTATGTGCACCATGGAGCCTAGCACGTTACTAGTTAGGGACTTGTTGACTGGAGGGTGAATGCCCATAACTGTGAAGTTGTAGCTGTTAGAAGTTGCTGGAGTACTTTAGGGGTAGGACTGAAAGAGATCACCTTTCTTTACCGCTCCTGTCACCCTGCAGATTTACGACCTGTCTATTGATGCCTTGAGTCCAACCTTCTACTTTCTCCTGCCAAGCTCAAAGATAAGAGATGTTACATTTCTTTTCAATGAAGAAGGCAAGAACATCATTGTCATCATGTCCTCTGCTGGGTACATGTACACACAGCTCATGGAGGAGGCCAGCAGTGCCCAGCAGGGGCCTTTCTATGTCACCAATGTCCTGGAAATAAATCATGAGGACCTGAAGGTTAGAGGCCATCTTGACACTTCCTTCTGTTCTATGTTTGACTTGTTTAGCAACTCCTCTGTTGTCTCCTTTCAGTTTCCTTATTTTTTCTCATGTGTACATGCATGTGCATTTAGCTTCTTTTTACCTAATAGCAAAATCTAAATCACTAAGGCAATTCAGCTGCAATCTCAGAATCTGTTATCAGAGTTACTCTGTCTTCCCAGTGACACGTCACTCCAGCAATGAGGGATTGCTAATGAAAAACACCTTTCTAAAGTATCATTATTTTATGTGTATGGGTGTTTGCTTGCATGTATGTCTATGTGCCACATTCATCTGGCACTGAAGACCTGAAGAAGGTTATCAGTCCTCTGGAATTGGAGTTACAGACAGTTGTGAACTGCCACGTGGATCTGGGAATTGAACCCAGGTACCTGGAAGAGAAGCCAGTGCTCTTAACTGCTAGAGCTATTACTCCAGCCTAGGAAACTCTTTAATAATTGCACATGACCAGTTCTGGGCAATGCCCAAAAGGGAACCGGTCCTAAATAGAAATCCCTGTCAGCTTATATAGTTTCACAGCCCCACGTTACATTTGAGCAATTAAACTTTTTACAGAGACAGTGATCCCAAGGTTTGGTTGTTTGGACAAATGGGGAGATTTACAGTGTAGAGTCTTGTCAGTTTTCCTGAGACAGATCAGGGCTGCTTTTCCTAGGTAGCTGTCCACCAGGGTCATCCTGCCTACCTGGTGGAATTGTGCCCTTCCTGATAGAGGTACATGTCAACCAGGGGCATCTTCTCTAACTTGTCCTGCAGCTAGGACTTACTTTTGTGTGACATACTATTTTCTGAGGGTGTCAGTTGATTACATCCATCTCAACCTTCCTGAGATGCTTACATGAGGTCTTATGCTTAGGGTATGGAAGTGCCTTGTGGTTTAAAGTCCTACCCGAGAACCTGGGTTCCAGCTAGTAAGAGAAATCTTGCACATGTATGTCTTTTCTCCTGCAGGACAGTAACAGCCAGGTGGCAGGTGGTGGTGTGTCTGTCTACTATTCGCACGTGTTGCAGATGCTTTTCTTCAGCTACAGTCAGGGCAAGTCCTTTGCAGCCACTGTCAGCAGGAGCACTTTGGAGGTGTTGCAGCTCTTCCCCATCAACATCAAAAGGTGAGAGCAATGGCGGAATGCCAGCCTCCTGGATGCCCTCCCTTCTCATCCCCACATGCTGGCTCTGACCAGGCTTGCACTACTCCAGTTGAGTATTTTTAAAAACAAACAGCCATGATTGGCAAGTTGTGCTACCTGCTTGCCTGTTCTTCACCATGGAGACACCAAACTATAAAAGGCTGAGAGGATTCACTGTTAAACAGAGAGAAAACCTGTAGTCAAGGCAACTGGTATGATTTTTAACAATGACCAAGTTTCAAGGAGGAGACAGTGCCAGTGAGACACATACCCTGCCCCAAGGTTCATTTTTGCCTCCTTGAGAAGCCCACCCTCCCACCCCATCAGTAAATAGGACACCCATCAGTCCTGGGGGTGTGGCTAGAACTGGGGCAGGTAAGCATGTTCATCAGTTTTCCTGATATCAGAGGTAGGTGTGAGGTGGTAAGTTATGTTTAAGGAAGAGGAAGAAGAGATTCAGAGTCTTCTCCTTAGCTGCTACAGAAGAGCTCTTTTAGATCTGTAGGGGATTAGCCTGGTTTGGAATGACATCAAATGGGCATGAGAACTGTATAAGATACCATGCCATCCGCCTTAGGCAACCCTGTGGCCTTAATAGTTGATAGTCTCGAAAGGTCACTCATTCTAAGTAGCTAAGTTTCAGGAGGACTCTTGGGGGCACACACTGGAGACATGGTAGCACACAGATGGCTCTTAGTAAACTGACCCTTGGCAAATCTGAATCCTTGGCCAGGGCTTCTGTTCTGAGTAACGTAGCTACTCATAGGACAGTCCATTTTATTTTATTTTATTTTATTTTATTTTATAATTTAATTTAATTTTACATATCAGCCACGGATTCCCCTGTCCACTCTCTTCCTGGTCCCTCCTCCCCCGCCTTCTTCCCAGCCCACCTCCTCATTCCCATCTCCTCCAGGGCAAGGACTCCCCTGGGGATTCAGCTCAGCCTGGCAAATTCAGTTGAGGCAGATCCAGTCCTCTCCTCCCTTCACCCAGGCTGAGCAAGACAGTCCTTTTTAAAGGAAGGAACTGAAAAATGGGGAGGGACACCATGTCTACTTTTGTTGTCTGCAGCTCCAATGGTGGCAGTAAGACTTCTCCTGCGCTCTGCCAGTGGTCTGAGGTGATGAACCACCCTGGCTTGGTCTGTTGTGTCCAGCAAACTACTGGCATACCTCTGGTAGTCATGGTGAAACCAGACACTTTCCTCATCCAGGAGATTAAAACTCTTCCCGCCAAAGCAAAGGTCAGTGTCCTTTCCCACATTTCTTGCTTAGGAATTTATTTCCATCTCTGACAGCTTGAAAATATTTTTCTTTCTCCATATTGTGCCATAAATCCATAATTCCAGCACTGGGAAGTCTGAAGCAAGAGGATTAAGAGTTTAGGGGCCAGCCTAACCCATATTGAGCCCCCATCTCAAGAAACAAATGGAGGAATGGCTAGGCCTTTGCTGCCCTTCTGCCCCCAACCCGCCTGTGGAGCTGAGGTTTTACCATCTCTCTCCGAGGCTCTGAGCCACAAGTGTGAGAACTAACTAGTGCACAGCTCCCACCCCCACCCATCTTTGATCCTCTCCTCCTAGATCCAGGACATGGTTGCCATTAGGCACACTGCCTGCAATGAGCAGCAACGGACGACCATGATCCTGTTGTGTGAGGACGGCAGCCTGCGCATTTACATGGCCAATGTGGAGAACACCTCTTACTGGCTCCAGCCTTCCCTGCAGCCCAGCAGCGTCATCAGCATCATGAAGCCTGTGCGAAAGCGCAAAACGGCTACAATCAGTAAGGCTCCTCCAGAACCCTGTGGGCATGGGTTCAGCAGTCTTCTAGACAGTGACAGAGTAGAGCCCTGTGATGGTCGAGAGATGAACTGGCTTTCCTGCTTGCACATTTGGTGAGGTCAGAGAACAGTCCTAGCCAATTTTCTGAAACTTGCTCATGTGGGCAACCACCAGCATTCTTTTTGTGCCCCATAAAGAATGTTGTCTTCAGGTTTGGGTTTTCTTTGGAGTTAGGGAAGGTGGCTTACCTGTGCATTTGGTCTCATTGAAGGGTAGATCCTTCAGTTGCCTAATTTCCCACAGAATGGTGTGGATATCAGGTCTTGCTCCTGTCTGTGAGAGGACTCTTTGAAGAACAGGAAGTGTGATTTTAGGAGGGAATGAACCTGGCTAAGTGAAGTACACTGTAGGCATCATTATGTTTTCTTAAATTGTTCTAGAGTTTTCATGTTTGAGAAGATGATGTAGCTTATCATCTTGTAAAGAAATAGATTCTGTTGTGTTATGAACTGTACACTCCATACTGATACCAGGTTTTGTATGGTGGGTCACAATGGTTAGGGGTGGTATGTTGGAGAGCTGATCTTGATAAGCATCGTGATGGGAAGGATGATGGAATCTCATTTGGTTAGAGATTAGAGTGTACGAGCATGGGCTCAGTGTTTAACCTTGGAGTGAGAGCAGAGTGCTCTCGAGCAAACTGGTACTATCCCCACAGCAGCCCGCACATCCAGCCAGGTGACCTTCCCCATCGACTTTTTTGAACACAACCAGCAGCTGACGGATGTAGAGTTTGGTGGTAATGACCTCCTGCAAGTCTACAATGCACAACAGATAAAGCACAGACTGAACTCCACTGGCATGTATGTGGCTAACACCAAGGTGAGGAGCACACAGGGCTGGCTCACTTTCTGGGTTAGTGCTCTTGTGGCCAACTCGAGTCTGTCTTTCCAGCACTGGGCTTGAACCCAGGCACTCTACCATTGAGCAGCACTCTACACATCTTCCTTTAGAAACAGACATAGAATATGTACTCGAGTTGCTCACTTCTAGTCAAATGATCCTTGAATAAATCAACATTCTTTCAACTGCTGAAGGTCTTGAGTCTCACTAGGCCAAATTTGAACTATTGTTAGCAGGGTTACTATGTATAGAACAACAGGGTTTTTAATGCTGGGGGGGAGGGCATGGAGTTGGGAGGGCAGGGAGCCTGACACTGTCTCTCTCTTCCCTTGGTCATGACATGATTAGGATGGAGTTAAAGAAATGAGGTCTTACTAATAGCCACTGAGGCAGTGTGGGAAGAAGGGTTCTGGGAATTTGTGACATGTGCTTTTGTCCTTGCAGCCTGGGGGCTTCACCATTGAGATTAGCAACAACAGCAGCACTATGGTGATGACAGGCATGCGGATCCAGATTGGGACGCAGGCAATTGAACGGGCTCCATCATACATCGAGATCTTTGGCAGAACCATGCAGCTTAATCTGAGCCGTTCCCGCTGGTTTGACTTCCCCTTCACCAGAGAGGAAGCCCTGCAGGCTGACAAGAAGCTGAACCTCTTCAGTGAGTGAGCCATCCAGGGCAAGCTGGAACCTTCTCATTGTGACTAGAATAGATGACCACTAGGTGGCCCTCCACTGTTAGGGATTCCTGCTCTACCTAGTTCTCCCTTTATTTGAGGTATAAGAGGTAGGCTGCTGGAAAAGGAGACTGCTTTTTTTTTCTTGCTGATGGTACAGACTTTTTGCATGTTAGGTGAATAATCTACCACTAAGCTATATCACCAGCCCTTTTTAAACTTTTTATTTTGAAACAGACAGGCCTTGAACTTGGGATCTTCCTGCCTTAGCCTTCTGAGTATCTGGGATTACAGACCAGTGCCAGTAGGTCTGTTAAAAAGAATAGATGTGGTGGTAGAGAGAGGGCACGCTCAGTTAGCTGTTTGCTTTGGTGTTGCATTGGCCTCATCAATGGAGCTCTTCTATGTCAGAAGAGGCAAGACTGATTAACATGAAATCAAGAGGCATGTGCTCTATCAACTGTAGCCTTGGCTCAAAGCTTTTTACATTTAATTCAAGCATCATTCATAGACAGGGTCTTATGTATTTCAGCCTGTCCTTGAGCTCACTGTATAGCTGAGTATGATCTTGAACTTCTGATCCTCCTGCCTCTACTTCTTGAGTTCTGGAATTAGGGGTTTGTGTCACAATGCCAGTTTATGTGGTGTTAAGGATGGAACCCAGCAAGCACTCAAGTGAGCTACATCCCTAGCCCCAGGCTTTCTGCACTTCACATGTCCCTGAGTATTTACTGGCCGTTTAGCTGGAGTACTTTTCTCCTAGAAATAGTTACTTTTGTGTGGATGGTAATGACCTGTTTTCTGAACAAAGAAAGTGCTTAGAGACCACTGGGAATAAGGGCCAGAGGTGGAATGCCAGTGAGCACCAGAGGATCTTTAGAGTGATGGTTAGGGTCTTTCCCAAGTAGGAGACATCAGACTGTGGTCCATCGAACTGTTGTTGTGCATTCAGCAGTGAGTGCTGCCAAGTGCCTCAGTAGACACAGCTTCCAAGTCTGAGATGGATGTGATTTGCACCTGTGCCTGACTGTGCTGTGCTTTGCCTTGGAGTGTGTGACACAAGCTCTGAGTAAATATGCTTCCTGAAGGCTTCTCTTGCCTATTGCAGTCGGTGCCTCGGTGGATCCAGCAGGCGTCACCATGATAGATGCTGTAAAAATTTATGGCAAGACTAAGGAGCAGTTTGGCTGGCCTGATGAGCCCCCAGAAGAATTTCCTTCTGCTTCTGTCAGCAACATCTGCCCTTCCAACCTGAATCCAAGCAATGGTACTGGGGAGAGTGACTCAGCTGCTCCAGCTACGACCAGTGGCACTGTCCTGGAGAGGTACCAGTGTTGGCAGGGTTTGGCTTTAGTTCTTAACCATTTTGCATTGATTGCAGAGCCCTTCTTTGTCTTGAGTCTCCCAAGTCTAGTCTGTGATGGACAAGTTCTCACACAAACATTCTCCCTAATACACACACAGAGCCTGGGAAATGGGCTCAGAGGTATCTAATCTGGGTCTCTGTCCAGATAAGAAGCTTGGTCACTTATTTAATGTTCCATGAGCATTTGACTAGCCAGAGACTGCCTACTAGAGAGTGCTCACAGCCGTGATCTAGATGAGGGTCCAGACTGAAACAGCAGCACGCATCTGCCCTCTGTACCAGTCCCTCGTCTTCTCATCTGCCTCTGTGGTAATGACACTGCCACTGCCAGCAAGAGAGGCTGCCGCAGCATCTTGCAGGAGAGAGCAGTGTCCTTAGAGCTCCCTACGGTGGCATTCGTCAGCACATGCTTGGCTTCCTTGTGCTGGGTGGCTGCTGGTTTGCCATGGTAGATGAAGCAGGTCCTGATGTAAGAGTGAGTTTCTTACATTGTAAGCCCTGAGATAGCCATGCTTGGAGTCGCTGCGCCCCACCAGCAGCCTCCCCATTTCTGCCTTTCTTCCCCCCCCCCCCCCCCGATTCATATATCGTTTGCTTAGGATGTGTTCTAGGTTTCTCTGAGCTTCACATTTTTTTTCCTTTTTTTTTTCCTTTTGCTTCTCCCCCAAGTTCTGAAACTGAGTCCCTAACCAAGCTGGACCGGTTAGTATGCCCTGTTTCTTTTCTCTGCACGAGTGCGTGTGTGTCAGAGAGCAGCGTCCGCATTGGTGTGGCTTTGCGCTGATTGGCTTCTGTTCCAAGTCCTGCTCCTTTTCTGTTCTGGTCATTGCATGGCTGCAGAGCTCTCCATGTGTAAACTGGAGCCTACCTGGGACTGTGAGTGCACCCTTGGTGTTGGCCACATCAGCCTCTCGGCTCTGTCTTCCTTAACCCATTCTTGCTGCTCATTCTGTACGACTGATGCGAAGGGATGGGGGTAGAGGGGCAAAATGCCCTACCAGTTCGTAAGCTTCTGGAGCTTGTTCCACTTCCCTTTATCCTGTGCGTTCTCCATCTTCCCTCTGTCTTCGGCGCCTCCTTTATCCTGGCCCTTTCTCACTCCAGCTACCTTCCCAGTGCTTTCCTTCCTGTCCAGACCCCAGCTCTCAGGATGACGGTTGTTTGACCATGCCACTCACATTCACAGGAGTAAGCCTAGAGCATGTGATCTGATAGATACTCTTTAATCTTAATGGAGAAGTTCCATGTTCTATCCTTTGAATGTTCCAGTGGCATGCATCTAAAAATAGTTTGTTACTGTACTTAAAGCCCATAGGAAATGCCTTGTGCATTTTCCTGGCTGTGTAAGCAGAAGCCTAACCTTAACGTTGCCAGTGTAAACAGATGGCTTTAACTTCTCCCTTGTGCTGCCTCCCTTTGCCCGCTGATCTCTGAGCACCTGAGCTTCGGGCACTGTTGCATCGAGACTTAAGCCCATCTTAGGATCCCTGCCACAGGCAGGAGAAGGAAGCACATTTATCCTCTTTGAGGAAGAAAAGCTCGTCTTTGAGTGGTGGATTATGAACATGGCCTCAGGTTGATCTCCGAGTAGGAGCCAGGTTTCTTCTGGCCTATAACACAGGCAGCGATATGCATGGTGCCTGTGGCAGGTTTTATTGTGCTTTGATTTTGTATTTGGCATTCGATAGCTGTCCCCAAGGTCCTCACAACTACAGCTTGCCCAGCTGACATGAGGCAGAGAGAACAGTGCTTGTGCTCAAGCCAGGCTTTCTGTCTCCCCAGGCTGGTTGTGAGCTCTTTGGAAGCCCTGGAAAGCTGCTTTGCTGTTGGCCCAATCATCGAGAAGGCAAGTCATATTCTTCAAAGCACACGGGAGCTTTCTGAAGAGGCAGCAAGTAGGGTTGTTGGCTGAGGCCTGTTGCCTTAGAGCATAAGAGTACTGACGGCACAGTCTTGATTACAAGCCATCCCTGATCTCTGCACCTGTGTTGTAGGAGGGTTCTAGTTTCGAAATCTTCTTGTCTGCTCTTTCTTGTCCATGGAGGGTAGCCTGTCTTGGCTGGCCTGGAAGGAAGGAAGGGAAGCGGGCAGACTAGAGGGTATTCTATGCTGCATCAAGGGCTCAGTGCTAACCCTGCTGTTTCCCACACCAGGAGAGAAACAAGCATGCAGCCCAGGAGCTGGCCACTCTGCTGCTCTCCCTGCCAGCACCTGCCAGTGTCCAGCAGCAGTCAAAGAGCCTCCTGGCCAGCCTGCACACCAGCCGCTCGGCCTACCACAGCCACAAGGTGATCAGTCGTCCCTCTCTGGGAGTCCTTCTGCAGAAATGGAAATTATCCTCACAGGGAATCAAGTCAGTTGGCCCTTCGTCTGGAAAGCAAGGCCCTAGTGGAGTGAGAAGGAGGAAGGAACTCATACTGAGATTAGAGCCAGTCCCAAGTTTCTCCCAAGAGATATGTGAATGCTAGCTACTCTAGACTAAGAAAGCAATCTAGTAGGCCACTGGCACTTGCTTTATTTTTCTGTCTGTGACAGGATCAGCAAGTTTAGAAGAGAGTGACTATGGGTGGCTGCTTCTCTGTGGGAGAGTGCAAGGATCAGGATGTACCATAGGTGGTTAATATACTGTTGTTCCGAGCCCTTGGCTGGGGGCTGGGGTGAGAGGCATACATATTCAGCAGATGGTTGTTCAGTGGGGGTTATTGTTGGGCCTCAGAGGGTCTCCAGAACAACAGCCAATATCTGCTGGAGGAGGTAAGCTGAGCCTCTTTGGGTAGTTGGGAAACAAGACAGTGCAGACCAGTTGGAGGAAAAGCACTTGGGGGCACTGCCAGCCTGGCATTTGTGCCTCTGTCCCTTAACATCAAGGAATGTATTCAACTTGCCAAGCTTCCCAAGGAAAGTTGTTTGGAGGCATCATCCTTGGGTAAAGGCCCTACTGAGGGATGGCTGTTGCCAGAGGAAGTGATCTGCTGCTGTGGTTGTTGATCTAGTAGATACTATTTTCCTGGGACACTGTGAAGCCATTTATGAGGTTGATGACATTTTTGTTTGTCTTTTGTTTTTCAAGACAGAGTTTCTCTGTGTATTAGCTCTGGCTGTCCTGGAACTCACTCTGTAGACCAGGCTGGCCTTAAACTCACAGATCCACCTGCCTCTGCCTCCAGAGTGAGTGCTGGGATTAAAGGCGTGCACCGCCCCCCCCCCCCCCCCCCCACACACACTATGTTGACTTTTTAAAACACTGTTGTTTTTGTATCAAGTAGTTGAGCATTGGGCAGCCTGAAGATTGGTTTTGATAGCTGGTGACAGTTCTTGACAGGAGTTTCCAGCCCTCCTTGTGATTTAGTGCCCTGCCTTTCCTTACAGTTAATCCTCTGTGACCCTGTGTTTTATAGGACCAGGCCTTGCTGAGCAAAGCTGTGCAGTGTCTCAACACATCTAGCAAAGAAGGCAAGGACTTGGACCCTGAGGTGTTCCAGCGGCTAGTGATCACAGCTCGCTCTATTGCCATCATGCGTCCTAACAACCTTGTGCACTTTACGGAGTCAAAGCTGCCCCAGATGGAAACAGGTGAACTTGGCCTATGTGGCCGTGGTCCTGAAACCTGCTTAATGCACTTTCTTTGCCCTCTGTCATGCTCTTCTTGTTCTTGTTGGCTCTGATGACAGATAATCTGTTCCCTGTTTTTTAACTTTGTAGGGTCTCTGATGTTGCCCCATTTTAACTAACCTGACCATCCTTGAATTTGCTTATTGTTCTGAACCTCAGCTAGTCTGTTGTGAAGGTACGCCAGGGTGAAGCTGAGCTTGGTTTCTCCCTGGTGCCACAGCAGAAGTATGGCAAGAGTGGGATTTTCCTACACTGGATCTCTTTGTAGAGGGTGCAGAAGGTCATGCTCTTTGGGTGAAGCTGAGCTTGGTTTCGCCCTAGTACTTGGAGGCAGTGTGCTGCGTGCTGTGGTGCTGGTCTGGCGGCAGTACTGTGTGTGCAGTGGCTTCTCAGTGCTGCTTCCGTCCTCTCCTCACACTGGCTGGCTGTGGCTCAGTATCAAACCTGGTTTGCCATCATTAGAAAGAGCTTGTGATGCCCCTGCAGTCCGCTGTCACCTGCGTGTTCCTGTGTGCCATTGCTTTCCTGTCTGCCCTTCTAAGGGTGCAACCCTGCAGTCAATGTAGAGGAGTCTCGGCCATCCCCTAGGTTTAGTCAGACAGTTGAAACAGGCATCTTTGACTCTGCTGTACAGATCCTGAATGCTCCCTCTCTATCTAATTCTAACACACAATGTTTTCTGTGATGTTCCTTTCCCAGACTGTTTTTTCCCCAGATGTGCCTGCTGGAATCTAGGGATAGTTGGCATATTGATTGGGGCCCCACTTGAAACTCCCTCCGCAGGCAAGCTTCCTTGACCTGAGTTAACCTTAAAACAAATTAAATTCTGTCTTAGATTTACTATCGTTAATAATTTCCTTTCTCCTGCGTAGAAGGAGCGGATGAGGGGAAAGAGCCGCAGAAGCAGGTGGAAGGAGATGGCTGTAGTTTCATCACTCAGCTTGTGAACCACTTCTGGAAACTCCATGCTTCTAAGCCCAAGAATGCCTTCCTGGCCCCTGCCTGCCTACCAGGTATCATGCTAGCAGGGCTCCTTGGACTTGAGACTAGTGAAGTAGGTGTAAGCCCTTCAGCAGTGTGACCTTTTCCTCCAGAACAGTGGCAGAGACATGTGTGAGCTCAGTGCATTGCACCCATGGAAACTAGCAGTATGGTGGGCAGGTGTGCGTGTGTCATATATATCCTACCTTCATGTGGGATTGCATAGTTCACATGGGGGCCGACCATGACAACTCTGTACTTGTTATTCAAAAACAAAATATTTGAAAGATTTGAGATTAGCACATGCCTTAAATCCCAGCACAGGCAGAGGCAAGTGGATCTCTGTGAGTTCGAGGCCAGCCTGGTCTACAAAGTGAAGTTCCAGGATATCTAGGGCTGTTGTTACACAGAGAAATCCTGTTTTGAAAATAAATAAAATTAATTAAAAAATAATAATAATAAGAAAGACATGGTTGAGAGCCAGTTCAGAGGTAGGAATGTAAGAGAACCTGCTGTGGAAAGTGTTTTCATTTCCAAACTGTTGTTGCCTTGGTTCTCTTATGTGTCACATTCCTGAAAGTTGGGGGAAGAGGGAGGACCCCACAGCCAAAGAGAAGAATAGATGCCCAGGGCCCATTGTTGTTTGAAGATCACTTGAGACCCAGGACTGTCAGAGACCTACTTTGTCAACCCCTCAGGTTTTGGGGAATGTAGGGGTGTTGTTACCTGCCCACATCAAGTTTCCCTGACTTGCCTGTAGTTGTCTACAGTGATTCCTACTTCTCTAGTGCAGGCTCTGCAAGGGCTTTTGGGGACACTACAGCACTGGGAGTCTTAATAAAAGCAGCTCGATCACAGCTGACAGACTACAACCCAGTGTGGGTTATTGGTCAGCTTTGCTGTGTGTCTGTCTGTTTCTGTCTTGCTGCCCTCTAAGTGATGATGAGAATTTGTGCTTTTGTCTCAGGCTTTCAAGGTTGGAGTCATTTTTATCAACAGATTTTTATATGATCCTTTTCTTCCATTCAGGCCTCACTCATGTTGAAGCTACTGTTAATGCACTGGTAGACATTATCCATGGCTACTGTACCTGCGAGCTGGACTGTATCAACACAGCATCCAAGATCTACATGCAGATGCTGCTGTGTCCTGTACGTATCAGCACAACCCTTGGTGCCTTTGGTCAGCCTGGGAGTGTGTAGAAAATAGCCTTAATTTGCTAACCTAATGAAGTAAAATAGACTTCCAAACTGATGGAAGTGGCTGCAGAGGTGGAGGGGCTCAGCTGTTAAGAGCACTGGTTGCTCTTCTAGAGGCCCTGGGTTCAGTTCCCAGAAACCACATGGCAAGTAACAAATTCCTGCAACCCTTGTTCCAGGGGATCTGAAACTCTCTTCTGACCTTGGGCATTGTATGCAGGTGGTACACAGTCCTACAAGCAAGCAAAACACCCCCACACAAAAAAATAAATAAACCTTTTTTAAAAATTGTTGGGAATTAGTAATTGCAAATACCAGTAGAAGCTGTAGAGAATGAGACTGGGAAGGGAGGGCGTGGTCCTTCCTCAGTGCTTTGTTTCCTGCGCCTACTCTGCTGTGGAGCTAATGCTGAGTAAGTATTGTTTAAATGAAAGTACGAAGTGTTAAAAGTACTGTTTATGTCATGGAGCAGAGAGGAACTTGAGGGCTTGATTATGTGATGAAAAGTCAAAGCTCATTTGTAAAGAGCCAAAGTGGCTTCAGGATCAAATGGCCTTACAGACTATCCCCAACAGCTAAAAGACAAAAAGGTGGTGAATGGTCTTAACCATGCCAAGTCTGGAGAGGCTGCATTTGGCCAGGAGGGCGCAGGTGAGAGTAGACAGACTTCTGCCTTGTCTAAGTGGTTGACAAGAGAAGAAGGTGGAGGGCGCTGCTTGTTGATGAATACCTGAGCTTGACACCTGCCTTTCCAACCCTAGGACCCTGCTGTGAGCTTCTCCTGCAAACAAGCTCTAATTCGAGTCCTAAGGCCTAGGAACAAGCGGAGACATGTAACATTGCCCTCCTCCCCTCGAAGCAACACTCCAATGGGTAATGTGAAGTCTGAGTTTCAGTTATACTCAGGGTGGGCCTGTGGACCCAGGAAGAAGGTGCAGCTTTGGGATATGCTTCTTAATGTTGACCATGGGCTTTTCGGTTTTCTGTTCCTTTAATATTCTATACAGTAGGGTGGCATATAAAAATGCGTATAAGTAGAATAAAATAAAGCCAAGACTGGGTACATAAAGGTGTCATAGTAACATGTCCAGGACACATCATCTGCAGTACCAGTTTCCGCATGGTTAGTAAGGGAAGATCTTGCATTTGGCTGAAGCATCCTAAAGCCATAGGAAAAAACATGTAAAGACAATTTAAAAATCACTGACACTGAGGCAGCAGGGTTGGGATGAGGGTACAGACACTGAATTTGAGGCTAGCTTGGTCTATGTGGCAAGACCCTGTCTTCAAAATAAAAAAAACCGGGGCTGGAGAGATGGCTCAGTAGTTAAGAGCACCGACTGCTCTTCTAGAGGTCCTGAGTTCAATTCCTAGCAACCACATGGTGGCTCACAACATCTGTAATGAGATCTGGTGCCCTCTTCTGTACATAATAAATAAATAAATCTTTAAAAAAATTTTATGTAATCGTTAATAATTAAAACAAAAAGCATTGCTATTGGGCATGGTAGAGTGCCTGAGTTCTTGGCCTCAGGAGGATGAGAAAGCAAAAGGGTTAAGTGCTCAAGGCTAGCCTGGGCTATCAAGTGAGATGAGAAGGCTCTGTAGAGAAAGGCCTCCTGAGCCCGACAACCTGAATTTGAGCTGATTTGTGGGATTCGTAGGAGGAGGAGAGAATTGACTCACTATAGTAGTCCTCTGTCTTCCACACGTGAGCTGTGACATACCCCACAAAAATAAATAGGAAATGTAAAAAAGTAGTCACAATGACTAAGCATTCAATATATTTTATTTTATTTTTCTATTTAGAACAAAACTGCTTTTCATAGCACAAATTCATTAAGGGTCTTATTTGTTGCTTACAAGCAGAACCCTGAGTGGAGTTATATAAAATAATAATAATAGGTAGCAAATTTCACAGACTTCCTTCATGATTTATTTTTCACAAGTGCCATACTTGTGAAAAATAAAGAGAAGTAAGTTACAATAAGTTTAGTGATAATGTGATATATTGCTGTTTTAACTAGGAGTTAGTATAAAAACTTAGGGAAGAACTTTGTATTTTGTGGTACCATCTTTGAAATCCAGTGTCTGGCTCTCCCCTGGCAGTTTGTCTCAACTTGGACTAGCTGTGTCTCAGGTGCTCAGTAGGTACTTACAGCTTGTGCCTAATGTGGAACAATCCTGACTTCTTTTGCAGTGCTGGAAAGTGAACTAGGCCTCGTGCATGTTAGACAAGCGCTCTATTATTGAGCTTTATTCCCTTCCCACAGTGCATATCTTGAGGGATGTATCTGACTAACTTTCAGACACTCTTCTGGAATAACATTTATTGTGTGAGGGGCCTAGCGGATGACTCAGTTGGTAAAGTGCTTGCCTTGTAAGCAGGAAGGCCTGAGTCTAGACCCCTAGCTTTGGGGAAGTGGAGATGTGCGGATGCCTGGGTTGACTGGCAGCCAGTCACCCTGAGTCAGTGAGTGCTGGGTTCAGTTGTTCCAGGGAGGCCTGATCTCTACTTGGCCTCCACATACATGTATGCACACACCCACAGTGTGGGAAGTTAGTATTTCTAAGACAGGACTTGCTTTAGCACCCCAGCAAGTAGAACACAGATCTCCTTCCTTCCTTTTCTAACAGTCTGAGATCTCACTGGGGCCTCCTCCTTGGTAGAAGGCTTTCTATAGCCTTCCGGCAGGACCTGCCACAATGCCTCGGCTTCCAGTCTATGGCTCCAGATTTCACTCGTGGTTGTGGTTTTTCTCATAGTGATTGTGTAGTTTGATTCTCACAGACCTGTTTGGAAAATGGAGTCTAGGCTGCAGGGACAGGGACACTGACACTCTTGAGTTATTTTCCTGTCCTGTCAAAGCTTTGTCTTCTGAGAATGGAGCCTATAGGGCCTGTGGGGTTATGTTTCTCTGTTTTTTGAAATCTTAAGTTTTTTATCCTTTCTGTACTATAAGAGTCTTTTCCTGTCAGGGGAGGGTTGAGCTGTTACTGCAGACCACCATCTTCCCCAGACCCTGCTAGTTGCAAGGAAGAAGAAAAGTAGGCATCTAGGGGAACACCTACAAGTTTGCACTTACAAGTGCAGGGTGCCAGCTGGGGGCCTTCTTTAGGCTCTTTTGCTGTGTGACCAATCACATTATATGTCAAGAAATAAGTGCCTTTAGGTGACTGGGGTTTCTTTGACTCAGGAGACAAGGATGATGACGATGATGATGATGCAGATGAGAAAATGCAGTCATCAGGCATCCCCGATGGCGGTCACATCCGTCAGGAAAGCCAGGAACAGAGTGAGGTGGACCATGGAGATTTTGAGATGGTGGTGAGTCTGGCAGCAGGAGAGGGGAGGAGCCTCCAGCTCCCCTCTGGTTCTTACTCAATAGCTTTACTGTGTGCTATGGGACACTGATGGGAGTTTTTTTCTCTGCAGTCTGAGTCGATGGTCCTGGAAACAGCTGAAAATGTCAACAATGGCAACCCCTCTCCCCTGGAGGCCCTGCTGGCAGGTGCTGAGGGCTTTCCTCCCATGCTGGACATCCCACCTGATGCAGATGACGAGACCATGGTTGAACTAGCCATTGCCCTGAGCCTGCAGCAGGACCAGCAAGGTAGAAGGCAATACCAGGAACATAGCAGCCTTGCACAGGAGAGAGGGCGTGGCCGTTACTGATACCCTGCTGACTTAGCTTGTCCCGGACTGGGAGAGAGGTTGATCTGGGTGAGAGCTGCTCAGAGGTACAGGTGGAGAGTGAGGGATGGCTCGGACAGTTCTAGGCCGGAAGCTAGTCTCATAGTTACCGCTGGTTTGATTTGTGAACGGGTGCCTCTTGAATCTGTGACTGAACTTGGTGGGTGGACAGCAGTGGCCAGAGGGGTCATGTGCTGGTGTTTAGACTCCTGAGGACAGCAGATGGCCAAAGCAGTGCTGTGGATGGGGCTGAGGGGATGCTGTGTTCACTCTCCACTTGTTTCCCAGGCAGCAGCAGCAGTGCCCTGGGCCTGCAGAGCCTGGGACTATCCGGCCAGGCCCCCAGCTCTTCCTCTCTGGACGCAGGAACCCTCTCTGACACCACAGCATCAGGTAACTGTCCACAGCAAGGAGCTTGGCCCAGGGCCCGAGACCCTGCGGCCCTGTTCAGTGCTGTGAGAGTGTGACGGGCAGCTGCTTTGACAGGCCATCCTGACTTCCTGTTTCTGCCTCAGCGTTAGCCACGTGCTACAGAAGGCATAGTGCTGCCGCTTGGCATCAGCGCTTGTGGCCAGCCCCGCTTCCTCACACTTTGCATGCTGCCTGGCTTTGGCTGATACCCAAGGAGAGGTCCAGGGAGTATCATATTGGCTTTACAGCGTTCTGCTAGAGTTCTAACATGTTAGACAGCATGGAAAGAGACCAGAAATAAAGCCAAACTTAGCTTTTAGTCTTCACTTGCAAATCGATTGAAGCCACAAGTACCCAGCAGTGACTTGTAAGCATGGGAGAGAGGTTTTTGTCCAATTCAGTCTCTAGGAAACCTTCTCTTAAGTTGTCTTTGTTTTGAGTCTCTTTCCTGGCCTAGTAAAATTCCAGATAGAAAGTTGGACCAAACTGTGGGTGGCAGCAGCACATGGGAGAGATCCTTTGAAAATCAGCCCAGCCATGAAGGGGATGGGCACTTGTGCAGACTGCTGCATCCCTGCATTTGCTTATTTTCTTTTGGGAAGGTTAGCCTGCTTAGATTTAGGGAAAACAACAACAACAACAAACAGAGTGGCTATCCCTGCCTGCTGTCATGGCTTTTTGCTTCTCTGAGGTCTCTTTGGTTGCTTCAAGGTCATGGTCGTGGTGGCGGTGTGCTGGTCATGTCTGTCATGCTCTCTGGCTGTCTTGGCTTTCCTCCCTGTGTATCTCATCCAGCATTTTCCTCCTGTCTCAGCTCAGCCCTGATCCTGGATGCTGTGGCTGTCTCTGGGGAATTTCCTTGCTTCATTATTAGCATCTGATGAGGATGATGAAGAGGTGTGAAATTTTCTAATGAGCTCTCCTCTGGGCCATTTGTCTAAAAATAAAATAAAATAAAAAACAAAAACAAAAGACAAAAATCAAACAGTTGACTCGAGCTCATGACAAGCGATTTCATAACAGCAGATGGATTGCTGAGCAAACCTCATTGAATTCTGTGTTCTGAATGGCAATGGCTAGTTTGGATCTCTCAGTAGGTGTCAGTAACACCTAGACAATGGTGACCATGAAGCATTTAGCTAGACAACTCATTGTCCATGTCACAGAATCGTACTGAATCTGCACATGCTGTAACAGTGAAGGAAATGCCCAATGCACTGGGCTTTCACTTCTGTCTGAGTGCTGTTGGCAGTACACCCTGTAGAGTGTCTGTCCCTTTTTTCTCTAACCTCAGGACACTCAGACTGCCTTGTGTCCTCTGCAGTGTGCTGTGATGCTTTCACCCACAGAGGGGTTTGTACCTGTAACAGCTCTCGTTACTCTCTCAGCTCCAGCCTCAGATGATGAGGGCAGCACTGCGGCGACCGACGGCTCTACCCTGCGGACCTCGCCCGCTGACCATGGCGGGAGTGTGGGCTCAGAGAGCGGGGGAAGTGCAGTGGACTCTGTGGCTGGCGAGCACAGTGGTAATGTGCCCCGGTGTCTTGATCTCTTTGGGCTGGGGATGGCAGACAAGGTAGTAACCCCTGCCTTGTGATTTTTTTGTGTGTGTGATTGCTTTCTGCAGAGAAAAGTTGTGGGGACTCACAGAGAGTCTGGGAGTTCATTTGACCTCAGCCATGGAATGTCAAGTGTTCTGTGACTGGAGCCCAAATTCATTGGCTAATATGGAAACATTTCACAGTATCTTTCAGTTGTCTCTTAGTTCAAAAAGAGCAGTGATACTTATAGCCCTGAATGGCAATTAAAATGATTGTGGTATGACCTCAAAATCCATATTTCTTTTTTTTTTTTTTTTTTTTTCTACCTACCTCCTAAGGGAATTCACTGATAAGCAAACCGTTCCCCCCAATACACCTACTGTGAAGTTTGCACATGCTAACAGTTTCTTGGCTGAGGCCAAGGACAGTTTTGCAGGTTGTACAGGTGAAAACTGAAAGGGTACAGTGGGACCAGGACCACACCAGGGTTCTGCTATACATCATGCAGCCAGAAACTGTTGACACTAACATTTTTCTCATCATGGCCAACCTTGGGGGTTAATGTGTGCTTCTAAAATAATTTCCCTCCAGTGTCTGGCCGGAGCAGTGCGTATGGTGATACCACAGCTGAGGGGCACCCAGCTGGACCAGGGAGTGTCAGCTCGAGCACAGGTGCCATCAGCACCACCACTGGGCACCAGGAGGGAGACGGCTCTGAGGGAGAAGGTGAAGGGGAAGCTGAAGGAGATGTGCACACTAGCAACAGGTCAGGACCAGCCTGCCACTGTCACCTGGCCCGTTTGAGCATTCAGAACTGGGAATGGAGTGGCGGGTGCTAAGAATGTGGGTTCCCAAGTGTTAAAGGCAATGAAAGCTGCAGTTTCCTCCCAGGCACTGCTGACTTGAGAGTGCTGTGGCTCCCAGCATGCTTTGGAAGTTGGACTGTGCTGCTTTGGCTAATGTCTGGCTGAAGCGGTTTTTGAGGGCTTGTGGAAGGCACCCAGCTGGGTGTGTTCTTTGTAATACTGTATCTCTTTTTCAGTGTAAGTCAAAACCCATACAGCTGTTTAAGGGTATGAATTTGTAGTAGTTTGTCTTTCTTATTGTACTTAAGCCAAGCTATGGGGATGCCTGGTCGTAAGAAGTTAACCCTTCATGTCTCTAGACTTGGTTTGCTAGTGTTTGTTAAGGTCTGGAATTTTCCTTTGGAATGTCTTTGTCATGATGCTATTTTGGCCTCATAAAATGAATTCTGACTTGCTTCGGTTTTCTTTTTTCTCTGGAAGAGTTTGTATAAGATTTATTTCTCTCACAGATTTTTTTAGAAAAGTTCACCAGTAAAAGTTGATCTGAGTCTGGATTTTCCTTGAGGGAAGATTTTTTTTTTTTTTAAATACAAAATCATTTTTTGTGTGATAGAGTATTATTTCTGTTTCTTTTTTTGTTTGTTTGATTTTTGTTTTGTTTTGTTTTTGTTTTTCGAGACAGAGTTTCTCTGTGTAGCTCTGGTTGTCCTAGAACTTGCTCTGTAGACCAGGCTAACCTCAAACTCAAAACCTGCCTCTGCCTTTCAAGTGCTGGGATTAAAGGTGTGTGCCACCGCTGCCTGGCTATTTCTGTTTCTTTATGAATCAGTTTAGGTATTTTGTGTTTTATATAGAATCTGTTCATTATGTTAAAGCTGTTGGTTGGGGGACATAAAGTTGTTCACAATACTTTAAATAATAATAGGATAATTTCTATTATTATTATTATTATTATTATTATTATTATTATTATTATTATTTTGCTCCTGTAAGGAGGGATCTCACTAAGTACCCACAGCTGGTGACCTGGCACTCACTCAGAGCCCAGGCTGGTTCCCACTTAGAGTTTCCCACTCAGATTCTCCTGCCTCAGTCTCCTGAGTGCTGGGATGGATTACAGGGATGTGTCGCTGTGCCCAGCCTTAGTTGCTTAGCATGCTAGGCTTATTCCTGAGTATCCTGCTCCTCATTGGCCCCAGTAGCAGAGGCAGGAGCTGTACTCAGCGGGGTCTTGATTGTACGCCACTTGATGTCCCCTGTACATCCTTGGCCTTTCAGGCTACACATGGTTCGTCTGATGCTCTTGGAGAGATTACTACAGACACTGCCCCAGTTACGAAACGTTGGAGGTGTCCGAGCCATCCCATACATGCAGGTATCCCTCAGTTCTCCTGGATCAACTGTGTTACAGTCAGGATATCCTGGGACAGTACACACAAGGATGGTGTGTAGCCTGAGCTGCAAGGTGCAGCCCTTCAGGTTATAGCTGTGGTTGGGGGATGCCTAAGGTCAGCCAGCTAGGTGATTTATAGAACTAGAGCACAAGGCTTTTTCTGGCACACAGTCTGTTGTCTCTCCATCTTAAGTACTGGAGTACACACTGTTCTTTAATTCTCAGATCAGCATAGTGTCCTGTATTCACAACACTTAGATTGGCATGTTACTCATTATTTTTATAAAGTTTCTATAAAGTCTTTTCAGTGATGCCCCAAATGGCACAGGTCAAAATTTGATTTTTACAACCTTGAGCTCTTAAACTGGAATCTAGAATGCGCCCTTGCATCTCAGGCTGGGCAGAGAAGTCAGCAAGGTCAGGATTACTTCATGACATATATGTTCAGCCATTCTGCCTTAGGAAATTGGTTCTCTCTGTTCACACTCTATCTGCTAGGTCATTCTGATGCTCACAACAGATCTGGATGGAGAAGATGAGAAAGACAAGGGGGCCCTGGACAACCTGCTCTCCCAGCTCATTGCCGAGCTTGGCATGGACAAAAAGGTAAAAGTGGAAAGGTGTGCCGTGTGGAGAGCAGGGATTAGCCAGGAGCCTTTCTCAGTTTCTTCCTTTCTTAGAGGAGCTTCCTCTGGGTTCTAGTTCTAGTTCTGGTGCTGTGACAAAAGCAGTGTTAAGGGAGAAAGGACTTACTCAGTTTACTGTCAGGTTATAAGTCTGTCATTCAGGAAAGTCAGGAACTCGGGAACCTGAAGTGGCTGGTCACATTACATCCAAAAGCGGGGGGGGGGGGGGGGGGGGGGCAGGCAGAGTGAATGGACACGTGCTACTGCTCAACTAGCTTCTGTGTATCTATTCTATGATTTTTTTTTTTTTAGATATATAGATGAATGATGGATGATAGATAGATAGACAGATAGACACACAGACGGACACACAGGTACACCTCCAGGCAGGGTTTCTCTGCATAGCCCTGGCTTTCCAGAACTCTCTCTCTGTAGGCCAGGCAGGCCTCTAACTCAGAGATCTACCTGCCTCTGCCTCCCTGCTGTGGGATTAAAGGAGTGTGCCACCACGGCCCAGCTGCTTTTTCTGTTCTTATACAGTCCTGAGCACAGACCCTAGGAGCAGTGTCTGACACCCACTTTCAGCCTAGGTTTTTCTACATCCATTGAAGCAATCAAGACAGTCTCCCACAGACATTTGCACAGGACAGCCTGATCCCTAAATCTCAAATTAAGACACTCTTCCCAGGTTACTCAGGGTTATGTCAGGTTGGCAGTTAGAGTAGCCATCACAAGAGGTGACTGCCCACTAGCCTCTAGTCCAGGGGACTCAAAACAGAGTGCAGTACCTACCTCAACCAGGGAAAAGGAAAAGCATTAAGTTCAGTGTTCAGATTTTCCCGTGGCCCCTGAGTGCAGTGGCCTCTATTGCTCCAGGCGTGGGGGAATCTTGTCAAGCTTAGAGGAAGCATAGGCATCCGGGCTTCTGTGTCTGCCTGCAGGATGTCTCCAAGAAGAACGAGCGCAGTGCCTTGAATGAAGTCCATTTGGTCGTGATGAGACTCCTGAGTGTCTTCATGTCCCGCACCAAGTCCGGATCCAAGTCTTCCATCTGTGAGGTATTTGTGCTTTGAGTTTATGGGTTGGAGGCAAGGTAAGAGGATAGTGCAGGGCTGAGGGCAGAGGTGACAGTCCTCTGCCAACCATTGTCACCTAGGGAACTACGAGTCTGTCCCTCCTTAGGAGCAGAACTTCTCTCATTTTCAGAATCCCTTCCAGGCCCAGATCTTTACCAACAATCCCTCCAATGGAGGGGTTAAAGGGCTTGGAGGTTCCACTATTGAAAAGCAAGGGCCTGTTCTGCAAAGCAGAGTAGCTAAGAGGATTCCCCAGTGTCTGTTGCTATAAGGTATGGTAATAGAGCAGAGAGAAAGCCAAGTGTGTGTGCTGAAAGGAGATTAGCACAAAGCGGAGACGGTGGAAATCGAGGCTGAACTGCATCCAATCTTAATGAGCTTATGAGCTGTGGGGTTTGCTGGGATTTCCAAGGCTCTCCTAATGGTCTTATGTACAGTAGCTTCGCTCCTTCCTGCTTCTTATGCATGTGCTCACTCACCCTATCTCCTTGGCGAGAGCCCCTGCTGGGAGGGAGAGGTTGCCAAGAAGGACCT
This sequence comes from Onychomys torridus, assembly GCF_903995425.1. Taxonomy (NCBI): domain Eukaryota; kingdom Metazoa; phylum Chordata; class Mammalia; order Rodentia; family Cricetidae; genus Onychomys; species Onychomys torridus. The sequence continues at coordinate 153,030,734 of NC_050444.1, forward strand.
AGTATGGAACTTTTTGTCTCTCCTTCAAGTGAGCTGCTGATGGCTTTGCTTCAGGGGAAGGGGAAAGTCTAGATCTGGAGGGAAAGGCGGTCATGACTTTGCCACCCTGGCACAGAAGGAGGTCAGGTTGGGAATTGGCATTTGTTTTCTCTTAGATGTAGTTGTTGAAAGAGCTGGGGAGAATGATCGAGCCAGCTGAGAAACTTGTAATGCAGTGGTGAATGCATGTCTATAGGGACTGATCCTAAGACTGCTGTGTGGTGAGTGTGTTGCCTGCCTGACCCTGGCTCAGTTTTCACAACACAGCCTTGCCTGCTCTGTGTTTTCTCCCTTTCAGTCATCTTCCCTCATCTCCAGTGCTACTGCTGCAGCCCTGCTGAGCTCAGGGGCCGTGGACTATTGTCTCCATGTGCTCAAGTCTCTGCTGGAATACTGGAAGAGCCAGCAGAATGATGAGGAGCCTGTGGCCACCAGCCAATTGCTGAAACCACACACAACCTCATCCCCACCAGACATGAGCCCATTCTTTCTCCGCCAGTATGTGAAGGTGAGACCTCTCCTCAGAGCTGTGTGCTCTGCCCTCCATAAGTAAATCTGGGAATACCAGCAATAGGAGCCACACAGGGAGCTGGGTTCTAATCTCAGAATGACTTAGCAGTTGGTCAGTCCTCCCAGCCAGTTCTGGGGAGATTCGGATTCCTGCCTGTAGCTGGAGTTTTCCCCAGTCCCTCCTGGGCCGCAGCCACTCAGACACAAATAAACACACAGAGACCTATATTACTTATAAACTATATGGCTGTGGCAGGCTTCTTGCTATCTTGTTCTTATATCTTAAATTAACTCATTTCTATTAATCTATAAGTTGTCACGTGGCTCCTGGCTTATGGGTGCTATTAAATCTTGTTAATCATGGCAGCGGCTGGCAGCATCTCCTGACTCAGCCTTCCACTTCCCAGAATTCTCCTTTCTCCTGTCCTGCCTATACTATACTTCCTGCCTGGCTACTGGCCCATCAGCGTTTTATTTATCAATCAATTAGAGCAGCACATTTACAGCATGTAGAGCCATATCCACAGCACCTGACTCTTTTTGTAAGCCTGAGGAAGCTAGTGAAATAAATCACTTCATTTCATATGAAGCTTCTTGGGAAAATGTGAGGGTATAACATGAGACAAGGTGACAGCAACAGCAATGGGTCATGTCCCCATTTATGTGTCACATATTCTACATACCTCATAAGAGGCTGGTGAACATGCTAGTTAGGATGGGCCTCCAGTTAGATGAGCCCAGGAAAAAGAAAATCTCACAGAATCTTACCTACCAGCCAGGAAGCATGGAGAAATTCTACTCTGCCTCAGCTTAAGCTACTGTACCTGGAGAATAAGGATGCCAATCTGGACCTGCCTCACAGGGTCATGAGCACTGCCAGCTTAATATCTATAAAGGCCTTAGTGCCTGGCGTCCACCAGTACATTATCAGTGGTAACAGTTGTTACACTTTACTCTCTTGGAGTCCAGTTAGTGGACCCAGGAGGGTAGACCAGCTGCCTGCTTTGAATAGGCAGGGATATGAAAGGCAAAAAACATCAGTCTGACCATGTACTTTTCTGTTTCTGTGTCTTTTTAAATAACTGATAGTTTCATATAACTTATTTGTATTTATTAAACTTATTTTATGTGTATAGGTTTTTTTTTTTTTTTTTTGCCTGCATGTATGTCTGTGTACCATGTTCATGCCTGGTGCCCATGGGGGTTGCCTGAAACTGGAGTTACAGATGTTTGTGAATTGCCATGTAGGTGGGAATTGAACATGGGCACTCTAGAAGAGCAGCCAGTATTCTTAATCATTGACCAGCTGTCTCTCCAGGTCTATAATATCTTTTGGGGGAAAAAAATTATTGGGGGCTGAAGAGCACTTGCTGCTCTTGCAGGATGTAAGTTCTGTTCCCATTCCCAGTACCCCAGGAGGCTGTTTATGGTCACCTGTAACCTCCAGTTCCCAGAGATCCAATACCCTTTTCTTGGCCTCTGTTGGCACTAAATGTATGTGACATTTACACAGACACACAATTTTTAAAAATAAGTTTTTTTGTTTTTTTGTTTTTTTCCCTTAATTGGGGACTGGAGATATGGCTCACTAGTTCAGAACACTTGTTTTTCTTGCAGAGGACCTGGGTTCAATTTCCGCCATCCACATAGTGGCTTACAACCATCTATAATCCTATTCCAGGGGATACAACAAGCATACATGTTTTGCACATATATGCATGTAGGCAAAACATTCATACACAAAATTTAAAAAAAATCTAAATAAAAATAATACAGTTGAAAAAAATGTGTGTATGGGTGTGCACCTGTACACCTGTGCATGTACTTCCAGCCCCCCCCCCCCAGTGTGTGTGTGTGTGTGTGTGTGTGTGTGTGTGTGTCTGTGTCTGTGTCTGTGTCTGTGTGTCTGAGTCTGTGTCTGTCTGTCCGTCTCTCATGAATGAATGTGTCAGAGGACAACTTTTCAAAGTCAGTTTTCCTTCTATCATGTTGATCTAAGAGATCCATCCTGTACAAATGCCAGAGCTTTTAAGGACCATATGCTCTGTGTCCACTGTCATTCTCGTGTGAACTAAGGCTCCAGCTTTAAAAGGCATCTTAATGATTAGTGGTTAACCGATCTTCTTCCTGCTTGTGATCATGGGAGACTGGCAAGCCCAGTTTCTAATGAAGATGTCCTTCTAAGGGTCATGCTGCTGACGTGTTTGAAGCCTATACCCAGCTGCTCACTGAAATGGTGCTGAGGCTTCCCTACCAAATCAAAAAGATCGCAGACACCAGCTCACGCATTCCTCCTCCTGTCTTTGATCACTCCTGGTTCTACTTTCTCTCTGAGGTGAGTGAAGCCCTGAGCAGTGTCCTGTTCGAGAGAGAACTTCCACATCGCCTTTGTAGGCTAGTTTCTTCTAATCCTCACTCATTGTCCTTCGCAGAGCCTTTCCTCTCACTTAGGTTGTGCACTTGGCCCTTTAGAATGTGTTGTGTATTGACCCTGGAGTATGTGTATCAAAGTAGCTGTTGGCTCTTGTTTTCTGTGTCCATGTAACATCCATATAGGGCCAGTCCGGAAGACAACGCACAGGGTTTCCGTCCCCTGTTGAGACAGTGAGGAGACTGGTGACTGATGAAATAGTTCACAGAGAAGTAAGGAGATAGAAAGGGACCACTGTAGTCACACAGTTACCCACCAGCAGCCCTAGCAGGAACAGGAAGCCTAGCATTTTGATCATGGCTGCCTGAGAGGGAGTACTGTTCTCAGTGCCTTGGAGCTCTCAGGAGATGCACTGTAGACCTGGTTCGGAGCAGAACTCCTATGAGAGCCCACTAGCTCTTCTGTGAACGGCTGTGGCTGGGTCAGCCCATGCCTTCTGCCTTCAGCTTCCCCAGGGGTCTCCAGCTGCAGACACTAAGGATGAGGGTGCCTGATTCTAGCCAGGCCTCACAGCAGAGTGTGATGGTTTGGAGCTGAGATGATAGTTTAATCAGTACAGTACCCCAAGATCAACTCTGAGAAGACACTGAGTGCCTCTCTGAGGTGCATGCTCTGCCTCTTCTCCAGCTCCTTACCCGAAAAGGAGAGTTGGGTGTTTCACTCTAGGCTGCTGTGGAGAGTAGCTTCCTTCTAGATTCCTTAGTGTTTGAGGAGAAGAACATGAGTATTTGATTGTTCCCCCACCCCCTACCCCAGGTCAAATGTTTCCTTTCTGTTTGACTTCCTCTTGGTCCCTTTAAGGAATTCTTAAATTCCTCAGAGGTCAGTATGGCTGGGAGTTGACCCACCTGGCCATTGGTAGCCATGTGTCCTGAACCCACAGATATAACCAGTTAGATCAAACATTTACCAAAAATGACATCTGTGCTGAGTATTTGCAGACTTTTCTTGCCAGCGCTCCCTGAATAGCACAGTATAACCACTTAGAGAGCATTTACACCATGATAGGTGTTTGAGTAATCTAGAGATCATTTAATGCAGGAAAGGTATGTGTAGGTTATCTGTTATCTGGAAATGCATACCCTCTTAATAAGGGATCAGCACCCCAAAGCCTCTGGGAATCCACCCCATCTAGTTCCCTGTGGCTTGGCTTGTATTCTCTTACATTTTTAGTAACAGTTTGTTTAAAGAAAAAAAAGCGGGGGTTGGGGGTGGGGGGGTGGAGAGGGGGGTGTTGTATTCATAGGTAGTGCTTACAGTCCCTGAGTCATTCACTGTATTGTTTGTCCCTCAAGTACCTAATGATTCAGCAGACCCCATTTGTGCGTCGCCAAGTCCGAAAACTTCTGCTCTTCATCTGTGGATCAAAGGAGAAGTACCGACAGCTCCGAGATCTGCACACTCTGGACTCCCATGTGCGTGGGATCAAGAAGCTGCTGGAAGAGCAGGGCATCTTCCTTCGGGCCAGTGTGGTTACAGCCAGTTCTGGTTCCGCTTTGCAGTATGACACACTCATCAGCCTGGTATGAGGGTTGGGATGATAGGGCCAGGGGTGGGCATGTGATAAGGCTCAGCCGAGGAGGTAATAGCATGGTGCAGTGCAGGGTTTTTAACTATTTCAGAGGGTGCTGTGTCTGGAGTCAAGTGCTAGGTAGATCACTGACATTGAGTAGTTGACTTTAGGGTATAGACCATCGGGTTCCTCACCTGTGAAGTGGGTGCTTTGAGCATCTTACCAGCATTGTTTGTTCACATCATAGGGTCAACCTGAGATTGGTACACCTCTGGGTTTTGTCTTTAAATACTAAAGAAGTGGTGGGTTTAGTATAAATATGTTCCACTGCCTAAAGAGAGACTGAGCTTGAGAGAGTAAAGGAGTGTTTTTATTGATCATCTTTGGTGTTAAGGAGAGTCTAGCTTCCTCGTTCAGTGTCCTTGTTGTTATAGTGGGAATAGGGAAAGTGAGTTGAGCTTCTCAGGTGGCCTGCCTTTGCCTTTGTAACTAGCCTGAAGCTTCCCAGAAAACTGAAGGCTGGGGTTGGGAGGTGGGCAACAGTGGGCGTAGGAGTGGTGGGTGGAAGCAGAACAGGGGCATTGCCTATAAGCTACAGGAATGTGTGGGCCCTGCTCTCAGGTCTACCAGCCAACCCAAAGGACACTTGTCTCACATGGAAAACCAGGGTTACTTGGTGGTCCCAGGCCAGAACCACCACACAGAGCAGCTGGTGTTATTTCATGGCCTGATGGCATCACTCACCTGTGACTGGCCCTTGTTTCAGATGGAGCACCTGAAGGCCTGTGCAGAGATTGCTGCCCAACGAACCATCAACTGGCAGAAGTTTTGCATCAAAGATGACTGTAAGCCATCCTCCTGGGTTGTAACTGTTGATCCCTGCGGAGACCATCTGTGGAGAACACTGTATTAATCTGTGAACTGGGCTGGAGATAAAACTGTTAACAGAACACAAGCTAGAACTTCAGTGACGAGGGTTGCTTGTCTAAAGTTAGGCTGCTGCAGGAGCACAGAGCAGGAGTGGCTGACTTCCAGGCCATAGTAGTAAAGTCTCAGAGAACAGAGGAGTGTCTTTACTCGAGGCAGTAGTGGCTGGATCCCCTCTGTAGTCACCCAATCCCTTTGCGATCACTCCACTGCTCCTGGTAGCATCTGGCAGAGAGAATTGGGGGAGAAAGCCTTGTCTCATCTGTAGTTGTTCTCTTGTTTGTGTGTAAATAGTCCAGTCATTTTAGAGCTGACTCCATCTTTCTCCTCACAGCTGTTCTGTACTTCCTCCTGCAAGTGAGTTTCCTGGTGGACGAGGGGGTGTCCCCTGTGCTGCTGCAGCTGCTCTCCTGTGCCCTGTGTGGCAGCAAAGTCCTCGCAGCCCTGGCGGCTTCCACAGGGTCCTCCAGTGTGGCTTCTTCCTCAACCCCTGCTGCGGCCAGTTCTGGACAAGCCACAACTCAGTCCAAATCTTCCACCAAAAAGAGCAAGAAAGAAGAAAAGGAAAAAGAGAAAGAAGGTAAGAGTCACTTTGGTCCAGGGATGGGTGATGTGCTAACCCCCTCAGAGTACATTGTTTACTTGGAGATTCTGAATGATTTGGACCCTGGTTTGTCAAAAGCTCTCTAGCGTCTCCTTCTGCTCCCATGTTTTGTCATGGTGAAAGGGTCACTTTGACTGTGACTCTCTGTGCCAAGTGATAGAGACAGGAAAGGACAGGGCGCACTGACTGTTGTTAGTACTAAAACTGTGTGGTCCCCTCCCCTTTGGCTTCTCCACTTTTCATGGTCCTTAAAGACCCGAGTTAGGTGATCAGCAAGGGGAAGAGACAGTGAATTACCTTGTCATCTCTGAGTGAGTACAAAGCACCTCTTACTGTGGAGACTTTACCAGATGTCTTTAGGGCCGTTTCTCTGCTGTAGCTGTGCTTACTACCCTATACATGAAGTGCAGAGGGGGGTGGCTATGTACCCGTATATGTCCCCCAAATCACTTGAAATCATTTGGCAAATTCCAACCATTTAGCAGACACTTTTAGAACAGATAGATTTCCTACCTTTCCACCTAGTTGAAAGACCCTGGCCCCTGGGTGAGCTGGTTCTGCTCTGGTGTTGCAGGGGAGAGCTCTGGCGGCCAGGAGGACCAGCTGTGCACGGCTTTGGTGAATCAGCTGAACAGATTTGCAGACAAGGAGACTCTGATCCAGTTTCTGCGCTGTTTCCTCTTGGAGTCCAACTCTTCCTCAGTGCGCTGGCAGGCCCACTGCCTGACACTGCACATCTACAGGTAGGCCAGGGTTGCCGCTGAGGCTGGTACTGTGGTAGTTCTGAGTTCAGGTTGCTCATAGTGACTCATGGTCACTATGTCAGTATCTGTGCCAGTCTCAAGCCCTGGAGGTCTCTTGGGTGAGCTATTTGCTTTGTAGCTGATAAGCCCTCGGCGGGAGACAGTTTCCTCCCAGAGGGCTGTGGTCAGGAGCTCCTAAAATGACAGTTGGCTAAAGAAATCTCAGCTTGTGCTCTGGAATGAGATTGGATGAAGCTGGTAAATTGATGGTGCCTTATTGTCAGGAGCCACTAGACCCTGGCAGCCTGAGCCATGACTATAAATGGGAAGAGACACAGTGCTTAGGCCTTGGTGGTAAGTGAGAGGCCTCATTCATGGTTGCCTGCTAACCAGAGCTGCTGTTTACCTACAGAAACTCCAACAAGGCTCAGCAGGAGCTCTTGCTAGATCTCATGTGGTCTATCTGGCCGGAACTCCCAGCGTATGGTCGGAAGGCTGCCCAGTTTGTGGACCTGCTGGGCTATTTCTCCCTGAAAACTGCACAGACAGAGAAGAAGGTGAGAGAGAGAAGTCCCCATTCCCCATGGACTCTTTTTCTCTTGAGTGCAGAATAATATTATAGCCATCTAGAGAGAGTGTCCACATGTGAAATCTTTTTAGAATCTATCTAGTGTTACATTTGTTACTGTTGAATATAATTTACCTTTCTCCAGTCTAAATGCCATGAGATGGCAAGTGCAGCAATTGGCTGGCTGCGAAGAGAAAGAAGTAGGTCACATGGGGAGGAAAGGTAGCTAGTTCAATTGTGAAAGCAGAGCTGGGAGGCAGGCCTGCTTGGGAGCCAGGGATGCCGCTGCAACTAGATCACTACTTGCTGACTTCTCCATAAGAGTGAGAAGACTGGCTAGTGCCAAAGGACTATGGATACCTGTGAGGAAGGTAGAATCTGTTAACGGACTGGGAGTTAGGACCAGCAGCCAGAATTACAAAAGCAAGTCTTTTCCCAATAGGATTTAGATTCTAAAATGTCTTTAATAATTTTCTTGATTGATGTGTGAGGATGGGGGGGCGGCACATGCAATGGTGTACACGGGGAGGTCAGAGGACAGCCTGCTGGAGTCAGTTCTCTCATGTCATGTGGGTCCTGAGGATCAAACTCCGATCATGAGGTTTGGTGGCAGCAGTTGTACCCCAGAGACATCTCATAAGCTCAGGATTCAGGGTTTTAACCAGGCTATTTCTTTCCTGAATTCTATTTCAGTTGAAGGAGTATTCACAGAAGGCTGTGGAGATTCTGAGGACTCAAAACCACATTCTCACCAACCATCCCAACTCAAACATTTACAAGTGAGCTTTGTTTGCTTCCTGCCATTTGAAGAGCAGTCACAGTTTAGTCTGTGTTTGCTAATGGGAAGTGCTTGTGTGTGAACTGAGTGCCCCTTAGGTGTGGTTCCCCCCAGCTACTTGACCTTCATCTCTCTCTTGTGGAGCCCAGACCTTTGGGCTCTGGAAGGCACACAATGTAATTGCCAAATTCCCTTTGCTGAGCAGTATAGTAGAAGGGCTGATTTCAAGAACTTCACCTAACCATATAAAACAAGTATACAGAAATGCCTTCCTTTTTTATTAAAAGAAGCACCCACCTCTGTGAATGTATGCCTATGGTGTTTTGGGCCTTGCATGCCATGACACACATGTGGAGATCAGAGGTCAGCTCTGTGGAGTCAATTCCTTCCCTTCCCTTCCCTTCCCCTTTATGTGGGTTCCAGGGATGGAACTCAGATGGCCAGGCTTGCTCAGCCAGCCCCTTCCCCTCTGACCCATACTGTCAGCCTCAGAGAAACTTTTAAAAGAAGAGGACATTGCTTAAGTTTATAGTTTATTATTATGTTGGTTTAGTAATGACTGTTTTTAAATGTGTATTTGTGTATGATATGTGTCTTGTGTTCTCGTGTGTGGGCACATGCGTACAACATATAGAGTCCCAGTGCTCTAAGTTGCCTTCCATCTTATTTGAGGCAGGGCCTCTCAGTTGAGCCCAGAGCTTGCTGATGTGGGTAGCCTGGCCAGTTTGCTGTAGCTCCCCTGTCCCTGCTCTCCAAGTGCTGGAATTATAGACAAGCTGCCGTACACACACACGGCATTTATGTGGAATCTGGGGATCTGAACCCCAGTCCTCATGCTTACATGTCAAGTACCATGTCCACTGAACTCCTTAAGTAGTGAGTTTCTCTGGCTCCTTAAGTAGTGAGTGTCTCTGGCTCCTTAAGTAGTGAGTTTTAGAAAACAACCTTGTTAAGTATTATTTACTAACACAAGCACTTTAAACATAATTTAGGAATTTTTAAATAGTTAATTTAGTCATGACTCTTTGGAGTGAGATCTTAATTCTTTCCTGGATTCGGACATCAGTTTAGAAGTAGGAAATACCCGGGTCGATTAGTTGGCCTTTCTTCCTGTGCCTATGAAGAAGCCCTTCTGAGCTGTAGTCCCTTTCTTTCTGCTCACAGGGGGACAGGAGTGTTGGGAATAGGAGGTGGCTTTGGCTTAGTCCTGGAAGGAAACTCTGCTGATGCTAAAACTGGTTTCTTCCTAGCACCTTGTCTGGTTTAGTGGAGTTTGATGGCTATTACCTGGAGAGTGACCCCTGCCTGGTGTGTAATAATCCCGAGGTGCCGTTTTGTGTAAGTAGTACTTTGAGCCGGACAGTCTTGAGGTTTTCTGGCTCTGTGGCTCCTGTTTCCAAAGATTGGTTATTATTATGTGGGGGCTCCTCTCAGGTTGCTGCCTGGCATTGTGGATTCTTGCCTGCCACACTTGCTACCCTGAGTAGAAACTTCATCTGTGGGTGGAGAAGGGGGTTATGTTGATCAACATTAAAGAAGGTAGATGGTCTAATGCTCATCGTGTTGTGTTTTGTGTACTCTTGTCTTTAGTATATCAAGCTGTCTTCCATTAAAGTGGACACACGGTACACCACCACCCAGCAAGTTGTAAAGCTCATTGGCAGTCACACCATCAGCAAAGTGACAGTGAAAATTGGGGACCTGAAACGGACCAAGATGGTGCGGACTATCAACCTGTACTACAACAATCGAACTGTGCAGGCCATCGTGGAGTTGAAAAACAAGTACGGGCTTTGCGGGTGTTGCCAGGTGCAGCTGTGTCCTGCAGTGGGCAGGGCAGATGTGCCCAGAGGCTCTGCATACTCTCAGTCACAACAATGTTGGTGGAGGGACAGCAGTGAAACAGCAGTTTCTGAGGCTGTTGACAGAATGAATTTTAAAGGCATTAAGTAGCTTCCTAGGGAGCAATGAAAGTTCCTTACAGCCTGTCCAGGGTGGGAACATTGAAAAGGGGCTCCAGGTCCTCTTGCCTTATGGAAAACCTTGAGCATTGGAAAGTAGTTGGCATTTTTGGGCAAAGCAGCCATGCATCTGCTCACAGAGCAGGTAGTATTCTTCTGAATCTTCTCCACTTCATGTTCTTCCATTTCTGCATATGCCTATCCCCCTGTAAGCCAGCATCTGGGGTAGGCATGTCACAGGCTTGCGGCACTAGCTGCATTGTGTTGTCTAAGTCTGGGGTGTTAGGGCTGAGCAGAGGTAGATGTGACTGGTCTGTCAAGGCTCAAGCACTGCTGTATACATAGAAGGAGAGGGCAGCTCACAGTAACCGGTGACTCAGGTTGCAAGTCTGTTCTCAGAGAAGTTGTTGGCCTTGAAAGGGCTGCTGCCTATGAGGGTAGGCCCTCTCTCCCCCAGAGAGTAAGCGCAGCCACTGGTAATGAATGGTTTCAGGACTGCCATTTGGTACTGGAGAACCAATTGGTGTGCTTTTCCCTGGGGAAGACTATTTCTCCTGCTCTCAGCATTCCTTAGCTGCCTGGAGTTCTACAGTTGAGACCTTGTGAGCTTTCTCCCATCCATATTAGCATATTGTCTATTCAGGTAGTGTTTAGGCAGCCATGTTAGTGAAACTATGAGTGTAGCTTCTTGGGTGTATCTAAGACAGCACACTTGCTGTTGTTGTGGCTCTTAGGATCCTTCTGCAGTAATCCCTGAGCCTTAGGTGCAGGGCTTATATTGTAGATGGATCAGCTGGGACTGGGCTCCACAACTCTGCCTTTGGATCTGTTGTGGTTTTCTGTATTGGTCTTTGTCTATTGCAAGGAGAAAATTTCCTTGATGGTGGCATGAGGACTGCACTTACCCGACTACTCTGGAGAGGAAACCATGAAGGAGAATTTTTTTCTGCACTCCCTAGGGCTAGCACTGATGCTGCCACCACCCTGGGTCAAGGAGCAAGTTCTGACCTAGTCAGAACATGGAGAATAGCCACCTAATTGCCTTAGGTGGCAGGCTGGGCTTTCTCAAACCTCAGTCTTCATCATTGGGGTCAAATATAGGCTCTTCAGCCCTCTGCTCCATAGCTTTTGTCATCTCTCCTAGGCCAGCTCGCTGGCACAAAGCCAAGAAAGTTCAGCTGACACCTGGACAGACAGAAGTCAAGATTGACCTGCCTCTGCCCATTGTGGCCTCTAACCTGATGATCGAGTTTGCAGACTTCTACGAGAACTACCAGGCCTCCACAGAGACCCTTCAGTGTCCTCGCTGCAGTGCCTCTGTTCCTGCCAACCCAGGCGTCTGTGGCAATTGTGGGGAGAATGTATACCAGTGTCACAAGTGCAGGTAACTTGTCCTGCACACCCAGGGCAAGCATGTGCTGCGTTCTCTTCTGTAGCTTACTTTTTCTCACCCCAAACCTCTGCTCCCACTGACCTGAGCACTTTGGTTCTTCAGGTCCATCAACTATGATGAAAAGGATCCCTTCCTCTGCAATGCTTGTGGCTTCTGTAAATACGCCCGCTTTGACTTCATGCTTTACGCCAAGCCTTGCTGTGCTGTGGATCCCATCGAGAACGAAGAAGATCGAAAGAAGGTAGGGCTGCATCAGGACGAGGCCCAGGCCATGGCTTGCCTCTGAACTTCGGGGGAGAACTGGTGTAGTGAACTGAGCCTTCAACTCACAGTTTACAAGCCTCAGAGAAAACAAGCAAAAATGGGACTAGCTTTTGGGTAGAGCCTATAGTAGCAGAAGGCATAGCAATGGAGAAGTGTTGTTGGTGCAGAATGAGCATCTCAAGGAAGCAGGTCAGTTCAGATTCAGAAGGACAAAAGGAGCCAGGTGACAGTAGTCAGCATCACTGGGTCTGGTAGTAAAGGGCATTGGAGGGGGTGGGGGTGTTCAGGGTGACAGTGGGACATTTGTCTTTGGGGTCAAAAGGACAAAAATTCTCACAGCAGTTGTGCTGTTTTGTGTCTGTGTGAGCTGCCATGCCGAGTCACTTTTCAGTACTGAATTGTTTTGTTTGAATCCAGTCCATGTACATTGCACAGTGCTATTAAGAGTAACATGTCACCTCCTAGGGTTGTTGTGAAGGACAGATTTTGTGGAGCCATGTGCCTGGTCTGTGTAGAGGATGTTTCACTGGGTGGCTAGCAATTAGGGCCACTAATGAATGAAGCCGAAAAGTCTTCCCTCAAGTGCCTGTCTCTTTGGTCTAGGCCGTTTCCAACATCAACACACTTCTGGACAAAGCTGACCGTGTTTACCATCAGCTCATGGGACATCGGCCACAGCTGGAGAACCTGCTCTGCAAAGTGAACGAAGCAGCTCCAGAAAAGCCACAGGTAGTCCCAGACTGGAGGGCATTTGGGTCAGGAGTGGAAGACTGCCCTTGGTGAGGTCATCCCTAGTGCAGAAGTCTCACACTTGACCTCTTGGGATTGCAGGAAGACTCCGGAACAGCAGGGGGCATCAGCTCCACTTCAGCCAGTGTGAATCGCTATATTCTACAGCTGGCTCAGGAGTACTGTGGAGACTGCAAGAATTCATTTGATGAGCTCTCCAAAATCATCCAGGTAAGGAATGGGAGTCGCTTGCAGGGGGCTTCATGAGCCCCTTCCAGAGCAGCCCTTACCCCAGCGAGGCTTCCATTTTTAGTGTTGCCCTTATCCAGGCCACGCTGGCTCAGCAGCTGTACCAATGATTCCACCCTCTCTAGGGTGATGGCCACTTGTCAGAGAGAGCTGTTTGCATTCAGAATCGGCATAATGGTAGTGGGACATTAGTAGACAACACATCCTTGTAGAGGGGTTCCTGTTTTTAAAAGTGAGTGTTGAGATTCTGCGCCCTCTTGGACACCATGTTTGCAGGCTGGGAGGGTCAGGGCTCTCCAGCTGCAGTTAGCCAAGGTGGGCCGTGTTTTCCTTTAATGTTTCCACATGATCTCCATGGGTAAGATGCTGGCCATCAGCAGTGGAGCCTCATCCCAGAAGAGCCGCCCGTTGCCCTCCCTCTCTCCCTAAGTTGCTGATGACCTTTGCTAAATGATCTGGCTTTCCAGCCCTTTAAAAGACAGTGTTTGTGGCAGTGAAGGGTTGGGGCCTGTGATCAGTCTGATTTCCACTTCTGTGGTGACCTTGGTCAAGCCATCACTGTAAGCTCCAGTTTCCTCCTCTGTTGAATGAGGATAAAATAAAGGAGTGGTAGGGTTAGTGAGAAGAGTAAATTCTATCATACGGGTAAACTCACAGCAAACCAAGTTTCCTCTTCCTCCTTCATTTATTTACTTTGTCAATTTCTTTCTTATCTTCCCATTCTTAGAAAGTTTTTGCTTCACGCAAAGAGCTCTTAGAATATGATCTACAACAGAGAGAAGCAGCCACAAAGTCATCCCGAACATCCGTGCAGCCCACGTTCACTGCCAGCCAGTACCGTGCTTTGTCGGTCTTAGGCTGTGGCCACACCTCCTCCACCAAGTGCTATGGCTGTGCCTCAGCTGTCACGGAGCATTGCATCACACTCCTGAGGGCCCTGGCCACCAATCCAGCTCTGAGACACATCCTCGTCTCCCAGGGCCTCATCCGAGAGCTCTTTGATTACAACCTCCGCAGAGGGGCTGCAGCCATTCGTGAGGAGGTCCGCCAACTCATGTGCCTCCTGACTAGGTCAGAACTTGCTCCTTGACCCAGGTGGTAGCAGCATCAATGCTAGCCCTAGAGGGTGCAGAGTTGAGCCAAGTGGTAACCAGCTTGTCCCAGAGGAAGTGAGGGAAGGTGGTAGGTGAGTGGATGTGGGAAGCACCAAAGTCAGCTCTTTGAGTGGTCTGCTCGCCAGTGCTTTATTGGTTCAAGAGGTGTGTCCTGTGAGTGGTCCGTCGGTTCAGGTGGTGTGTCCTGTGAGTGGTTCGTCGGTTCAGGTGGTATGTCCTGTGAGTGATCAGGTGGTGTGTCCTGTGAGTGGTCCATTGGGTCAGATTGTGTGTCCTGAGGGAACTTCCATGGTAGGGGAGGATAAGTGAATAAAGGAACACTTGAATTCAAGAAGAAGAACCAGAGGGGCCTAGGGATGAGTACTTAAACTCCAGTCAGAAAGGACTGGGCTTGATCTGGCACTGTTCACTGGACAAAAGACTCATCTGAAAAATATCAGTCATAGTAAATACCTTAAAGACAGTAAAGACATGGGTGAAAATTCAGTAATTAGGGTCTGGAGAGAAGGCTGGGGCTGGAATTCAGTTCTCAAGCATCCACATTGGGGGTTCACAATTACCTATAACTTCAATTTCAGAGGATCCAACATCCTGTTCTAGCCTTTGCGGGTACTGTATGCATGTTGCAGAAACCCTCAGAAAGTCATTCATGCATACACATAGTTAAAAGTAAAATACTTTTTAAAATTGAGTAAATAACAACCACATTGTCATGCTTTTTGTTACTGGTTACTATGTGGAGTAACTTCTGGAACATCTTAGGTGCTGGGTACCTTTTACAGGCTGTGCTATTTACTCCCAATTAACATGTACTGAACAGCAGTAGGCACTTGAATGGCAGGCACTGCTAAGCACTGTGGACATGCAATGGTTTACGTTTGAGATGGAGATTGTTGCAATAAATAATGACAGATACGTAGGAAAATAAAGTTACTCAGAACAGAGCTAGCAGTCCCAGGTGTAGGATGACTTCTCTGAGGGGTAGTACATGAGAACAGGCCTTCTAGAAGCAAGGCTGTGGGCTGTGTGTGAGGAAGCAGCTATTAGAGAGGCTGAGACAGGTGTGTGCCGGGATGCTGAGAGTTTCAGAGGCCAGCAGAGCTGGAGAGCACAGGGATACAGGTGGTGTAAAGGGAAAGGAAGATTAGCACTTGGAAACAGCAGCTCCTGTAGGGTCCTGAGGGGCATTTGAGCATTTGGGTTTTCAGGTGTGCAGTGTATTTTGTTGTTGTTAATAACAGTAGAGATATTAAGGAGGAACATAGATGGGAAGTGGGGTGCTGTGTAGGAAGTAACATGGGGCCCACACTGAGCGTGGACTTGGGTTGTGGAGATAGACATCAGCAGCTCCTAGGGCCCCGCCACCTGCAGTGTGGCCCTCTGTGCTAATGCATCCTTCCTTCTAGCGCTGTCCCTAGGAAAAGGGGCTGTGTTAATCCTCTCCCATCACAGACCCAGTAAGGTCAAAGATGTAGTCTTGCTCCTGGGAAGAAGTAGAAAATTTGGGGCCAGATAACCTTCACCATCCATGCATTCATTTTCTCTGGGCCTCTAGGTGTGAAGAGGGGCATGGCACGCTCACTGTGTCTAACAAAACTCTTAACTTTCCTTCCACAGAGACAACCCAGAGGCCACCCAGCAAATGAATGACCTGATCATTGGCAAAGTCTCCACAGCCCTGAAGGGCCACTGGGCCAATCCAGACCTGGTGAGCAGAGTAGTTGTCCTTTCTGCTCTCAGCCTCATGGTCCTTCTGTGTCCCTGGCCTCTTCTCCAGTGTTGGAGACTGAGGTGGGAGAGAGTGGCCTGTTTGCAGAGTTTGTGTCCCAGCTAGAGCCTAAACAGGGTCTCCGATGTCTCCTTGTCCTGGTAGGCCACCCATGACTAGAGATTGTAGTAAGAGTCCTGTCATCAGCGTTTAGACCTTGCCCTGGTCCCTGGACTCTTAAGACCCACTGACTGCCCTCATCCTGTTGGCTTTCCAGGCAAGCAGCCTTCAGTATGAGATGCTGCTGCTGACAGACTCCATCTCCAAGGAGGACAGCTGCTGGGAACTCCGCCTACGCTGTGGTGAGCTTGAGGACCACCTGGGTGGGTGCTTTCAGAAAACACAAAACAGCTGCGGTCCTGGTACCTGGGCAGCAGGTGGAAGGAGGGTGGTACTGGGGCAGCCTTGCTGGGGCAGGTGACCCACATGTACTAATTGTGACTCCTGCTCATCACCAGCCCTCAGCCTTTTCCTCATGGCTGTGAACATCAAAACACCCGTGGTTGTTGAGAATATCACCCTCATGTGCCTGCGGATCTTACAGAAGCTGATTAAACCACCTGCCCCAACCAGCAAAAAGAACAAGGTGCTGTGCCATCGGGCATGGGGGAGGGGTACATAGCCTCTGAATAAGTCTTCACTAAGTGGAGAATAAAACTCCACTTTCGTTGTCTAGTAACTGTAGCCACGTGTATGCAGCTGTAGGAAGGCAGTACTTCAAAGTCCGTGGCCTCAGCATCAGCATGGAGATGGTACTCCTCACTTGGGTGAAGATAGGTTTAGCGAGAACCCACACTGGGAGCTGCATGTTGTTTTCTCATGGCAGCGCGATTCCAAGCTGGGGCCCAGGTGTGCAGGCGACCTCTCACCTTGTTCTACTCCCTTATCCAGGATGTCCCTGTCGAGGCCCTCACCACGGTAAAGCCATACTGCAATGAGATCCATGCCCAGGCACAGCTGTGGCTCAAGAGAGACCCCAAGGCATCTTATGAAGCCTGGAAAAAGTGTCTGCCTATCCGAGGTGTGTCTCTTCCCTCCGGCCACTCTCAACAGCCCTGCTTCCTCTGTGCTGTCCTACTTAGTCCCCCTCCCCCTGGCCTGCCATCTTTACCTTGCAGGGGTAGATAGCAATGGGAAGTCCCCCAGCAAGTCAGAGCTCCACCGTCTCTACTTGACTGAGAAGTACGTGTGGAGGTGGAAACAGTTCCTGAGCCGGCGGGGGAAGAGGACCACTCCTCTTGACCTCAAGCTTGGCCACAACAACTGGCTGCGGCAGGTGAGTACCCTCCACCTGCCGTTTTCTGCCCTGCTGTCTCTGCCCCTTTCCATTTACTCTTGTTCATGTCCCTTCAAATGGAAGTTCTTGAGGACAGCCACCAACAGGGACAGGTCAGGCAGGGCTGTCCTCTGCTGTTTGTGCTCTATGCCATGCACCCCATTCCTTCTGAGGTGCAAACCAGTGCCTCATTCATGCCCCTTGCTGCCTTCTGATACTGAGGTCCAGTTTTCTCCCTCCTTCCAGCTAAGTTTTAAAGAATTAACTTCATAGTCAGGCCTTTGATCCCATCACCCAGGAGGCACATACATGCAGGTGGATCTGAAAAGAGTATGAAGCCAGCCTGGTCTGCATACCAAGTTCTAGACCAGCCAAGGCTACCTTGTCTCAAACCACCCCCTACCCCTACCCCTACCCCTACCCTCAAAAAAGTCATTCTCTGTTATCTTGCTAAGCAAGAGATACTCAGCTTATGCTGAACTGGCTGCCCCACTGACAGGTATCCCCAAGAAAGAACTCTCAAGGGCTTGCCAGCGAGAATGCTTAGTTGATTTCTCCTTGTTTCCCTTCTGTGGCTGTGATAAAACACTGACTAGGGGCTGGGGATTTAGCTCAGTGGTAAAGTGCTTGCCTAGCAAGCGCTTGGCCCTGGGTTCGATCCTCAGCTCAAACAACAACAATAACAAACAAAAAACACTGACCAGAAGCAACTTGAGAAGAAACAGATTTATTTGGATTGTACATCCAGGTCACAGTCCATCATCAACAGAAGTCAGGGCAGAAACTCAAGGCAGGAACTTGAAGCAGAAACCGTAGAGGAACACCGCTTGCTGGCTGGCTTGCTCACAGGCTCATCTTTAGCTAGCTTTCTTATATATAGCCCAGGACCACCTGCCTGGGGATGGCACCACCCGCAGCGTGCTGTGCTCTTCTGTATCAGTAATCAAGACAGTCCCTCACAGGCATGCTTACAGGCCAACCTGATAAAGTCAGGTTGAGGCTCTTTTGAGGTAATTCTGGGCTTTGTCAAGTTGACAGTTAATGCTAACTAGAGACAGATATGTTCTCCAAGATGCTTGAAGAAGAGGGAAAGCTCTTTTAACGGTGTTTCTCAGTCTGCAGCCACTGGGTACTGGGTTAACTGCTGGTGTGGACTCTTCACTGTGCCCAGAGAGATTTCCAGAATTCGAGATAGGTGGAAGTTAGCTCATGCTCTGAGCCTAGAAAAGCAGGATGGCCTCTGAGCCAGCCCCACCTCCTCTCCTGTGTCTGGCAGGTGCTGTTTACCCCAGCAACTCAGGCGGCACGGCAGGCAGCATGTACCATCGTGGAAGCCCTTGCTACTGTCCCCAGCCGGAAGCAGCAGGTCCTCGACCTCCTCACCAGGTACCAGGTTGGGGTAGGTGGGGACAGTGGCTAGCGTAGTTGGAAGCCTTTTCCTTGTTCTCTGGTGAATATACAAGTCAGGGTTGGGAGGCACCCCTGAGTGGTATGTAGCCATCTCAGTCCCTGCCACAGAAACCAGACAGAGCTTTAGAGTATTAGTGGTAAGACAGCAGTGGGTATTTGTTGAGAGCCTCTGAGTACAGACATGATTGTCACTCATTGTCCTCTGCAGTCCCTGGGCAGTGAGTATGGAGACACAGATGCTCAGAGGCTTGGCAACCATTCCCTCAGGTGTTGTGAATCTTTTCAGCGAGGGAAGTGTGAGGTTTCTCACATGACCTCCATCTACCTTGAAGAGGCGGGAGAGAGGCTGAACAGTAGATACAGAGGAGGGAGCTACTGGGCTCTTCGGTGTTGGTCTCTAAGGGCACCCTGTCTCTGGTGCAGTTACCTGGATGAGCTGAGTGTAGCTGGGGAGTGTGCTGCAGAGTACCTGGCCCTCTACCAGAAGCTCATCGCCTCATGTCACTGGAAAGTCTACCTGGCTGCTCGGGGAGTCCTGCCCTACGTGGGCAACCTCATCACCAAGGTGATTGATCTGTCCCTCCCCGGTTCTGTCTCTACTTGGAAAGGAGCTTTGTCGGATTCCTGTTTTTGAGAAGGAGCATTTGGTGAAAAGAATTGTATTCCAGACTTTACTGTAACTAGAGTGGCTGATGCATTCTGTTGGGGGCATTTCAGCTGTTTCAGGGTTAAACAGTTCCTCAGCAGTATTTCCGCCACCTTTGGCTTCTTGGAAAGGTATTTTTTGAGGATTAGACTGAGCACGTTACTTTTGAGCACCTCTGGTTGGTGCCACATCATGGGATGGCAGTGGAGGTGGTCCCCATCACACTGTGCTTGTATCCTGTTTAGGAAATCGCCCGCTTGCTGGCCCTGGAGGAGGCCACTCTGAGCACAGACCTGCAGCAGGGCTATGCCCTCAAAAGTCTCACAGGTAGAGAGCCACCTGGCCCTTCCCTTGGGTGTCTTGGGTATGCTTTAGGCCTGAGCCTCTGCTCCTGGGTGCCCAATGACTCCTCTCTGGGACTTGTCTCCTCATAGATGGGCCTGCACTTCTGAGCTCTTCACTGCTGGCCATTTGGCCCAGTGAGCATCTGCTCTGCGCTATACAAAGGAAAATTGTCCTTGCTTTTTTATATTCTCCTTTCTTTGGATGGCACAGACCTTCTGTGTTCTCTTCCAGAGTTCTTACAGCAGGTTTTCCTGTCCCTGCAGGCCTTCTCTCCTCCTTTGTAGAGGTGGAGTCCATCAAAAGGCATTTTAAGAGCCGCCTGGTGGGCACTGTGCTGAATGGGTACCTGTGCTTGCGGAAGTTAGTATTGCAGAGGACCAAGCTCATCGATGAGACGCAGGACATGCTGTTGGAGATGCTGGAGGACATGACCACAGGTAACACCACCTGGCAGCTTGGAGCTGGTGAGGTGCACATGTGCATTGTCTCTCAGGGCCACAGTACCAGAGGAATGGTGACGAATTTCACATTTGGGGAGAGAAGCCAATCTCAAGAGCACTGTGGTGCTCAGTGTTACAGTCCGAGAGCTGGGCTCATGTGTACTTTTTCCTGGGTTGAGCTCAGAGGGAAGGAATGGGTTGGAGGTGCCTTCAGTCACCTGGAATGTTCTCGAATATTCTGTATGTCAATGGCCTTGCTGTGTTCTCACTACCTTTTTTGGGGGGGGTACTTCCACCCTATCTTTCTTCTGCACTATGTATCCTGTTACTTTACTGTTAAATTCTTAGTGCTCTAGATTTTGTAGCCAAGACATTTCCCATTTCTTTCTTTTTTGTGTGGGGGAGGGGTTCAAGATAGGAAGATATGGTTTCTCTGTGTAGCTCTGTCTGGCCTCAAACTCACTTTGTAGACCAGGCTGGCCCCTTGAACTCACTGAGGCTGCAGAGTGCTGGGATTAAAGGCATGTACCACCACTGCCTGGCTGAGACTTGCCATCTTTTAACTTTCTCATAATCTTGAAGTTTATAAAGCATATTTCTGTCTGATCACTCTTAAGTTTAAAGTTCCTGTGGTCCATTTCTACTGTTTGCCTTTCTGCCTCCTAGATGGTGTTCTCAAACTGATATTTTATGATTAGGGTGGTGACACCTGCCTTCTATCTGGCACTTGGGAGGTTGAGGCAGGAGGATTGGCCTGGGCTACATGACAGAATCCTGCCTCATAAAATAAGAAAGTGGGCAATGGCGGTGTATACCTTTAATCCTAGCACTGGGGAAGCAGCAGATCTCTGAGTTTGAGGCAGCCTGGTCTACAAAGCAAGTTCCAGGACAGCCAGGGTTACACAGAGAAACCTTGTCTTAAAGAACAGAAACAAAAGCAAAACAACCAAAACACCCACCGAGAGAGGAGCTGGAGAAGGCTGAGTGCTTAAGTGCTCTTGCAGAGGATCTGAGTTAGGTTCAACACAGCTCACAATCACCTATAACTCCACTCCCAAGGGATCCACAATCCTCTTCTGGCCTCCGAAGGTGCCTGTATTTCAAACACATGCACATACAGACCCACACACAGACATTAGTGAAAATCAAAAGCAGAGGAAAGAACATTTAGGCCCTGTGCAAGCTGGTCTTCTCTGGGTGGGTCTGTGACTGCTGTCTCTGTAAGGACTCCTTAGGCTGTCCCTGGCATGACGTCTTCCAACTTACCCAAACTTGGCGGCAGTGTGAAGTTTGGCTGCCATGCTTGTGGGAGGAGATAGCTAGTTAGCACTCATATTTGTGCCTCCACTCATTATCGTTAAAGAACAGTTTGCTTTCAGTTGTATGGATGGAGAAAAGAGAAAATGGTTTCTAGTTGATCTTCACACTGAGAGCGTAGCTGTGCTGCTGAGGGACCAGGTGTGAATGGCCAGGGGGATGCAGGGTATTTCCTGTTCTTGCCCCATCTCAGCTGCTTCAGGACTCTGCAACCAGCACTTGGATCCTGACAGGCCATGGAAACTCTAAAGCTTAAGACACAGTCTGCTGTGATTGCTTCTCTCTGGGGCCCTGACTACTTCTGTGGGCTTTTGATCTTCACTGGTGTAATAGTTCACTGACAATTTGAAGTTGTTTTCAAGTGTCAGGTGTGAGGAGTTCAGCTCATCAGCCTGACTACCGAAGAGGGAAGTCCTTTGGTGCCTTTGAGAGCCTGTTTGGGGAAGGGATGCTAGGTCAAATGAGGTGTCCTGCTCCCAGAGAGAGCAGAAAAACACACAGCTAACTGTGATGTAGGCGTTTGATTTGGGATGCAGGACTTCTCAATAGGAACTACTGATATTATCATGTAGAGCATTCAGAAACCTACCAGGCAGAAAATACCTGGCGGTGATGGTGTTTCATTGTCTCAGCTTAGTTCATGTGACTGATGCATTTTCCTAACTCACTTGGCCACTATGCTTTCTGGCAGGTACAGAGTCTGAAACCAAGGCCTTCATGGCTGTGTGCATTGAGACAGCCAAGCGCTACAATCTGGATGACTACCGGACTCCTGTGTTCATCTTTGAGAGGCTGTGCAGCATCATCTACCCTGTAAGCAATGTGCTTGTTGCTCCCCACGACCCACAGGTGTCAGCAGCAGCTACGCTCCCAAATTGTGGACTACTTTGTATCATTATCACCAGATCCACTGACAAAGAGTAGAAGCAGTTTCCTAACCTCCCTCCTCTCGTGAGAGGAGAGCCAGTGGTCTTCCTACCTAAAGGCTGAGGTCAGCCTTTTTAGAACAGGTCTCACATCCCATTGCAGTGTAGCAGCAGTTTGGTGTAGAGTTGTGTGCATTATCACCTCTTCCTCCTCTTCGTCACCTTGGGATATGCATGCTTGCCGCATGTGTGTCTTTCCTATGGGCTAGTCCAGAGACCTTTAACATTGTTGAGGGAAATACCGGCATCCTATTAACTGATGAAAGACCATTGGGGTTGGCATGCCTGAGTGTCACAGAGAGAAACTCCTCCTCTACTCCAAGTCTGCAGTGATGTGCCTGGCCTCAAACTGGTCAGCCTCTCACCAGACAGCACTTTGTTCCTTGTCTGTTGTTCTGTTAGGCTCTCTCTCCTCATTAAGCTGTGAGGAGCATGTGATGTTTCAGAAATTCGTGTTTAGAATGATCTCGCACCCACCTGTCCATTAACATGTTTAATGTGTAAGGGTGTGCTACACTTGCTGTGTTTTCCTCCTGGTGTCCACAGAACAAGTCAGTGCTAAAAATCTTTTGTGCTGTCCCTTCTGACATGTCTCTCTTTCTGTCCTTTAGGAGGAGAATGAAGTCACTGAGTTCTTTGTGACCCTGGAGAAGGATCCCCAGCAAGAAGACTTTCTACAGGGCAGGATGCCTGGAAACCCATATAGTAGTAATGAGCCAGGCATTGGGCCTCTTATGAGGGACATAAAGAACAAGATTTGCCAGGACTGTGACCTGGTGGCTCTTCTAGAGGATGACAGTGGTATGGAGGTAAGAAGATGTGCTGGTCACTCACCAGCAGCAGGGGCTGGGTCACACCTGGGTGTTTCCTGTGTGTTTCTTTTGAGTGGGTAGGAAGTTAGTCTGCAAAATGGGGCTAATAGTCCTGTCTTCTGCCTCTCCTGCTGGTAAGGTCAGTGACCCGTAGAGGGCTCTGTCCAGTTCCTGGCATGAAACAGGAGAGCGCTTGATGGTTGTTGCTTGGAGTATTGGTAGGATTTTGTTATTGTTGCTCTGGCAGAGTTTTCTAAAGGTTCCAGGTTGGTGGAGCCCCAGAAATCCTGGTGTTTTGACTCTAGTACATGGGTCATAGCCCCTGTTAACACCCTGAGCCTTGTGCTTCTGGCAGACGACTTCCCAAGTCTGGTGTTACCATCTGTGTGACTAAAGGCAAAGGTGGTTTTTCTGGTGCTGAGCCTGAAATGGGCTCAAGATCAAAGGTCTTCTTCAGTCAGGTGAAAGCTGGAGTCCATGGTGGGTTAAGGGACTTTGTCCCCAGCATTGTGCACAAAATGCTGGGTTTTGTACACACCTACATTTTCCCTAGAGCGTAAGTGTTGACGGAGCCCTGTGATGAGTGACAAGTGAGCCCTGCAGGCTGGATGTGGAGTTGCATAGTTCTGTGTACTAATCCCCTCCTCTACTTTTCAGCTCCTAGTGAACAATAAAATTATCAGTCTGGACCTTCCTGTGGCAGAGGTTTACAAGAAAGTCTGGTGTACCACCAATGAGGTGTGTGCTTGCTTTCTCTCTGAAGCTGCGGGTGGGCTGGCTTTTCTGCCTTAAGGACTGACCAGGCCTACCTGGAACCACTGTAGCTTCACTTCCTTCCTGGGGTGTGAGGAAAATCTATCACTTTGTCAACTTGGGAGGCATTTAGCTACATGTTGGTCAGGTAGCTTCAAGGAGTCATGGTGACCTTGTGCCTTGCTTCTCATCTCTGAACTGAGGCTGGACCTCCAGGGTCCCCAGCATGATGCCTAGTGCAGGCGGACTTGTCCCAGCAGCTCCGTCCTGACCATTCTAGGCTGTGGGTGTCAGTTTGGTGATTGGGATGAACCCTCTCTATTGTGTAGTAAATGAAGACGATGTCTGTCCATAGAAAGTCTGATGTGCCTGCTCTCGGTTCCTGAAACTTGAACCAAACTCTTTGGTCCAGATACATTTGTTTGTCCTGATCCTTTGGGTTGTGGGCCCTAGTGGGGAGAGAGAGTTCCTCCTGAAATGGGCCTCCACTTCTAGCCTAGGCAAGCATGCTGTCCAACCTTTTCTAACAGGCCTAATCAGCATAAGACTCAGCACAGAGTAAAACACTTGGGGACTAGTTGTTGGAGTGTTTACCTAGCGTTCTAATGACATAACTAGGGTTGAGTCTCTGCAGTGTTCACAGTGCAGTGCCAGGCCCACAGCAGACACTAGACTGAATGAGTCTCTTCCACCTAAATTAAAGGCTACCTTACAGTCCCCACCTTGTTATCACCAAGGCATTGAGCAAGTCCAAGGGTGAAGGCTTACCTTTTTTTCTAGGTCTGTTTTTAAGTCTACCACTCCAAATTTTTCTGCTTAGGGAGAACCCATGAGGATTGTTTATCGAATGCGGGGGCTACTGGGTGATGCAACTGAGGAGTTCATCGAGTCCCTGGACTCCACCACAGGTATGGCTCTCTTCACATATGGTGTTGCATATTGGCCTTCCAGCCAGAGCAGCCATGTCCCAGAAGGTGGTAGCCTGTGCTCTGCATCACAATTGTAGGGGAGAAAGACAGGCATTCACAGCCTGATACCTTGGATACCTATTGAGATGGAAACATTCAAGCTATTAAGGGAAAGATGCTGTTAGCAGATTTGAGTTCAGATTTCTTCCTGCCCTAGCTCTCTGTTTCATTGAGGAAGTTGAAAAGGGTGTTTGCTTATACTTTGTTGTAATAGCAGAAAACATTAATTGACTTAAACTTTGAGTAAGGCTGCTATGGGAGTGAGAGCATAAAAGTCACAGTAATGACCTTTAATGCAGGTCAGGAAAGAGCCACATATTCAGCCTAGGGGAGGGTTGTGCCTTTCGATTCTTTTACTTCCCTTTTCAATTTCTCTCCTCCTCGTTCCTCTTTCTCCCAGATGAAGAGGAAGATGAGGAAGAAGTGTACAAGATGGCTGGTGTGATGGCCCAGTGTGGGGGTCTGGAATGCATGCTTAACAGACTGGCAGGAATCAAAGATTTTAAGCAGGGACGCCATCTCCTAACCGTGAGTTGTGGGCAGTACACAAAGCTGTGGCCATTGAGCCACTTAACACTAGAGGGCAGTGTGGTGCAGCAGACGCCAGTGCAAGCCAGCGAAGGACCTAGTTTTCCCAAACCTTTGCCATCTAAGTCTCCCACTGCTTTCCTCCTGACCTACTCCACCTAAAAACCAGGGTGATGGCAGTCTTCTCCTGTTTCTCTATATCAGAGGAACCAAGAACTTTTTCCCTAATAACTGCTCTTGTGCTAGTCATCATTGTTGTTTTATAGTTGCCGTTTAGATTCTATAATTAAATCATTTTTTTTGTCATAGACTTGTGTTTGGACGGTCATCTGTCTCTCTGGTCAGGAGATTCCAGTGGCACCAGAGGTTTCACTAATCTCTTTACCTTTTGAGGTGTATGAGGACAAACACCCGGTGTCATTTACATGGCCTACTTGTTTCTCGGCCTCCATAGGCTCTGTGTGTTGGCATGTTCTATCTGCCACTAGTTCAGAGTCTTGGTTGGTGCTGGATTTCCCCAGCATGGTGGGATACCACCTAATGTACTAAGAGTCACTATCACTGCCATCATGTGGGGTGGTAGAGGGAACTGGAGAATGTTGCCACTTAAGATGCCAGCATGGTCTGAGAGAGAGCCCAGCCACCAGACCCTGTCATTTAAGGGTCACCTCTCTTGTACTTCAAGAAGAGTACCTACTAATTGATATGTCCCCTTAGACACTTTTCTGTGGATACCTCTTCATCAGCCGTGTTTGCACGTTTTACACATGTGGGTTCTCTGATGGGCCTGCCTGAACTGGCTTCCCTTTGCAGGTGCTGCTGAAGCTGTTTAGTTACTGCGTGAAGGTGAAAGTCAACCGGCAGCAGCTGGTCAAGCTGGAAATGAACACGCTGAATGTCATGCTGGGCACTTTAAACCTGGTAAGAGTGCAGGCCACAGATGATGAAGATGGGGGTTAGAGTCCTGAGTGAGAGATCTCAGCTCTAGACCTAGTCCTTGAGCTCTCTTCTCCTGATGGCTCCCACTCATGCTGCTCTTGTGGCACCTCAGAGCTTCCTGTGCCTTTGCTGAGCGCTGATTCGAGTCCAGGAGCAAAAGTCTATAGAACAGACCCAACACTGGAAGAAAGCAGTACCTCTCTCTCTCTCTCTCTCTCTCTCTCACACACACACACACACACACACACACACACACCTGTGCTTTAAGACCATGGAAGAAGGCTGAAGGTCACCAGCAATGCGTTGCTGTGGTTGTATCCTGAGAGTCACTGGGTCTCCTCCTTCAGGCTCTGGTAGCTGAACAAGAGAGCAAGGACAGTGGAGGAGCAGCTGTGGCTGAGCAGGTGCTGAGCATCATGGAGATAATTCTAGATGAGTCCAATGCAGAGCCCCTGAGTGAGGACAAGGTGAGTGGGGCCTGTTCCCCTCTGCCTGTAGACACTGGGAACCAGCAGTGGGCTTGTCTGGAGCTAGCTAAGCTCAACCCAGAATGGCTGAACTCATGTTAGGAATGACCAGACTCTACTGAGGGTGATGTCACTGTGCTGAGCCTGAGACCTTTGCATTCAGGGGAGACAAAGCTGCCGAGGATGTTACTTCAGTCTGAAGGTGCTCATTAATGGAGCCCAGGCATGACCTGGATGAATAGGCAGTGCTGTAGTTCAGCCCTTCACTTGACAGTTGAGAGGTGATATGCCTGGTGCAGGCAGGTCTAGAGGTTGACATCAGCCCACTGCAGTCTCTCCTGTCTACACCTGGACTTCCTACCTTCTGGGGTGGCTATTGGGCTAGGCCTTTGCCTCCAGGCTGTTGCAGTGGTGTAGTTTGGCCACCTGGCAGCCATCACAGCAGCTTGGAGGCTCATCAGTGGAAACCCAGGCAGCTTATTGTTCCCCAGCAAGCACCGAAAACAGTTGTGTTTGGTGAGAGTGGCTGACTTTGGGGGTCAGTTTTGGCTGTAACCATCCTCTTCTGTTGCAGGGCAACCTCCTCCTCACGGGTGACAAGGATCAGCTGGTGATGCTCTTGGACCAGATCAATAGCACCTTCGTTCGCTCCAACCCTAGTGTGCTCCAGGGTCTGCTGCGTATCATCCCATACCTGTCCTTCGGAGAGGTGGAGAAGATGCAGATCCTAGTGGAACGGTTCAAGCCGTACTGCAGCTTTGATAAGTATGCCTGGAGTTTGATACAGCAAGCCCAGGGGCAGTGCCCCAGAAACCCCAAGCTAGCTTTGTGAGGCTGAGTGCATCACCTGGATTTTTGTTGAGTGTTTTGTGTCTGTGATCTGGAATTTAAGGGGCTTTGTCTAGTGGGGTGGCAGTCACCAAATCACATTATATTAAAGTAGTACAGGAAGAGAATGAGAGGGGGAAAGACCTAACAAGGTTGGGGGAGCTGCATTTGCAAAAGCCTGAGGATGCAAAAGAACAGTACAATCTTGGACACGGGGTAGGCAAGGGGAGAATGGCAGATCCTGGTCTGAGGTCTTCCAACCCTGTGGGAGTGTAGACTGGATCCCCTAGGTGGTTCACCTGATTATTACCCGAGGGTGATGTGAGCTCTGCCTTCATACTGGGACTTTTTATGCTCTCCTAGGTATGATGAAGATCACAGTGGTGATGACAAAGTCTTCCTGGATTGTTTCTGCAAAATTGCCGCCGGTATCAAGAACAACAGCAATGGGCACCAGCTGAAGGATCTCATCCTGCAGAAGGGAATCACCCAGAATGCTCTAGACTACATGAAAAAGCACATCCCCAGTGCCAAGAAGTAAGGCGCCCTCCCTGGGGCTTTGTGTCCCCTCCTCATACATGGATGGCCCTTTTTCTCAACATCTTAGTGTAGTGCTTCCTGTGTGGCCCATGCCCCTCCCCCTTCAGGGACCTGTCCAGGGGCCACTGTAGTGTCCTTGGGCTTTTCTGCTTCTGTTCAGGTGCTCATCTTGATCTGGCTTCTCAGCTGGATTTGCCCTTAGTGACCCCTCATTACATTCTTGAAGGATCCTGTTTGAACAAGCCAGTATCAGCAGCAGATTATCAGCATTTCTTCCTGGATGCTTATGTGCCCTTGTCTGTTCTGCAGCTTGGATGCTGACATCTGGAAAAAGTTTCTGTCTCGCCCTGCTCTGCCATTTATTTTGAGGCTTCTTCGGGGATTGGCCATGCAGCACCCTGCCACCCAGGTGAGTGACCAGCATGTCTGTGGACGTCATTCTGCAGGCAGGACAGGTAACAGAAGGGAGTCATAAACAATCTGTGTACAATCAGCAAGTCACCTATAGTGTGGCTGGCCCTGTTGCATGAGGCTTCTAGGGTAGGAAGCCTCAGCTTTAGTTCCTGGTGTGCAGTGTGAATTCCACACTGTCTTAGCACTGCTCAGCATGCTGCAGTGGAATTGAGAGTTCTAGCTGACAGTTCAGGTTGCTGGCCAGTTCAGTCACTTGGGTGTTTGAAACGCCATCACCACTGTTTTCTGCTCTGCCTCAGACAGCTGACAACTTTGCAGCCCACTCCTGATCTCCTCACTGTTGGTAACCACTCATGGCTCCTCAGCCATCCCACACAGATGACATGGGCTGCAAGTTTTCTTTCTGACCCATTTTAGATAGCTATAGATTCCTGGGCAGTGATTCATTGGAAAAATATCTTGCTGAACTTCAGCATATGTTAAAACCAACAGTGACCTTGGTACTGAGTCCCTCTTCTGCCCTTCCATAGTGTCCACATTCCTCTATGCCCCTCCCACAGACTCCTGGTAAGCTCTCCATTTTTGTAATGTCATGAAGGTGGAACCATGGAATATGTCACCTTGGGACTGGAGTTTTCTGTTCATTGGGATTTTCTGAAGAGACTCCTGAGTCATTGTACACATGTCTTGTGTCCTTTCTGTTGCTGAGTAGTGTTTTGACACAGGGATACATCCTGGGCTATAACCATCTACCTGTTACAGGACAGCTAGTCATTTCACATTTGGGGTATTAACAAACCGAGGTGAATGTTTTAAACTTCTGGGGCACATGCCCGGGAGTGTGTAGCTAGTGGGGTAGTAGCTGATGGGTAGTACTTACATGTTTACGTTATAGGAAGCTGCCAGACCAGCAGTAAAAACATTTCCCAAGCCAGCCTGACCTGAGTTATATTCCAGAATCCATGCTAGAGTGGAGGGAGAAGTGGCTCAGACAGTCTTCCTTTGCCCTCCACACACGTGCCTGCACTCACATGGACACAACACACACACCCACTAGAAAAAGAAGCCGCCAGACTCCTTGAGTAGCAGACCCGCTTTACATTTCTGGCGGCAGTGCATGAGTTGCCCATTTCTCTTGTCTTGGCTGCACTTGCTGGCTATTTTTACCCCAGCCATACTGCTAAGTGCGGTGGTGCCTGGCTCTGGTTTTGACTTGCATTTCCCTGATGGTTAATGATGCTACACTGCCTTTCCCGTGCTTTGTCTGTCTTTTGCATGAAGTGACTCTGTGTCTTGCCATTTTCTGGGTGGATGGTATAAGGCCTAATGCTGAGTTTTGAGAATCCATAGAGTTAATTATTTTGCTTTTAAAATGTTCTGCATTGAATATGGTTCTGCATTCTTGTTTGGCAGCCTTTTCTGATAACTCACCTCAAAGGTGTAATGACTCAGTCATATACAGTGAAGGTCTTACTCAGTTCTCTATCATTAATAGACTGTCTCAATCTAGTGGATAGCCACAGTTGATATGCCTTCCTAGTAAGATTTTTGCACACATTTTCCCTGTAACAGCTGTGTTTTGGATAGGATACCAGGGAACAGCTCTGATTTGGGTAAATGTGGTGGCTCTTCACACATCTTAGTGTGCAGCCCTAGCTGGCCAAGTCTTCTATGCAGCTCAGGCTAGCTCAAACTCCCAGCAGTTCTCCTGCCTTAGCTCCTAAGTGCTCTGATCACAGGTGTGCACCACCGTACTCAGCATGGATCTTCCTCCAAGGGCAGGGCCATGCGTGCTGTAAGAAGTTAGAAAGATGATGAATGTGTACTGAGCTTTTGTCATGATCCAGGTGAACGAATGGCCAGTGGCCGCTCGAGCAACTTAGTGAATGTGCTCAGCAGAGACCAGGGAGGGGTTTAACTGGGATTTGGAGAGAGAAAGGGCTTGGTAACTTTAGAACTCTGCCTGGTCTTTTGGTTCAGTGATGAAGGGAATGGTTGTTCCATCAGAGGAGATGACAAGGTTGAGGGTAGAGAGAAGAGGGATGGTAAACAGGTCCTGCATGTATAGACCACCCTTCCTGTTTGTGTGTGAGCTTCATGTAGACAAGGTCTTATGGTCTCCCTACTCCTACTTGACATACGTCTCTCCGTGTATGCACATGCACACTCACAGTAAACACTAAGGGTGTCGAGTTTGGGGTGTGGGTACCTGTGGAAAAGTTTGCTAGGTTTTAAACAGGGCTCACTCAGCATTTAGGAACATGAGGCATGAGATAACATGCAGTTTTGCTGAGGTGTGGGTTTGCAGTGTTCCTGTAGTGAGGGTGGATTTACGAGTTAGTGAGTGATCTGAAGCAAGCAACTCAAACTTTCACCTCTCAAGTGGGCTCTGTTGCTTTCAGTTTTACATCTCAGTAAATCCACTAATTTGTGACACCGTGAGACCACCCACCGAGCTCACCTGGAGGCCTTTCTCCACTACTCCTGCCTTAACTCCCATCACATGGTGCCACAGGGGCCTGAAGCCAGCTTTGCCAAGCACAGGATTGATAGCTGTTTGACTTTCTGTCATCTCCACTCCCACATGCTGGAGTTTTGCCTCTAGTGTCTTGTAGACTGGCAGGGCTGTCACCAGTTTGACGGCTGCAGCTACCTATATGCAGCACCTAGGGAATTCCTGTGAATTCAGAGCTTCTGCCCGGGGTGCTCCTCCGCAGACCCTGCCGGGTCCTCCCACTCTTTTAGCAGGAGCAGCTCTCTCTGGCTTTCCCTCACTTTCCATCCTTACGGCTGCCTGGATGCCATCTTCATCCTGTGTGAGAGTGCTGGAGCTAATGAGTGGAAGTCACTAGGTAGAGGTCACTGGCAAAGCCAGACCTCCTAGCTGCATCCTGAAGCAGTGAAGAATCTCAGGCTCTGACCTCTGTGAAGCCAGTGACACAAGCTTGTGCACTTGGGCTGATTGGGAAGTATTGACTGGGCCTGGGTGACAGGTTCCCTCCATAATGGGATAGGTTGTGCATCCTGACTAATGGTCAAAGGCTCTGAGCCTTGGTGGAAGGCTGCTCTGTAACTAGATACATACGTCTTACTGGATCTCTTTGTATAGGTTCTGATAGGAACGGACTCCATCACAAACCTGCATAAACTAGAGCAGGTGTCCAGTGACGAGGGCATTGGAACCCTGGCTGAGAACCTGCTGGAGGCCCTTCGAGAACACCCTGATGTAAACAAGAAGATTGATGCGGCCCGCAGGGAAACCCGGGCAGAGAAGAAGCGCATGGCCATGGCCATGAGGCAGAAGGCTCTGGGCACTCTGGGCATGACGGTAAAGCTTCTAAGTCTCCATTGTGGACAAGGGCCTCCCCACCCCTGCTCAACCCCCACCTCCCCAGGCAGACTAATGTGTTTCCCAGAGGAGCTGGGCAGGATGTGTGAGGGCTACACAAGCAAAGAGGCAGAGGTAGTATGCTGGGCACTTCCAGATGTGACTACTGCCATACCATACTTGGGGACTTGGAGTAAAGTGACCTGGCAGGTTCGTGCAAACAGTAAAAGTGGAGATACTAATTACTGTATATCCAGGATTTGCTGCATGCCAGACACTGCAAGAACCTCATATATAAGATATATTTAAACCCTCAAGTGGTCCTATGGCTTGACATCATTATACCCGTGTCCAGATAAAAAAAGTGAAGCATATTGGCCATGGCACATAGCTACTAAGTGTGGATGGGACTTTGAACAGGGTCTGGTCAACACAAAGGGTTCTGTTGTCCTACTTTGGAGGAAATGGTGGCCCTGGAAGAGCCTTGTCTTAACAAGCAAACTCGTGTGTCAGCAGTTTGACACTTGCTGGGAACAGTAAATGATCAGAACACAGCGGCCCTTGGCAACTGAGACGTAGTGAGGCTGGCACAGACCAAAGGAGCTTTTTGGTAACAAGTGGCAACATGGCAGTATGCCAGCTTCCCAGTGCTTGGTGTCCTGCTTTGATGGCTCCTCACTGAATCCTGGAGCTTTCCCTCAGTAGAAAGCAGTGGAGACAGCAGGTGTGTGGCTTAGTGGTAGAGTGCTTGCCATTTGCTGAGGCCAACAAGGCCCTGCCTAGTTTTGCTCCTCTCAGCACGGCAGAAGGGCTCTCCTCCACACAGCATTCCTTTATGTCTGTGTGGTCACCTCAAGCCAGGGTGAGAAGGCATGTGGGAATTCTCTTAGGATGTGCTGCCTCTGTTCCCCTCTAGACAAATGAAAAGGGCCAGGTGGTGACCAAGACTGCGCTCCTGAAGCAGATGGAGGAGCTGATAGAGGAGCCGGGCCTCACATGCTGCATCTGCAGAGAGGGGTACAAGTTCCAGGTAGGCTGCCGGGTAGCACGTGCTTGCACATGTTCTGGCTGTTGTTAGCACAGCCTGGCTCTGTGTCGAGACATGCCAGTCTCCTACAAGCCATTTTGTACTGAGATAGGCTTGTGCCTTGGGAGACTGACACAGGCTGACACAGGGCCAACTGCTGGCCTTGTTGGAAGGCAAACTGATCTGAGCATGAGCATCATTGGCACCTGGAGAGACCATCTTTTAGCAGCCTCTCTCTACCAATGCCAGGGCACTTGTCTTTAAACCCTGTTAAAGGCCCCAGTTGGTGGGTAGGAATGCAGAGAGCACATGGCAAAGCTAGAATTCCAGCTGACGTTCTGCTAACCCCAGGCCTGGGACTTCAGGTTATACTGCATTGCTTCAGTTCAGGACAACTATGAGTGATTAGAGTCCCACTTTCTAAGTGTGTCCAAGTGAGGTGACACCTGGAAAGAGCAGTGGGGAGGCAGCCTGTTTGCTTTCTGACAGTACCAGGAGAGGCCTCTTCTGTCCCACTTTGCTCCTAGGCTGTGGAAGGACAGGTGTCCTGGTTGGTGTAGATCGCTGCCCAACAACTTTGTAAAGCAAGCGGCCATGGAGACACTGTATTTCCCTTCTAGGTAGATGAAGCACAGACAGAGGCCTAGGCTTGGATCTCTGCACCGCACCCCCCCCCCCCCCCCACACACACACTGAATTGCTTATAAGAACAGAGGTTTGGGGCTGGGAGTATAGTTCAATGAGTGGTAGGATGCTTGCCTGCCATGCATAACGTCTTAGCTCCCGTTCCTGAAACCATACACATACACTCAGAAGTTTATTGAGCTCAAGGTTCTGGAAGTGTAAGAGTGGGACCCTGGGATCTGCTACGTTCCTGTTAACCTCCTAATAGGGCTGTCATGACCTCGTTGCCTCTTAGGCATCCTCTCAATACTGTCCCCAAGGAATTGAGCCTCACATGAGTTTGTGCCAGCAAATGATGCTCACACCCGAGTGACCACTTTCCCATCTGAAAGGAGATGCTCGGGTCCCCGCGTCTTGTCAGCTCCTTGCACAGCTTGGCTGGGAATTTCCCCTCACTCCTCCCCTCCTTCCCCCACTGCCCCCCACACCACCCTCTTCTGTGTTGTCTTTGCAGCCCACAAAGGTCTTAGGCATTTACACCTTCACCAAGCGGGTAGCTTTGGAGGAGATGGAGAACAAGCCCCGGAAACAGCAGGGATACAGTACTGTGTCCCATTTCAACATTGTGCACTATGACTGTCACCTAGCTGCTGTCAGGTAGGCGTTGGCTCTTGCAGAGCAGCTCCAGTTGCTTCAGATGCGTGGACCACAGCTCAGGGCCCTGGGCTGCTGGGGCTTCTGCTTTCGTATCTCCAAGCAGTAGGGAAGGTGTCTACCTTAGCCCCCATAGACCCCATGAGAAACTGCGTCTGGCTTGGATGTTTGGCCTTGGTGAGGGCTGGTGGAAGCAGCCCTACTTGACTAAATGAATGTAGCAAACATTTACCTATAGAGTTGACAAATGGCTGACTCTATCCCTAGGGCCATGGCTAGTGTTAGCAAGCCCTCAGCACCCAGGTGCCTCATTACCAGGTTAATCCCAGCAGTTCCTTGTCCCTGCTCTCCTCCTTGTCCCCATCCAGATTGGCTAGAGGCCGGGAAGAGTGGGAGAGTGCTGCCCTGCAGAATGCCAACACGAAGTGCAACGGGCTCCTTCCAGTCTGGGGCCCTCACGTCCCTGAATCAGCTTTTGCCACTTGCTTAGCAAGGTGAGTGTTGAGTGTTTTCATAGCAGAAAGGGGGCAGTTTCCAGGAAACGGAAGGAATCAGCTCTTAGATTGGCCCCTGGTGATTTCATCTCCCGGACACTTCATTGGGCATCCATGTCTGTCTGTGTTTGCTGACCACAAAGCGGTTCTGAGCAGATAGGCCTGAAAAATAGGGTTGACTCAAGTGACCTGCTGACATGAAACCAGCATCCTTGGTTTCTTGGGTTCCATGAAAAATTTCTCATTAGCTTTCTTCCTGTAACACCCAGGACCTCTGACTTAGTCCTTAGGGTCAGAGTCTCTCAGAGTTCATTTCCATGGTCTATGGCTCTGGTGTTTAAATTGTGAAACCACCTGGGGGTGGGATAGGAGTTCCTTCCAAGGCCTCTCTGTTCCCAC
The DNA here is from genome assembly GCF_903995425.1 of Onychomys torridus. NCBI lineage: Eukaryota > Metazoa > Chordata > Mammalia > Rodentia > Cricetidae > Onychomys > Onychomys torridus. The sequence continues at coordinate 153,065,461 of NC_050444.1, forward strand.
ATATAGTCTGTAATAGCTGAAGCTTCTGGGGTCCTTGTGCATTTGGGAAGCCTCGTGGAGTCCTAGTCTAAAGCCCACCGGTATGAGGTACATACTCCACCAGACTCCCGGCAGTGATGATGCCAGAGAGTGGTGGTGGATAGCATCCTCAGCTATGTACTGTGTGTTCCTGCTGCACACATGAATAAACTGGGGCATAGGTGGAGTCATTTACCCAGGGCCATTCAGTTAGTAAGAGGCAGAACAGATTGTATATGGATTTAGAAAGAAAAAAAAAAAAGCACAACATATGGGTGAAAAGATGATCATTCTTAAGGATAAATCACCTTGTCACCAAAATGAGTAAGTTCACATTTCTCCACAGTGTGTCTCATCACCAGTGGCCATGACATCTGTCAGTTAAAAAAATGAGCCCTCCACCACCACCACCACCAGACGGTAGTGGCGCCCACCTTAAATCCCAGCACTTGGGAGGCAGAGGCCAGCCTGGGCTACAGAGTGAGTTCCAGGAAAGGCACAAAGCTACACAGAGAAACCCTGTCTTGAAATAAAAAAAAAGAGAGAGAGAAAAGAATAGAAATGAGCCCCCAAAGTGGTGGTCCCTTGCCCACATTGAGAGCATCACATGCAGTCATAGCAGTAGTAGCAGTAGCAGTGTGCTAGGGTCTGTCCTGACAGCCCCCACTTGACCTTTGCAGTCAGCAGATGGGAGTCACCAGGAGAGCTCTGCACTCGACCCCAAGCTTTTACCAGAAGTCTGGCTTCCATGTCATGTTGGCTCTGCTTCTCCCTAGGCACAACACTTACCTCCAGGAGTGTACAGGCCAGCGGGAACCCACGTACCAGCTCAACATCCATGACATCAAACTGCTCTTCCTACGCTTCGCCATGGAGCAGTCTTTCAGTGCAGACACTGGTGGGGGCGGCCGGGAGAGCAACATCCACCTGATCCCGTACATCATTCATACCGTGCTTTACGTCCTGAACACGTCAGTATCCTACAGCCCCAGATGCTACCTTGCTGGCACTCCCTGTCTCTCTCTGCTTAGCTAGATCTCCCAGCTTTTACTGAGGAGGGTTTAATCACTATTTTGATGCTTGCACTGAGTACAGCAGTGAGGGTAACTTCCTTCCCAGAGCTGCCCCATCCCCACTGTGGGCAGCTAGAGGCTCTGGTCTTGTGCTGGTCTTAGAGCAGGGATGGAGTAGTTGCTTCTTCCACTTCTCAGACTCCATTGAGGGACCATGGATGAGAGTCACATCATGTCGTTAGTCTGAGGGCACAGCCGACACAGCTTCCGGTGGAATTGGGGCTGTTACATGAGTGGAGCACTGGCTTAGTCTGTCAGTAACACTGCTGGCAAGGATGAAAGAGCTGTTTGTGTCTGTGGGGCTGGAAATGGGGTGTCAAAGAGGCCTCTGAGGAGACAGAAGCCCTTCCCACTTGCAGGCAGGCTTAGAAGTAAGTTAAGATATTTCTGTGCCTGCGCTCTTGGATTTTACCTGACTGGGTGTAGACCTGCCTGCAGACCCTTCTCCTTGAGATCCACGGCTTTAGGAGGTAGAGCTGGTAGCCATGGGAAGGCTGGGCACAGTCTTCCCATGCAGTCACCATGCTGTTGAGGTACCAAGACTCTTGTCCTGTCCTTGCCTTCCTCCCTTTTCCTAGTGAGATAAAGTCTGACCTTGAGACTGCAGGCTTCATTGTTAGCTCACGGGGCAGGGCTCTTCATAGCACATGACATCATCTGCCAAACACCCTGGCTGTCAGAAGAGACACCTGGCATTGCCAACAGCACAGGCTTCTCACTGTCTGGACCCTGCTACAGGCCCCAGCAGCGCTAATTACCAGTGTTCTTAGGGCCCTGACAAAGGCTGTGGGTTTTGCAGAGACATGCCTCTTGGCAGCTGTGAGCTAGAGTGGACTGCTCAGGCAGAGACCCAGTGAGGAAAAGGCTTCCCAGGATTGACCCAGCCACAGGCTGCTTCCTTTGCTAGCCATTGGACTGTGGCATGAGCTTGGCCATAAGGCAGTTGGGTCTCTGATGGACATTTATACACAAGCAAGTGTACTCTACTAGTGAGTCAAACTCGAGCCTGAGAAGAGCCTGCCATGGCCAGAAGTCTGAGGTTCCCACAGGGATGGAGAGCTAGGTAGGGCTCCAGTTAAGTCTCGGCTTGCCCATTTTGCAGGAGCATCTTTGTACCATCCTTCTGCATCCCTATAGCCAGTGACTATGGCCATGCTACCTGCAGCCTGGACACTGGGGGTTTTGGTGATGTTTTGTCTTCCCTCGTAGATGAGCACCAGTAGGTTATAGGGACCCTGATGGAGATTCTTGGCCTCTTTGTGGGAGTCTTGGCAGTTGGCAAGACTGTCATGAGTAAGGGGTATAGTTGATGACAGACTCAAGAACCAGGCCTGGGCCTCAGTCTAGTCTTTGCTTAGCAAGGGGCTTGGATGCTAGTAGTGTAGCTTGTCTCCTGTACAGTTAGACAGGCGCTTCTCGTCTCACAGGCTCCTCGTGCCCATCAAATGAGGTGCCCACATGCCCACATGCCCACATGCAGCACTGAGAACAATGCCTGGCAGTGTGCTGTCTTCTTCGGCACCCAGCTCAGACAAGCAGCAGCTGCCCACCTGGAGGAAATTGCTGATGATGGGGAGGGAGGACAGGGCATGAGCAAACAGCCCAAACGGAGCCTGGGTGCCAGGGGTACTGCAGTGCAGACCACGTCATCATGATAGGATTCATGGAGAAGGTGGGCTATTGACCACGTCAGAAAACCCACTCTTGGACTCTATTGCTTACTGGCTTGGTGACTTTGGTAAGTCACCTCCTTTCCCTGGGCTTCTAGAAAGATGATGACAAGTCCACATTGGAGAATTGGTAACCATGCCCTGTCCAAGAGCCAGGAGGTGTTGGGGACTGTGTTGAAGTGAGGTTGTAGAGAGGAGGGAGTGGGAGAAAGTAGGAGCCCCGAAGACTGTCCAGGTGTTTAGCTCTATGCCTTCCCTGCTGCCATCTGAATGCTTTTCCTTCTCCAGGACCCGAGCAACGTCCCGGGAGGAGAAGAACCTCCAGGGCTTCCTGGAGCAGCCCAAAGAGAAGTGGGTAGAGAGCGCCTTTGATGTAGACGGGCCCCACTACTTCACCATCCTGGCCCTTCATGTCCTCCCCCCTGAGCAGTGGAGGGCCACCCGTGTGGAAATCCTGCGCAGGCTGCTGGTGGCCTCACATGCCCGGGCAGTGGCTCCAGGAGGAGCCACCAGGTCAGTGCCTGCTTTGGAAAGCTGCTCCATTCCGTGTCTTCCCGGTGTTTCCAGTCTGTCTCGGTCATGTGATGTGTGCCTGTTGATGGTGTGCTCATTTGACCTGGCTGTAGATTCTGGCTCCAGTCATCACCCTAAGAGTTTGCTTGAGCCCCTCTGGGTCTTGTGCTGAGCCACTGAAAAGGTGAATCTGGGTTTCCATCTGTAGAAAATTCAGAAAGGAAGACAGCCAGGCCTCAGGGGATAAGGCTGGTGAGGCAGTTAGGACCAGCAGCAAGGCTAAGCCAGGGAGCCAGACTTTCTGGCTCTGCTGGCTTTGGTGTAAACTAGGGAGGTTTCAGTGTGGCTGTGGTTGTGGCTGTGGCTGGGGGTTTTTTGTGCAGTGACTAAGTTTGTCCTCCTCCTTCCTTCCTGTCTCATCTGCCCTACTTTAGTCAGGCCTCCCAGACCCTCTTTGTAATCCTGTGTGCACCAACTGAGGAGCACGTGCAGAAAGTGGTCCTTGTTGTCCTGATGTTGCATTGTAGTTTGGGTCAGATGGGGGTTATCTGAAAGAACCATCTGCAAGTCAAGTCAGAGCCTTCCTCCCAAGCTCTTTGACAGTACCCCAGTGGTCACAGCACATAGAATAGACTCAGCCACTACTTGGGTTGATGGTGGCCCTGAATAGTCCCTGCCCACCCCAGGAGCTGTGCCACAGCTTGTGGCCTAGTAGGTTTATTTTGCCAGTGGAGGCCTAGGTATCCCTGTGTAGTCCTGCTGTAGCTCTGAACTCATTAGTTTAGACTCAGGGATCATTTCCACACTTAGAGGTCTCCCTTCCAGCCATGGTGCTGACATGCCCTATGGGAGCAGCAGTACCTGAGTTGGCCCACTTCAGGCTTTACCTCTATTAGCTCTGGCGCTTCATGCCCCCAGAGTGACCAGTTTGCCGCTGTCCTATTGAGTCTAGCCAATAGAAGCCTATTTGGGCCAAGTGGGAAGGAATGAATTGTTAGGTTCCTACCCCATTCCAAACACATCGTGTCCAGGATGTCCCAAGAGCCCTACTGTTAATCATTAACTAGCTGCTTGAAATCAAAAGTTAGGTGAGACAGGAATTGCATTCATAGCACACAGATGGTCGCTTATCAGGCAGGCTTCTGCAGCGGGGTAGAGGCTGAGCCCACTGAGCTGTTCTTTCAGCCAAGAGGGAAACTCATTCCTGTCCACACAGTTGAGGAAAAGCTGATTTGGTCATGGCTTAATTAGGAAATCCAGCTTGAACTGCATTCATGCATTGCCATTTTCTATGTAGCCGTTTAGTCACCTTTCCTAATTAGCTGTAAATAATTAAGCTGGGCAGGGTCATCCAAGACTTATGCTCACCAAAGCAGGACAGCCACAGTGAGGGCCAAGCCCGGCTGTCGTCCAGGTTCCAAGCCTGCTGTTTGCCAGACAGACTAGAAAAAGTGCTGAGGGATTGCCCAGGATTAGGACACCCTGGAAGGAGAGGCCTTTCAATCAAGGGCATGTAGAAGGTGTCTCTTATTCTGGGGTTGGATGCCATCACTGGCAGCAGGTACTGTCTGAAGTCTGTACATTTTGGGGTAGGAGGCAGTAGCAGATACACAGAACCATAGCTTAAAGGGCTGGGTATAGATGTAACCGTCTTGTTAAATAGTAAACACAGAACCAATTGCAGAGTTAAAAACCACAAGGTCAGAGCAAGAGCGGAAAACCTTACCCTTCACTGCTTCTGCTGTTCTTCCTCTCCGCAAGAGACCTACTTCTGTGTGTCCTATCTTTTTTATAGATTTTCTGTTCTGTTTTCTCATTGGTTATAAACCCAGCCACATGACCTCCTCATCACTGCCTGTTTGTACAGACCTCCAGGTCTTCTATGGTTGGCATTGAGATTAAAGGCGTGTGTCTGCCATGCTGGTTGTGTCCTTGAACACACAGAGATCTACCTAGCTCTGCCTCCCAAGTGCTGGGATTAAAGGCGTGCACCACTACTGCTCAGCTTCTGCTCTGGCTTGCTCTGACCTCAAGGCAACTTTATTAACATACAAATAAAATCACATTTCAATACAAATAAAATATCACTATAGCTGGGCCTATAGCTCAGTTGTAGATCACTTGCCGAGCATGTGTGAGGCCCCAAGTTCAATTCCCAACAACAACAACAACACACACACATACACACACACACACACACACACACACACACACACACACACACACACACACACACATACACAGGAGAGGGTATATAAACTATAGCTCAAGAGAAGCTAATGACTTCTGTGTGTTTAACATTCAGCAAAATAGATTCAGCAAATATTTTAGCCTAGAAGTTGCCTAGGCTTCCACTGGAACCTTACTTGGTATGTGGACAGTTGTCCTTACCCTCAGGCTCATCTTAAGTACCATTGACAGCTGTGCTACCTCCCACCTCCCAAGCTGGTGGGCAGGAGGGAACAGAGCAGAGGCTACAGGTAGCACATGCCAACAGGCTTGTCTTCGTGAGTTAAACGGCTGCTGAAGGCAGTTGTGGCTGGCTCCTCTTATGGTAGGCAAGCCCTAAACTAAACAAGTAGTTGATGCTAAGCACTCTGCTGCTTGTCTTTTGGTCATAGGATATGTACCAGAGTGTTGTGAGATGTAGAACTTGACCTTAAGTCATGACAGGGGCTCATCTGGCCTTCACTTTCCACAGCCATGAATGAGCTCACCCCTTGTGCTGGGCATTCTGATCCTTCAGAACCTGGTGGGATCATCCCTTACAAGGGCGATATCCACTGCAGGCAGTGGACCTTGACAGAGGCGCCCCCAGTGTTCCAGGCATTTGGCTGGCCTTCAAGCCTGGGGCCAGGTCACTCAGTGCTAATGACACTTGTTGGAGTCAAAGGGGTGTTTGAGTGGCTCTGAGATTACCCTAGGATTTGGGAGACATTGGGTGGTTGCCTGGGCAGTCCTAGACATCATGGTTGCTCAACACTGATTTTCTACCAGCTTGCTGGTTTTCTGCAGAGCACGTTTGGCTGATTTGGCTGTCTAGTAGATTTCTCCTGGTAGCAGGTAAAACCTGAGTTAGAAACTTGTTTTCTCTTCTTCATTGTTAGGCACCATTACATTTGAGGGCTTTGGGGAGGGGGGCAGAGTACAAGGGAGCATGGGAATCCTTGTGTTTAAGTTAGAACTTTTGAGTGCCGTGTACCTACGTCTCCCTGTTCCTGTTACCCCAATTTAGAAAAATGCTAAGATTGTCAGATGGAGTTCATGCAGCAGCCCTGGGAGCCAGGGCTTCCAAGTTCCCTGCCCACAGCTGCTTTTCGCTCAGGCCTTGAGCAATAGCTTCTGTGTACCCTCAGTCCCCAAGTACCTACTATGTCCCATCTCTGCGGGGTCCTCACAGACATCTTTGCCCTGTGTTTCCAGGTTAACAGATAAGACAGTGAAGGACTATTCTGCCTACCGTTCTTCTCTGCTCTTCTGGGCTCTTGTTGATCTCATTTACAACATGTTTAAGGTAAGGAAGCCTTTGGGGCTCAGCCAGTTCCAAGAGATGTGGGATATGTGCATCCTTGCCAAAACTCTATTATTAACCACATTCTGAGACTACTCACTAGCTTTGGGTGCTTTGCCCTTGAGAAGCTAAAGGTCTCCACTTGAGGAAGGGTGAGCACCCCTCGGCTCAGACCTGCACACCCAGCTGTCAACAGCTGAAGCCACTTTGTCATGCACCCTCCAAGCAGTGAGCTCTAAGCACACTGACAGTCTTCCCACTCTTGTCCTTCCGATGGGCAGCACTTGCTCTTTGTGCATTTGTCCTACATAGCCCCAGTTAGAGAATGTCTTGCTTCCTATCTGTTTGGGCCCACACGTCTTAGGAGGGTTGGTATATGGAGTGAGCCCTGTGATCATGAGTGGAATGGTCCAGTCAGAGATGCCAGTCATCTTGGTCTTGGAAATGCAGGTGTGGGGAAGTCCTTTGTTAAAATTGTGGCCCCCTGTAGAACATTGCAGAAACAAGGAGGGCCTCCTTGCTTCTAAGAAGGCTCTAGTATGTGTTGGGTGGGCTCTCCACAGGGCTGAGATGGAGGCAGAGAGCCAGCTGCATTGTTATTCACTGGCCCCATGTCCCACTGTTTCTTTAGAAGGTGCCCACCAGTAACACGGAGGGCGGCTGGTCCTGCTCTCTGGCCGAGTACATCCGCCACAATGACATGCCCATCTACGAAGCTGCCGACAAAGCCCTGAAAACCTTCCAGGAGGAGTTCATGCCAGTAGAAACCTTCTCAGAGTTCCTCGATGCTGCAGGTCAGTGCAGTTTTCTCTGTGGCAGAGCCCAAGTCTGTCTCAGTGGATCTTGCCGTTATCTCCATCTTCACAGAGCAGAGGAAACGGCACACAGTGGCCACCTCCAATCATAGGAGAGATGTTCATTCAAACCTCCCACTGGCCAGGTGTAGTGGCACTTGCCTTTAATCCCAGCAGCAGAGGTGGGTGGATCTCTGAGTTCGAGGCCAGCCTAGTCTACATAGAAAGTTTTCAGGATAGCCAAGGCTATATAGTGAAACCCTGTCTCCAAAAAAAGTCAACCCAAAGATGAGAGAGCTTCAGTGCAGCATGCACTGGGGTCCATGTGGGATATGATGAGCTCTGTTCTGGGCTACTCTGCTCAGCCTCATTCTGTTGGTGCTGTTATGGAGACTGGAGGTTAGGTGGATATGGGTAGCGCAGAAGAGGCCAGCGCCTTCAGGTTCTGACTTTAAGTGGCAACTCAGACAGGAGAAAAGTCCCTTGTCTTCCTTGCCTCACAGCTGCCTGGGCGGGTGTGGAAGGCTCTTGTGGTCATGAAGTAGGTGGAGATGGTCAGCAGGGAACATCTTGGAGTAGACACATGAAGGGCAACATCTGAGCAGTTGTACCACAGCTCCCAGAGCTCAAGTCCATTTTCTCCCATCTACAAATTATTTGTACAAATTGATGACTTAATTGCAAATACTTTGGAACTTACTGGATTTCCTATCTGAGAAGTGATAAGAGTGGGCGTGACTTGGGTTCAGGCTGGGGAAAATCACTCTAGGTTTACAGATGACACTCCTGGGTCCCAGGTGTTGTGTCACAGCCCTGCTCCACTGGTGCTGTCCTAGAGAAGTGAGCTGCTAAGCCAAAGCAGAGGAAGCCGGCCCTGGCCAGCTCCTGTCGGTTAGCTGGTTCCCTGCTTCTCAACTTTGTGGTGTTCACTGTGGGGATTGTATACAGATGCAGGGGAGAGTCCCCCAGGCCCTGTTGCCAAGTGAGCACTTCTGTTAACATTCCCTCTTACTTTCTGTCCTCTGAGAAGGAGACCCACTAAAGGCCTGGGATCCTGTCCGCATGCATTCTTCTGCTGCCCAGTACTGGGCACTCTGCAGGCAACTGGTCTTCATGGCCCAGTGGGAGCTCTGCCCTGGCATGGTGTCTCTGGCCTTGCTGTCTGAGCTGCCACAGACTCCCTTGCTTGTCTCTGTTTCTTACTTCATAGCTCCTTCATCTTCCCACGTGTCTTCCCAGCCTGGCTGATTAGGCAGCAGGCTCACCATTTACCTCAGAGTTAATCCTGACCAAGAGCACAGAGCTGTGTCCTTAGTGCCAACCCCTGTGCTTGTCACATGAGACTGTCAAAGTGACCACGAAAGTCAGAGCTAGTCAGAAGAAGTGGGCAGGGATGAAGGACTCACCTGCCCTCCAGGCCTGGCACCTGGGCAGGCCCTGGCAGCAGCGAGCCTCTAGCCTCTTTTGCGAGGCTTTTACACCTTATTTCAGATCTTTAAACTGCCAGAACATCAGACATGCCCTGTTCAAATTAAAAACTAAAACACCTTCCAGGGCCAAGAGAAGGTGCTGCTTTGCCCTATAGATGCTTGGAGGTGACTTGCATGGATGCTCCTATTTAACTTGAGGCTTATCCTTTACCCTGTTGAGGAGGTCAGGTGCCTGGCCGGGGACTTGGTGTAGAGGATGCACTAGGTTCTTCCACCACAAAGGCTTCCGTTAGTCCCCATGGCAGGCAGGGAGGGCCCCCTACTGTCTCTTTCTGAGAACTGAAGAAATGGAGCCCCGCACTCTGGCAGCTTTCTTAGGAATTCAGGGGTGTGGTGGGACTGAAGCCCAGAAGAACCCAGAGGCCTCTGTCCTGTTCTGCCCTTCCAGCCCACAAGACCATTGGCGTTTGCCTTTCTTAGGTCAATTTAAGATGACAACAAAGACTGAGGAGATGGTGTGCTCCCATCAGAAATCACTTACAGGGGCCAGGGAAGCCTGCAGTCCTGAGTTCTGATCCCCAGCACCCCATCAAAGCCAGGTGTGGGTAGGACTGTAGCACTGGAGACTACAGGTGGTCGGGTCCCCCTGAGCTTGCTGGACTGCCCATCTAGCCAGCCAACACACTCTAAGAACCTGCCTTAGAAAATCCGGTGAGAGCAATGAAGAAAGACACATGATCTCCACACACACAGGTCACTGCTGGTGGGGGTGCGGGGGGCAGCTCAACCAAGAGTACTTGCCCAGTGTGCGTGAAGCACTGGGTTTGGTCCCCAGCACCGAGTGTGTCAGTGTGGTAGCACAGGTTAAAGGAATCCTCAGCTCCATAGCGAGTGTGGGACCAGTCTGCAGTCGGAAAGCCCGGCAAAAACAAAGAAACAACCTCAGAATTGTTGTTGTGGTTACAGCCCCTTCAGTGGCCCCTGGACAGGTTGAAATCCTCTCCTCCGCTCCTAGAGCAGAGTCTTTATCATGCAGTGATCACCTCCCCGCCATTGCCGGGATCCAGCAAGTGCTTACATTGGAGCATGCTTGGCGCAGTATGTTCTATACGTGAATGAGGCATCTGTGACTCAGTGGAGCTGGAGGCCCTGTATGCCACTCTCACTCTGTCTCTGCTTTCCAGGTCTTCTGTCAGAAGTCACGGATCCAGAGGGCTTCCTAAAGGACCTGTTGAACTCAATCCCCTGACCATCCCCACGGAAAGGAGATCACGGTGACGAGATTGAAGCTAGCTTGCCTTCCTCCCTCATCCGTCCCTCCGTGTGCATTCACTTCCCCATGGATGCTGCATTAGCACCTCTCTCCTCCCTCATTTTTCTCGGAGTGGCTTGGGGTTTGTAGGCATCCTGTTCTATCGCGCGCGTGTGTGTGTGTGTGCTGCATTGGCTATGAAGTTGTCTGTAGCCCGAGCCATTGAAGGACCTATACATACCTAGGGGCTGTGAGCTGTCCCGGCCAGCTTGAGTGTGCCCATCTTGAAATAAATGAATGACTTGGTACACATTGGAAAGGGGGTTTGGCTGCTGCTTGCCCAGTGCCTTGTGATGACATCCCAGGAAGACTGCAAACTTGAATTGCGTTCTGGGGCTAGGTCTGGGGGCTCATGGTCTTCTAGTCCCTAGCCAAAAGAGGGCTCAGCGGAGCAGGCCCTGGTCAGCATCTCCTTCAAACTTCAAAAGCCTTGAAAACATTGGACAGTCTCCTGCTGACTGCCAGGCAGAGAGGAGAGACCCTGGGGAAGACTCAGAACAGTGAGAATAGCTGTTCCCACTGCTAGGCCTGTTTTCTGCTGACCCTCCCTAGCAGCTGCATGAAGAAAGCCTGTACATCGACCCAGCACCCCAAGTCCCCAGCCGGGACCTCAGTTGACAGGTGTGGTGCTTCTGATGTTGCATTTTGGAGTTCTGAGACCTGTTCCCCACCTCCTGGGCTCCCCATAGCCTTTCCCAGACTTCAGCAAAAGGCTGATCCAATCACAGCCGTCTGGGGAGGAAGAGCTGGCTAGCTCTCATCTCCTTTGTTCTAGAGGTCCAGTCAACCAAAGGCTCTGGGTGACATCAGCACCTCTGAATGTCTGGTTCACAAGGCTCGCTCCCTGGGCCTGTGGTGCCTCTGGTCCCGTTTGAAAGACTTCCACAGCCCAGGCACCATGTCACTCCCCCAGAGCCATTGCAGCCACGAGGCAGTGTTGTGCTCAGATCTAACAGAGGGATAAAGGTGCTTGGTTTGGGTACTATTCCGAGGTTCTGGCAGACCAGACAAGCACACCAAGGGATGGGTTAGCTCTGGGACAGCAGGATCAGGCTTCCCTGCCTGAGTCTGCCACCTGGGTACCTCTGTAGGCTTCTCACCTGTGAAAGAGGAACGGTGGCCACCTGGGGCTGGGGAGACGACCTGCTTGCCCTGGAGGACGGACACAGTAGCTCCCCTTGGAAAAGGGAGCTTAGTGTTCTGCTTAGATTCTGCAGCCCTTTCCCATGTACCTCCATGGCCAGGTGGGGTCAGCAAGAAGGATAGAGACCTTGGCTTTGAGTTTGGGGGTCTCCCCTTACACACACTTGTCTGTCCTGCTGGATTCCAGCAGGACACAGTTTAGGCATTGCGGGGAGGGACAGCCACCATCCTGTCACTTGGTGGGAAGTACATTGGAGCAGCTTCAGGCGGGGAAAGGACTGGACTACCAGTGCAGAAGGGGACTGCTGCAGGCCAAGCCACATTATGGTCATACCTCATATTGATACAGCACCTTCAGAAGGTTAACCAAAGCCTGCAGGGAGGGAGTCACCCAAGCTGTTTACAAGGTCCCTCCTGCTTTTTATTATTTCTTGCAAAGGCCTGTTCTGTCCCTTCGGGAGAGCGACCTATGGTAGCCATGCTTTTAGTTTGGAGCGAGCATGTGATGTAGCAAGTAGCAGAGAAATAGCAAAGCATGGCACTCAGTGTCTGTCCCACAGAGACAACTGGAATAGCCCAGTGGAGAGCAAACAAACAACTCCGGGCTCATGGCCATCCAGCAGAAATGACTGGGGAAGCGGCACTGAGGCAGCCAAGCTCCCATAGATGAGCATCCGGCTTTTCTTCTCCCTGGGTGTTTTTGACATGGGCTCGACAGTGGTGACTAATGATGGAAGTAGTTTCCCTTCTCGAAGTTCTCAAAAGACTTTCAGCACCCTCAGCTCTTCACTATTCTGTGTTTATTACGGAGTCAGGACCCAGCCTGTCCCAACCGGGCCTTCTGAATGCCAGCTGACAAACGGGTCTACAGGGAGCCACCACCCTCACTCCAGAGTCTGCTCTGTTTGAATAGTGTCATCACTTACCATAGAATGCACATTACAAGGCCTACCAGGATTTGAGGCCCAGCCCAAGTTTGTCTTGATTTCATTGTCCAGCTTTTCTAGGTGTCTGCTCAAGGGCACTTCCAAGTGGTTCTACACCGTCCCAGACAAGCCGCTGACACAGCAGCCCTGCAGGTCTGTGCCAGGTTCTGGGCTAGGCCTTGGCTGTGCCTGAACAGTGTTAGAAAACAGGCTGGGAGTAAACAGCCTCCCCACGCCTGCATCCCATAGCAGGGACACTGAAGGACACCAGATGAGCCAGCCCTATTTCCTGGGGACATGGTGCTCAGCTACAGGTCCCATGGGAGTGAGGCCAACTGTCAGGCCTAGTGAGGTCTGCAGCCTTAAGTCCCTGATGTCATTCAGCAGGAAGGCCATTGGCCCTTTTCATACAGCTCAAATCACTGTTACCATCACCCTCACATCCCTCCTGGCCTCCAGCTCTCCAAGTATACTACCCTGTTTAGATTAGGGGGCTGTGTGACCTCACCCCACGAGGCCTGTTCCATTCCTTTCCTGGTATGTGTGTGAGTCCAGGGCCTGGGCCAGGCTCTGCCTCCATTCTGGCATCATCAGCTTTAAGTTGGATGGTGGTGGTTGTTGGTGGTATCTCAGAGAAAGTCTGCCTGCTGGGGACATGGGAGCTGATGGGAGTGTGGGACCCCAAGGACCCCACATTACACAACATCCATATGTTCATTCTAGGATTCGGTTGGTGTATACTCAGCTCCGATGCTATGCCAGGCAGATATCTTCAGTGTGTTAGGTTCCAGAGAGAGAGAGAGAGAGAGATTGAGAGACGGCTCAAGGTACACAGATTGGAGTCCCCCACTACTATTGCTGTACCCCTTTTTTCCATCAAGTAGCCCTGCCCCATGCCTGATTTTAGGGTCATTCATTTGCCTGGAGTTGGCTATGGTGTCCCAGGACACTTTGCATTTGAGCCATCCCAGCAGTGCTAAGGGACTGCTGAGAGGCCTGAGTTCCCAGGCTGTGCATCTGGAGCCACATGCTGTGGGGACTCCCGCAGGGCAGAGCTGGGACCCGATCTCTCTGCATAGGACAGGTTGGTCTCTGTCCATTTAATAGAGGCAAAGTCGTGACCAAACAGGCAGATGCAGCCCAGACTCTGTCCACGCCCACAGGAGCCACCAGCCTGGGCACACAGTGGGTAATGGAAGAGCTGGGACAGACAGTTCTGTTTGGTGTCTAACCCCCTGGTAAGATAGAAATGAGTCCACATAATGTGGAACAGAAGGTCCATGGTGAGGGCAGAGGTAGGTCTGAGACAGTATGGGGTCAGCCTCTGGCCAACCTGAGATCTTGAGGCTAGTGGGAATGTTTCCCAAGGATAACAGTTTCCTCCATGGGCTCCTGAGTCTCAGCAGGGGTCTGGGCAAGGTTCCTGTCCTGTTTGTGTGAGGGTACCTTCACCTTCACTGTGATGGTTTCACAGGCAGGGGTCACCACAGCAGGCTATAAGGAATCAAGGACAACCGAGGTGGGAGCCCTTAGGGAACATGTCAGCCACTGTATCTCTGTCAGGTCAAAAGTCCCACTCATGTGCACAGCCAGCAGAGCTCGGTTACCTAGGTGATGTTTGTTTAGCTTTTTTCTTACCTCTGCTGGTCTGTGTTTCCTGTCTCAGGTGGGGCTCCTCCCTTCCCTGGCCAAGGTTTGGCTACCACTCATAATGTGGCCTCTCCAACAAGCCCAAAGAGGCGGGACTAGGGACCAGGCATGTGCAGACACAGGGCCACCTCTGCGGCTCATCCTGTTGGCACTACCCTCCAGACTCCTTGGTCCAGCCCAGCAGAAGGCCCCACTACCAGCAGCCCGTGTCCTTTTGCTTTGGCCCTTTTTGTCTAGGGCTGGAAATAGTGGGCAGAGGGAGAGGGGACTGTCGGAGTATCCACCCTTACCACAGGAGACCTGGGCACAAAGGGCTGGAGCAGCAGCACTTAAGATTGTCACTGTGAACCAAAGGGGAGACAGGATAGGAGGGAGGGGTACAGAAGTGAGACAATGCTCGTAAATAAACCTCCAAAAGCACAGTGTCCCCAGCTCACCTCTTCCACTACACTGGGTTCCCAGGCCCAATACAGATTGCTGATTCCACCCTGTATGAACCCAGGCTGCTGTGGGAGACCTGACTCCCTGCTGCAGGAGGATGGTGCTGTCCCCTTCAGCAGCCTCCTGGGGCAGAGCCAGAGAGTACAGAGGTGAGGTCCCAGGACACTGGGGGAGTCAAGGAAACATCTGTGGGCAAGTGACCACCACCTCAGTGGTGCGGGAAAATCTGTGTGTCGCTCTTTGGGCTTCATCCCTCAGGTATCTCTGCCTCCTATTCCTGGTGCCCTTGTCTCTCCGACCACCCTTGCTGTCCTCATCAGTCTCCATGCAAGTCTGTCCCTGCTGGACACCTGGTAGGCTGTTAGTGGTCTTAGGAATTTGGGAACCCTGCAGTACTCTAAGCACCTAACTCTGCCAGATCACTGTGCCTGGGGTGGTCTCTAATCCTTAAGTCTCTGTTGCTTTTGCCCATTCAAAGAGGATCCTGAGGCTCACTTGCCCAAGGCTGCACAGCTTGCCAGTGGGATTCAGCTCTGTGCAGCCTGTCCGAGCCCTGCTTGTTTACCTGGGCTGGCTCCCTGTCTGTCTAGGCACAGATGCAGACCATCGCAGCTTCCCATGGCTTCAGGAGCCGAGGCTTGGCCAACAGCCTGGCAGGCAGGTGTGGCAGCCACAGCCAAAGGTTAACTGACCTCATGCTGGGAACCAGGCTTCTGGCTAGAGAATGGGTGAGATGCAAGGCCATGGGAGCCAGCAGGGAGCTAGGATGACAGGTTCTGGGCACCAGTTGGTGCAATTAGAAGGTAGCTTTTGTTGGGCAGAACCTTGAGGGCTGAGCCCCAGCCATTCAGCCTCTCAGCCCCAGCCCTTCGTGTGGCAGTAATCTGTGGTCACAGGCCTGTTGCCTGTAATCACGGGCAGCCTGACAATGCTGTGTCCTCTCCTGGCTCTAGAAGCAGTTGTCCCCAGGCTGGTCATTCTCCCAGTGAGTCTTGGCTTGATGCCAGCTATTCTTGTGCCCCTGTTCTCAAAGGCACTTTCTCAAATGGGAACTCACCCATGGACATGTCCAAGCTGCTGGCAAACAGGCCCTTCATTGCCAATTCTGCCTCAGCAGCTCCCATCCTGAGGCCTGTCCAAGGATGTGTTCAGCAACCAATGACCAGTTCGCTTGTGCTCACACTTGCTGGTTCCATAAAATAGAGGCCTTGGGGACATCTGAACTTCAGATATTGGTCTAAGCGCCTCAAGTACCTGAAATGGCGGCACTGACTGAGGCCCATTGGGCTCATGCTCCTCACCTGGAGAAAGCCCCTTTGGTCACATTCCGGCTCCAGGGGCCTAGGGCACAGCCGTACCTGACTGGAAGCTAGGGTGAGCATGGTGTGGTAGACAGGCCTGGAGTATTGAGGCTGGGATGACAAAGGGCTGAGGGTTATTCAAGAATGAAGATCCCTGATTTGTGAGTAGGGGGTGGGAAGGCATATGCCCTTCAGTAGCCATCCTGTTATGTGACCAAACTGAGATCCCAAATTCTCTCTCCATTCATTCTGGCACCCCCATGCATTTGCTCAACCCTGTGTGGTCCCTGAAGGCCAGGGCTGGAAGACAGAGTTTCTGGTGTCACAGTGTGGAGTCAGATCTCAGTTCAGGGCTAGCTGTGTGTCCTTATACCAAGACCTTCACCTCTCTGGGCCTGTTTCTGCATGTCTGAACTAAGCATACCTTAGGGGCTCTGGTTCGAATGACTTCATCCTGGGAGAGCTTGACTTCCAAGGAAAACTCAGTAAGAAGCAGGATCCTTCAGTGGCAAGAGCTGTGTGGAGAGACTTCTGTCACAAGAGGCCTCCAGGCACATGACAATTCACTAGTGTCAAATGTGCAGTGTGGGGTGGTAATCTCAAAGGTCATGACGGTCATGCCCTGTTGGAAGGCTTCCTAGCAAATGGAAAGCTCGGCCTTCGGTGTCAGTCCAGAGTCCTAATTGTGGCTGTGGCACCTCTGCCTCCCTGCTGCGACCCCTGCTTTTCCATCAGCAAGACCGGCAGTTCTGGGTAGATGCAGTGATAGGCTCTTGGAGGCATCTCCCTGAGGTGGGAAGAGAGACCTTTGTGGGCCACTGAGCCACCAGGCCTCCTCTAGATTACTCTGCGGGGCTGCCCAGTGAGTCAGAGTGTCCATCAGGATCCCCAGTGCTTTTAGAAAATGGAACCTGGGAAGAAAATGGAGGAGGGTGCTTCAGAACCCAGCTTCATCAGGAAGCTGGCAGACATTCTGTCCAGAGGATCCCTCCCATCCAGCAGAGAGGCCCAGTGCTTCTCAGGTCACACTGATTGGCTGCTGAGAAGTCTTAGGAGGTGTTTCAAAACCAAGGCCATCCTGTCAGAGCTGGGACTTAAATCCAGGTCCCCCTGTGGCCACCATCCATGGGCATCATTTCTTTGCCACCTGATCTTGGTCTTCAGCCCCAGCTCCATGTGGGGTGACTTCTTGTGGTTCCAGAAGGGCTGGCTTGGCTGATCATGGAGTATCCGCTCCAGAAAGGCTGACTGAGCTGGGACAATTGCAGCTTGTGAGTGCATTCACACTTCAGGTGTTTAAGGGGAAACTCAGTGTGCACCACACACCACGTGTGGCCCTGAAAGCCAGGCATAGTGGCACTTAGGGGACTGAGAAGGGAGAATCAGAAGTTCTTTGCCAGCTGCATCTACATAGAGCCTGTCTCAAACAACAAAAAGAAAATAAATGGCATGCCAAGAGTGGCCAAGGGAACTCCAGTGTGTTAGAGAAGACTTTTGTCCCCTTCTCTCAGCAGACAGGGAGAGAACCGGCATGGGGGCTGGGGAACAGGGCAGCCATGGGTTCAAAGGAGAGCTTGGAGTGGCCTAAGGTGGGTGAGCACCATGCTCTGCAGCTGCTGCTTCATCTGTGAGGTGCCTGTGGCCATGCCTCCCTTGGGGTTTCTGCAAGCATTGTCGAGGACAGTATGTAATAGCGACAGTCACAGCTGCAGCCATCGGAGTCGACCCAGGGCTGAAAGCTTCACATTTGACTTGAGTCCTCAAAGCAACTTCAGCAGCTGGTTTGTCCAGCTGAACCATGGCGACCTTGAAGGACTCATCTGAAATCACCCAGCTAGGCAGTAGCTTTAATGAGAAGCCCTTAGCAGATGACTCTGAGGTTCCCCCATAACTCCCAGTTATAGCAGTTCCCAGGGCTGGGCCTGGGAGCTGGGAGCACAGTAGTGACAGTTGGATCGTTATGACTGATGAGCTAGCAGCTGGGAGTCCAGACCATCACGTACCAGATCATCCAGGGACTTGCTAATATGGATCGGGGTGTGGCTGGCCTGACAGATAGGCAGGGCTAGGGTCTCTGAATGACTGTGGGCTCCACCCAGCCTGGCTCCCCTCAACATTCATACCCTGACCCACCTGAGCATGGCTGAAGAACAGAGCCCACTGCATTCTTTATTCCCTCTAGGAAACCTTGCCCACATAAACCTCCTCACTGTCCCGTGTACCAAAAGCAGGCCCTCACCCATCTGGTCTTTGTCGAGAGACGGGCAATGACTCCAGTTGGCTTTGCTAGACAGTCCTTGCTGGGGGTGGGTGGGTGTACAGAGCTGGTACCTGACTGCCCAGGCTCCCTGTTCATGGGAGGGCAGCAACAATGTCTGCAGCCCATCTCTTAAGTCATCCAGCAGCACTCTCTCCCTCTGTTCTTGTTAACAGGATGTGTCAACACAGGTTCCAGCACTGGGCATGACTGCCCTGCCACCGGCCCCTACCTAGACCCCATCCCCATGGCCTTGCTGCTTTGAACTGCTCCCTCTGGCTTCAGACTGGTCAGGTGCATCTGAATGGCTGAGTCTAAGTCACATGACCACACTCCACCCCAAGAAAACCTAAGAGGCCTTTAAAGGAAGGTGTAGCGGGGGCTTCCATCAGAACTGAGGTGGGAGGACCAAGGACATTGTCATTACAGACTGATACTGGCCTATCTCAGAGGTGGCCTGAGGGATGGAGATGGTAATTTTTCTTTAATTTTTTTTTTCTGTGTGTGTATGTGTCCTTGTGTGTGTTGGTGCCCATGGAAGCCAGAAGAGGTTGTTAGATAGTCTAGAACCAAAAAAAGGTGGCTGGATGGGGTTGGCTGTAGGTGCAGGGCACCTTCAACATGGGCCTACAAAAGTAGGGGAAGGTGTGATTCTGGGCTTCATGGAAGGACAGCTCTCTCACCCCTCATTAACTGTGCTTTCACCTCTGAGAGCCCCCTTTCCGTGTCCCTGGAAGCACCCCTCACCCCAGGATTCCCCTTTCTTTTGCTCCAAAAGGCCCATCAATTACCCATTCCTGGTCTTCTTGGGGGATTGGACAATGATATGATTCCTGTCCCCAGACTTGTCCCTAGGGTAGATATGAAGCTGTGGCTCAGTGCTGTGAAAAGTCAGGTCCTCTGTCAGTACCTCGAATTAAGTCAGTTCAACATACACTGGGGAGCTAAGGCCTGCAGTGTAGAAGGATAAGGTGACACCCCTACTTTTGGCCAGGCTACCACAGGACACCACACCCCTGCTCTGTGCTTTCTTTCCCAGGGAGCTCTGCTGCCTCTTGTGGGTATAGGGCAGAGCATCATCATCTCATGATGACAGTGATGAAGGCTAACGCTGAGGACAAGGTTGATGGTGACTGAAATTGAGCTTTTCTTCTTGGGCTGACAGCCCACAAAAAAATGACACTATTAATTATGAAAGCTCAGCCTCAGCTTAGGCTTGTTTCTAACTTGCTCTTATAACTTAAATTAGCCCATATTTTTTAATCTGTGTTCTTCTACATACTCATTACCCCATCTCCATTTTGCCCATCCTGGTTATTCTGTGTCTGGCTGGTGACTACTTCTTTCTTCTTCTCTGAGACCTCTCTGTCCCCAGAAGTCCCACTTAACCTCTTCCTGTCTAGCTATTAGCTATTCATCTATTTATTAAACCAATCACAGTGATGCATCTTCCACAGTGTAAAGGAATATTCTGCGACATTTCCCCCTTTTTGTCTAAATAAAAAGGAAAGGTTTTTCTAACATAATAAAACTATATACAATAAGAACAATTACCAAGTAAGAATTACATTTACAATGTCCAGTTCATTTGTATTTGGCAAATTCAGAGAAAATACTCTCTTATCTATCCTCTCAATTAGTCCAAAGTTTTATACCTAATTTACTTTCTATCATGACTAAGGGAAACTATAACTATAACTGTCTAGTCTTCAACCCCATCAGAGACCTGAGAAGGATATAATATTACCTGAAAGTGCAGAGCAAGCAACTTTCAAAACTATGAGAAATGACAGAAATGGCTGACTGCCTGGACAGTCACCCAAGGTTCCTCTGTAACATTGGGGCATCCATCTTTGGCCTATGGGACTAGAATATCTGACAGTCTTTTGTGTGAAACAGGAATGTATGAAGGACTGTTCTGCCTTGTCTTGGCAAAGTTTGGCAGTCACTTTGTTTTGCATCCTGCTTGTCCAATTTGTACAGCATACTGTCAGCAGTTGAGGCAAGGGTATTTTCTTGCCCAAATGACTAGCTTTTGCAACAATGAGAGCAAACTCCATATGGAGGGTCTTTGATGCCCGTGATCCTTTTATGAAGTAGATTGGTGCTACCAGGAGCAGACATGTCTCACTACCAAGAAAATCCTTGTGTTATTATAACATTTTAAATGCCATATTCTGTAAATCTTTGAAGTGTTTGAAGATTACCTACCTATCTGTATGATCTTGCAAACATAGCTAACATGACTGTAAGTTTGTTATAAATGACTATTAATCTGTATTTCATTATTATCCTAAATAGCTTCAAAGGACTAAAATTATATTTTATATATTATATTTTTAAATGAGCTATATAGGTACAATACCTTAAACAAGAATAGAAACATATATACAGTATAACAAAAATAACCTTAAATTTGTATCAATATACAAAAATCCATACCAATGTAAAATGTTTGAGACTAATGGTTGTTCAAAAGTAGACTCAACAATCTGCCCTTTTATTCCATCATTTCTATACTATATCCCCCTTTCCCTTCAGAAAGAGATCCCTGAATATAATCTCCTTTGTTCATCTTTTTTCCTGACCATGATCAATAACCACTTGCAACCCCCCCCACCAACTGATGACAAACATCCATAACCTACTGAATGACCAAAACCCACCTACCCCACCTCTTGGGAATGTGGGAGTTGTGTTCTCTAGACTGCTTCCTGTTGTCTGGAACTGAGAGAACTGAGAGAATGGGATGAACTAGCTATCACATTTGTTGTCCAGTCTCTGCAGTGGGAAAGTGCAAGGCTTATCTTGCAATTCTGGCTAGAATAGTCTATGAGACTGGATCATCTAGCAGCCTTGAAACTGTTCTGGATGTGGAACTCTTAGGACACTGCAACAGAGGCACTCTGAGAGGCTGGATCACCTCCATTTTCATTGGTATCTGGTGCCCTTGCTCTGAAAACACACAAATTTCAAAGGTAACATACATATCTGTGTTAACACAAGTATGGACTGTGCATTGTACACAAACCAGTCAAAGATGATTTTTTTTTTTGTTTGAGCAGGTAAAATACACATCACCTGTCTTGTAGTTTTTCTAGATTTATTTCCTTATGTCTGTAGCCAGGATTTTCAGGAGGTCTTCCCTGGTCAAACCTTGAATGAATCTACAGCCTTTCATTTTCTGTGGAAACAAAAGTGTAACCTTTTTCCAAAAGCGATACATTTTCTAACTA
Organism: Onychomys torridus; assembly: GCF_903995425.1. NCBI lineage: Eukaryota > Metazoa > Chordata > Mammalia > Rodentia > Cricetidae > Onychomys > Onychomys torridus. The sequence continues at coordinate 153,086,736 of NC_050444.1, forward strand.
CCATTTTAAAGTTAAGACAACCCTAAAGTATCTAGGCTGGTTCAATTCGGCAGCCCTCCTTACAATCCCATGTCTCTCAGCAGCTGCCATTTGCTCATCAGCAATCAAAAAATTCAGTCAACACAACACCATATAGGATCCAGACTCTCTGTGTAGTTCCCATCTTTATATGATGTATCCTTTTTATATTATTTTATTTTTTCTTTAAAAATATTATTTATAAATTATTTTTCTATGACAGTCTATACCCATTTTCTTTTTTAAGCCTACACACATTTTTCAAACACACCCTAACCTGTTTAGAGGTTTTTCCCATCTGGATCTCTCTTTACTGAGCATCTGTAGTGTTCGATGACCATGTGAGACAAATCTTAAACTACTCTGTCAGCTCTTGGCACAGTTCAGCTTTAGTGTATGGTGCTGGCAGCTGGCTCCACCCCACAGGCAGTGGCCAGTAGCTGTACACCACTGAGCCTACTTGAGAGACTGTAGTCACCAAGAAGCTGTGTTTGACTTCATGTTCCAAACTGTTTTTAAAGCTTTCTCAGGACTTATGTGGATATATGTGGCCCCACATTGGGCGCCATGTATAATCAGGCTTTTCTTCTTGGGCCACCAGCTCACAAAAAAATGACACAGAGACTTATTATTAATTATAAAAGTGTGACATTATCTTAGGCTTGTTTCAAACTAGCTCTTATAACTTAACCCATATTTTTTAATCTGTGTTCTTCCATGTGTTCGTCTCATCTCCATTATGCTCATCCTGGTTACTCTGTGTCTGGCTGGTGATGCCTCCTTTCTTCTTCCCTGAGACCTCTCTCCCCAGAAGTCCCACCTAACCTCTTCCTGCCTAGCTATTAGCCATTCAACTCTTTATTAAACCAATCACAGTGATACATCTTCATATTGTGTAAAGGAATATTCTGCATAGGTAACAGGCCATAGTAGGCACTGATAGGTGTCTTCTCTTGCTCTCACCCTATGCTAACTCCTCAGAGTAGTGTTCTGTGATGGCAGAGAAGGAAACAGGACCAAGAAAGGGGAACATTTATTCCAGGGTCTCAGGGTGGGAAGGGCTGAGCCTGGAATACATGCCCAGATTTCTCTGATGTCTAAGCCCACAGGCCTCTTTTTAAACCAAATATTTATTGCTTATTTATTTTGTGTGGGAGTGTGCATGTGCCAAAGTCTATGTTAGAAAGCCAGGGAACACTTACAGGAGTTAGTTCTAGGTCAGGGGGGTGGTTCTTCATCCAGAAATCAGGCTAAGGCACCCAAAACTAAGAAACCAGAAGAGATGGGGTGGCAGACATGTCTGTACACCTCTGGGTCACCACAGACCCCAAGGCCTTAACAAATGTCTGTGACACAGAAATAGGACTATACTTGGTCAGATGTCAGCAACCCCTGATAAGCCCATTTGGGCTTTGTTATAGATAAGACAGAGGATGCCCCTATCCTCAGCCCCTAAGCCAATGCAGTCTGTGACACAGACCCCTGGTACTCCAAGCCCCAGCAACATGCTCACACAAGGATATCAAGTGCTTTGGGTACCTCAGGAGAGGTCCTACCTCAAGGGAGCTCAGGTGAGCCCCCCTCAGGAGCTACAAGTGGCCATGTGGAAGAGCTGATAACTTGAATTACAGTCATGGCCCTGCAGTCCCTCCAAGGTTGAAGGTATCCCCTGGACATTTCTTTCCTCCCTCAGTCCCTTAGCATGCTTGTATGTGCTCTCCCTCTCTCTTCCATATTCCTCCTCTTCCCCTTCCCCAAGGTCAGCCCCTCTCTGCCTTGTCCTCAGCAAAGTCTCATGTCTCCTCTCTCAGGTCCCCAGACAGGCCTGGGTGGGTAGAGGAACTGGGGCTCATGGCACATGACACAGTCCCAGCCTTCATCCCTGTCCTGCCATGGTGACACACTGATCCATCACCCTCAGCACAGCTTGTCCCTGGGCTACAAATCATGGCATCATCTACTCCTAGACAAGCTCCATCTGCCAGGGTGGGGCCCCCAGGGTCAGCCTGGCACGTGTCTGGGCACCTGAGACCAGGCATATTGGGAGGGGTGCCCAGGGCTCAGTGTCTTGGGAATTTTCTCAGCTTGTTCAAGATGCCATGGTTCTCCCTACTCCTGGTACTTTGGGTTCCCAAAGGATAGGAGTTCTTGACATCTTAAGGCTCTGCCCCCAAAACCCAGAGTCAAGGGAAGCCAAGTTGTAGGAAAAAAGAAGCAGAGCATTTACTTTGTGCCTGGTTAGGCAGGGAACTAGGCAGGTGCCCCCATGAGGCCTCCTGGACTATGAGAATGGGTTTCAGCCTTCTCTCCAGGAAGCTGAGCCCTGTCCACCACAGGGCCTTTGCTCACGCTGCCTAGTGCCTGAACATGCTTTCCTCGGGTTGTCTGAACTCCTTCAGGCATGCGGGGCTTAGAGCACAAGTCATACTTGTCAAAGGGACCTCTCCAGGGCCTCTGTCTGCACACTCCCATACTATCCCTGTCCTGCCTAATGGCCTGTCATACTCACCACATTGCCTGCTGACAGCAGTCCTGACCCTCCTCCCATGTCATGAGCATGACTGGCTCAGCCACACTCCTTCTGAGCTGGGGAGCAATTGCCTCTCTTTATTATTTATTTATATTTAACATGTATTGGTTGAGTGTGTTTGTGTATGTGCATGCGTGTGCTCAGGTGTGCCACGGCATGAGTGTGGAGATCAGAGGACCACTTGTGCAAGTTGGTTCTCTCCTTCCACCATGGGTCCTGGGGCTTGAACTCAGGTCATTCGACTTGGTATTTTGTACAAGCCCATCTTTCCAGGGTCAGGCTGTGACCTTGTTTTCCAGCCTGAGAAGAGGAGCTAGGCACCCTTGGGACGTACTGGAGAGGGTAAGGGCCTGCCAGTTTCGGGGTGGCAGAGGCCTTGAGCCCCTGCAAGTCCTGCCCGGTGGGCATTGCCTCTGCTTGTTTCAGTGTGGCCCCACACACAGACGATGCGAGACCCGGGCCTCCACCACTGGAATGTAGAGGAACCCAGGCCATTCCCACCGCAAGGAGTGGAGTCTGCAGTGGGGCCAGGCCAGGAGTTCCGCTTGGAGCTCAGCATGGGGCTGACTCACAGCAGCGCTGTGGCCACAGGAACCTGGTTTCCCTGGGGCTCCCACGAGGCCATGCTGGTGGCTCAGTGTCTGTACACGTGCGGACCCAATGAACATTCCAGCCCAGCCTGCCACCCCGCCTAAGATGCGGCCCAAGCAGGTGAATGAATTCCTGGCTGGGGGAGCCGCCCTCACCCACAGGCGGTCCTGGCTCTGGTGCCTGCTGACTGGGGGATTTGGCTGCCACTGCTCCTGGCTTCCGCCTGTGAGACTCAGATGGGCTGAGGCCACCATCCTAAGAAAGACATTGGTCATGGAATTCATGAGGGACAATGAGGTAACAAAGGGCTGACCCCTGATGTCAGAAGGCACACAAGACATGCTGGTTATAATCAAAAGGGGAGGACGTGGCTTCCAGGAGGCTGGAGTGTGGGTACCAAACTGCCATGTAATGTCAGCCCTTGACTTTGAGCTCTGGGGCAGGGATCGGACTGCCTGCTCCAGTGATGACCCACAGCCAAACACCTAGTGTCCCCAGGAGATGCTCAGGGGTGGTGGGAGCCTCCTGAGCCAAGCATCCCCAAAGGAGGCAGACTGGTGGGAATTGGGGCAGGGGGCTATTGCAGAGGCCCAGGCCTGGGCAGGCAGTCCTAAGTGTGGTCCTGGCCTCTGCTACCCACCATGGATGCTGTGGACTTGGGTCAAGGCTGAGACTCCAAAGCACCAACTGTAGAAGGGGTTTCTGAGCCTCAAGTGGGACCTCACAGGGCTGCTACTGACTCTGTTTTACTCAGCCTAGGCAAGCTGTAAAGTGCCATGGAAAAAGAGCTGTGGGCCTGGGGACAGGCTCAGTTGGTCAGTTGGTGCTAGTATGCAGGAAGCCCTGGATTTGATCCCCCGGACCACATAAAACCGGGCATGGTGGTACACAGGTTTAATTTCAACACTCCAAGGGTGGGAGGAGGAAGATCAGAAGTTCAAAGTCATCTTCAGTTACACAGCAAATTCAAGGTCGTTCCGGACTATCTGAGACCTCATTTCACAACTAAGTAAATAAATACATAAATTAGTGAGAGCCGGTAAGCAAGCACTCTAGTCCCAAGTTCACCTGGGGAGGCCTGTGGGCCCTGCAGGAGGCAGCAGGAACCTGGGGGCTCCAGACAGGGTGCCCTTTCCACTCCCAATTGGTGCTATCTGAAGCCAAACCCCCTCCAATCCCTATATGTTCCTGCCAGGAAATCACTCCACAGCCAGGGAGTCTCAGCTCCTGGGGAGTATGTGATAAAGAGCCGGGGTTCTGGTCACACAGACCCAGGTTTCTGTCTCAGCTTGGCCACCAGCTGAGTCAAAGGAGGCATCCACAGGACATTGGTGTCCCAGAACGAGTAGAGCCTGGCAATGCATAGGGTGACCAGATAGAGGGGAGGCCTAGCAGGGAGTGCCAGGGCCTGAGGGGAGAAGAGAGAGAGAAATGGAGACAGAGAAGGAGACAGAGGGAGAGGAGGTGCTAAACACAGTCGGCAAAGATGTTAGGAGCAAAAGACAGAAATCAGCCAGGTGGTGGTGCATTCCTTTAATCCCAGCACTCAGGAGGCAGAGGCAGGCGGATCTCCGTGAGTTCGAGGCCAGCCTGGTCTAGGAGTGAGTTTCTGGACAGCCAGGGCTGCATAGTGAGATTTGCATACTGTCTCACAACAATAATAAAAAGCAGAAATTCCCATGAGAAGGGATGTAAATGACGCAAGGAGGAGATGAAATGTGTCCTCTGGGTTGGCTTGGAATTTGGGGAGCCTGTGTGAGCTCATGGTATTCAGTATCAGAGAGAGGGGGTGAATACAGATGGAAATGTGTGTTCTGTTGGGGTTGGGCATTTAGCTCAGTGGTAGAGCGCTTGACTAGCAAGTGCAAGGCCCTGGGTTCCATCCTCAGCTCCAAAAAAAAAAAAGAAAGAAAAAGAAATGTGTGTTCTGTTTCACACACACACACACACACACACACACACACACACACTATCTCTCTCAGTTACCAAAATCCCTGGGTGCCCAGATGCCTTCTATAAGATAGGGCACTATTTACATCTGACTCTCCTGCTTCCCTTTCCTCCTCCTTCCTGTCTCTTCTCCCCGCCCAGGATTGTCTATGTAGCCTGAGCTGGCCTTGAACACGAATTCTTCCTGCCCCAGCCTCCCAAGTGAGGGGATTAGAGCTGTGTACCACTTCTCGTGGCCCTCTCATAGACTTTTAACATCCCTGAGTTGTTTACAATACCTAATACAAGTACTGTGTAAATAATTCATGATGCTTTGCTCCAGGACTGACAGGAAAAGCCTGTGTGTGGTCAGTATGGATGGAGTTTGGTTTTTTCCCCTGAATACTTTCCATCTGAGATTGGCTGAATCTGAGAACACGGGACTGCAGAGACAAATGTGGTGTGTGTGTGTGTGTGTGTGTGTGTGTGTGTGTGTGTGTGTGTGTGTGTGTTGGTAGTGTGTGTGTGGTGTGTGTGGTATGTGTGTGTGGTCTGGGTGGTGTATGTGTGGTGTGTGTGTATGATGTGTGTCTGGTGTATGTGTGGTGTGTGTATGATGTGTGTCTGGTGTATTGTGGTGGGTGTATGATGTGTGTTTGATGTGTATGTTGTATGTGGTGTGTGTGTATGGTGTGTGTGTGTGGTGTATGTGGTGCACACTGATTCTGTTCTCCCTTAAAGGGAGCCAGCTTCTGGGAACTGTGGCTTGTGCTAGGGCTGATTCTGGCACAGGGAAAAGCAGAATGAGTCTAGAATACCTTTGTGACAAAAAATAAGGACCTGCTAACAAGAATGACAGTGCTGTGTTAGTGTCCCAGGAGCCACTGTAAGTGGTGGTCACTGACCAAACCTGGAACTGTTTGATCATTAAGAACAAAAAAAACAAGAAAACAGTGTCCAAGAGCAAGATATAGTGGTATACACCTGCAACCCAGCACTCAGGAGGCCAAGACAGGAAGATTCTGAATTCCTAACTAGCTTGAGCTACATAGTCAAGTCCTATTTAAAAAAAAAAAAAAAAATCGAGAGAGATGGCTCAGTGGTTACAGACTCTTGCTGCTCTTGGAGAGGATGTGAGCTTGGCTCCCAGTGCCCACTTCAGGCGGCTCACAATTGCCTTTAACTCCAGATCCAGGGGATCTGATGCCTCTGGCCTCTGTGGGCACCCACCCACCCACCCACACATACACGTAATTTACAAACTAACAAATCTTATGGCTCAAGAAAAGAATACCAATTAAATTGTGACAATGACTGTAGCCTGTTGAATATAGACTACAGGTCTATGCTGCTGTAACTGAACCGGTAAGCGGGAAGTTTGATGAGGGTGGGATTTTTATTTGATTGCACTGTGTATGTGAGTGGGCATTTGTACACTCAGGCATGTGCTGGGAAGCACAAGTGAAGTTCTAGGATAACTTTCAGGAGTCAGTTCTTGTCTTTCAACTTATAGGTCCTAGGGATTGAACTCGGGTCGCTAGGCTTGGTAGCAAGCTCCTTACCTTCCTAAACCCTCTCACTAGCCGTGGGATATTTACTTGCTTTCAGAGTGTTTCTTGAGAAAGAGTAACTTGGAAGCGGGGGTGTGGATAAGTAGAAGAGGGCTTGCTTGGTGTGCACGAGGCACGGGCGCAGTCCCTAGCATTGCTAAAACAAACAAAAACTCATACGCAGCTACCACCTAAACAACCAAAGCTGATGTCATCATTATGAGACCAAACCCAAAGCACAGACAGTGTCACTTGAGATGGCCCTCCCACCTTGACAAAGTTGGCCTGCAATCTTTCATTGACAAATGCTATGAAATGCCTCCTCCGAGCTAATCAGAGCAGCAGGGACAGCAGGAGATGCAGCCTGGTGATGGCCCTTTACCATCACACTTTATCATCAGAGCTACAAATCCCGCCCCTCCTTCCAACCTGTATATGTGTGTGTAGTGTGATACATATGTGTGTGTGTGTGTGTGTGTGTGTGTGTGTGTGTGTGTGTGTGTGTGCCTGCAGAGAGGATAACGATGGATGTCCTGTGGCTTATTGCCTTGTTTCCTTGAAACAGTGTCTCTCACTGAACCTGGAGCTACCCATTGTTCAGGTAGGCTGGCCAGCCAGCGAGCCCTCAGGATCTGCCCATCTCAGCCCTCACACGTCAAACTCAGATTTTTTACATGGGTGTTGGGGTCCCTGGTGGAATTCGTGGCCACTGACCACTCCCCCAGCTACATGACCGCACATGCGCTTAGTCATCCCAGGGCCTTATGTCCTATGTAATCTGTGTGCTGCATGATTTGCGCACAGCGTCATCACAAAATCTATGTGCATGCGTGGTGTAGCTATGTGAGCCCAAATGTGCATGTGCAGGGGGGCAGCCATAGAAAGCGGGTCACAGACTCCTCACCCTTTTTCTTCTCCCTTCTCCTCCTTCCTCCCTCTCTGCACATGTCTCTGGAACAGGTCGTGTCCCTCTCTTTTCCTAATAAACTCTCCCAGTGGGTTTTGTTGTGCCCTTGTGACTTTTCCTCTCAGGGTAAACAGTGCTGCATAAAACCAACAGTCCCCATGTTTGTGCAGCAAGCGATCTTTGGTTGTGTGATATTTTGATTGCATTCTGATGCTCCTGAGATTGACAATAAAGTTTGTTTTGAAACAGAGGGCGGAGATAGCTACTAGCTGACCAAAATTAAGCACAGAGAATTTGGAGGACTAAGGACAGATAGACAGGAAGTAGTAGGGCGGGGCTTAGAGAGGGTCTTAGCCCTTTTGGATGGAGGAATGAAAGAGATAGGAAGTCACTGGTCACTTCTCTACTGCTTCTCTGGTAATTCAGGTTCTTACCCTGATATCTGACTCCCAAGTTTCTGTTGATAAAGAACAACTTGATAAATGCATCAATCTTTTCCATCAAGCCCTTCCTCAGCCTATTGTTTTAAGACTGGGTCTCATACAGGCTAGTCTTGAATGCCACAACCCCCTTCCTGAGATTGTATGTCAGTCTGCCCCAGATAAGGTGGAGAGCTGATGAAGGGGGCACTCCATCTATGCGATTTCCAGGAGTCATTAACATGCTGGGGTAGGATGGTTCAGTGATGCAGCTGTTTGGAGTCACCCACACTCCAAGTAGAAGAACATTCATGTCTCCAGGAAACATAAATGCAACATGGGCCGGAAGGAGAAGTACTAAGAAGCCAGGCCAGACCAAAGCATGCTGGCGACACCAAGCCGCTGAGGACACTGGATTGGGTCCTTTGGAACTTGAGGGATAGTTTTATAACGTCTAGGGAGTGGGTGGTGGTAAAGCATTAATGTAAATTTCCTGCATGGGTGGCTTGACCATGTTTGCCAAGTGAAACTTCATTGTTTGTAGAAAATGAACATAAAATGTTTGGAGATGCTGTTGCACTGGGTTGGTTAACTTTTCAAAGATTTTGGGGAAAACCAAAGCAACCGTCCTTAGTTTTGTATATGCAGATGTTCTCTAGGTTTGCAATTGCTTCTGAATTTAAAAATTCCGGCATAAAAACAAAGAATTGCTGGCCGACATTGGCCCATGCCTTTAATTCCAGCACTTGGGTGGCAGAGGTAGATGGATCTTTATTAATTTGAAGCCAGCCTGGTCTACAGAGTGAGTTCCAAGATAGCCAGAGCTACACAGAGAGACCCTGTCTCGAAAAACAACAATAAAACAACAAAAGTGAAGCCAGGTGTGGTGATGGGTACCTGTAATCTGGGCACTCCAAAGGTGGGGGAAGGGCAGAAGGGTGGTGAGTTTGAGGCCAGCCTTGAGACTGTCTCAGAAAAGATAGAAGTCTGAAAATGAAAGCGCTTAGTGTAGCTTCTACCAAGTGCACGCTCACTGACCTGATGTGGCATGGTTGCTGAGCTCACTCTGTCTCCTACATCTGTCTTTCCTTCCTGCTGACCCTTACAATTTCCCTCCACACTCAAAAGGAACTTCCTCCAGGAAGTCCTCTAGAAAGATGTCGTGAGAACTGGTGACTTCCTGGTCCTGGCTGGCCTCCAGCTTTGTTTCAGTTCACATTTCTCATAGCTCAGGAGACAAAGGAGAAGGCTGAACTGATGACGTCCTGTCCCCGCCCCCACCCTCGCCTCCCAGCATCTCCTGGTGGGAGTGTGCACCCACTTCCTTGGAACAGGTGCCTTCTTAGAAATCCCCACCCAAGGTCAAGTCCATTCCCATCATCCTGACCCAGAATCTCAGTGGATCTGGCTCAGCAGGTCCATTTTGTGCCTTGGCTGGGCAGTTCTCAGTCTGGCTTAGCAAAAGGGACCTTTCTTATCTTCTTGCAGTTCCGGGGAACGTGATTTCAAAAGGACAAAGGTGTCATCAGGGCCAGGCTGGGCTGCCTCAGACCAAGTCCATGCGAGCACCCAATTGCTCACACAGTTACTCACCAGCTGCAGCTGCAGCCTCTGAGGTGGGGGTGGCAGAGGAAGCGAGCATAGAACATTTGCCCCATGTTAGCCTGGAGAGTGACTACCACTGCGCCTTTCAAGCTCATATAGGACATGGAGCAGCAGATAACACCTGTGCAGATACAGCTGCATGTCCATTTTGCAGATGAACAAACAGAGGTGCAGGGAGCCACATACCCCACCTCAGCTCCTCATCAATGGCACCGTGTTATGTTTTATTTCATGTGTATGAATGTTTTGCCTGAGTGTATGAATGTGCACTGTGTTCGTGCCTGGTGTCTGCAGAGGTCACAAGAACTAGATGGTTGTAACCTGTCATGTGGGTGCTTGGAATTGAACCTGGGTCCTCTTGCAAGAGTAATAGATGCTCTTAGCCACTGAGCCATCTCTTCATCCCCAGCTCAGCATCCCATTTTAAAAGGTCTGTGCTATTGACGGTCATCATATCTGCTCCTAGTAACTGCAAGGCCCATGCTGCTCCCCCCACCCCCCCCCACCCCTGCCATTTAGTATGTGGGTAGGTATGCAGGTGCCATGGTGCACATGTGGAGGTCATAGGACAACCTTCAGGAGTCAGTTCTCTCTGTTCACCCTTTGGATTCTGGGATCAAACTCAGGGTGTCAGGCTTGGCAGTAAGTAATTGGCTTTATCTGTTGACCCATCTCCCAGACCTGGTGTCTGTCTGTCTCTTTCCTTTCTTTCTTTCTTTCTTTCTTTCTTTCTTTCTTTCTTTCTTTCTTTCTTTCTTTCCCCCCCCCTCTCTCTCCCCCTCCGTCCGTCCCTCCCTCCCTCCCTCTGTCCCTCCCTCTGTCCCTCCCTCCCTCCCTCTCTCTTATTTATTTGTTTGTTTGTTTGTTTGTTTATTTAGAGCTAGGGCCTTTCTATGTAGCATTGGCTCTACTGGAACTTGCTACATAGCCCAGACTGGCCTCGAACACACAGAGCTCTGCCTGCCTCTGACTCTCAAGTGCTGGGATTAAAGACATGCACCATCACACCTGGCCAATAGACCCAATGTCTTCTTGCTGTTTTCAAAACACGATCTTTTCTAAAGTCAAACTCAATCTACAGCTTTGGATTTCCAACCCTCCTGCCTCCACTTTCTATACCAACTGCTTTATTAGGTGCTGAGGATCTCACGTGGGGCTTCCCGTGTATTAGACCAACCAACCGAGCTGTATTGCCAGGCTTTTACCCCCGTTTTTGAGACAAGCTTTCACTCTTACAAGTGTGCGCCACCACACTCAGCTGTCCTCCCCAAGTCTCACTTACTTCTGTTCAGTCCCTTGAGACGGGTCTTTGTGGGGAGCCCGGGACGGTCTTGAAGACATCCTCCTGCCTAGGTTTTTAAATCCGGAGGTTACAGTCATGTATCCCTGCACTCAGCCACAGGAGATGCTTTAAGAAGAATACAGAAGTCAAGCACGGTGGTGCAGCCTGTTGTCCCAGCACTCAGGAGTTGGAGCAGGAGGATCACAAGTTCAAAGCCATCTTCTGCTATATAGAGTTCCAGCACTCAGGAGTTGGAGCAGGAAGATCACAAGTTCAAAGCCATCGTCTGCTATATAGAGTTCCAGGCCTGTCAGGACTCCGAAAGACTCTGGGGGAAAAAAAAGTCAAGCGGTAGTGGCATAAGCCTTTAATCCCCCGCACTCAAGAAGCAGATCGATCTCTGTGAGTTCGAGATTAACCTGGTCTACAGAGCTAGTTTCAGGATAACCAAGTCTACACAAAGAAACCCTGTCTTGGAAAAAAACACCAACAACAAAAACAACCAAACAAGAAACCAGCAAAACAAGAGCTGGGCAGATGGCTTAGGGGGTAAGAACACATGCTGTGCAGTCATCAGGACCTGAGGTTGAGTCCCACTGCTCCTGGGTGACCTTCCCTCTCTCCTGTCACTCTCTCCTAGAGAAGCCCTGAAACCCTCTCAGGAGGTGTGGGTCCTGGCTTGAGGGACTCTGCATGGTTTGGGGTAGGGCAGGAGTTTACATATTCTGGGCCTCACCTGGGCTTCAGAATCACCCTGGGAACTGGTCAAGAACACTGGATTTGGACTCAGTGCCCAAAAGCAGATCGAGCAGGCCTTTTGTCCAGGTGATGGCTTCAGGGCTAGCCCGCCTGCTTTCCCCAAGCTCTGTCCTGGCTCCCTGCCAACCTGGGCCTGGTACTGTGGGCAAAGGTTTGAGGCAGCCCCCACAGGCCAGGTGGCCTCACAACTCAGGCATGCAATCAGCAGCCCTAGAACAATGCCTGGGTTCTAATGGCTGCCCTCTGAGCCCAGTAATTTGTTGCCTCTTTCTCTGGAGAAACAGCTGGACCTCGGGAGCAGGGAAGGTGGCTCTCTCCTGCCCTCTGGCCTTTCCCAAATACCTGCTGGCAGTTGAGGAGCTGTGGGAGTTCAGGGGATGCCCCCATGGTGTCTGGTATCATCTTATCATCTTGGTGTGTGTGTGGGGGGGGGTGGCTGCTAGCAAGAGACTCTGAAAGGGCTAGAATGTGGCTGGGGATGTGATACGCGGGGATATAGTGGTATTCATGGTAAACACCATCCCTACAGATGTGTGACTCGGTCTGCTGGAGACCAGTAAGTAGAGAAGCCGTTGTCCCTGGTGACAACTTGAGTAATGGACAAGAAAGTCCCATCTCAGTCATTGGGAGTGTTGGTCAGAGCTGGATCCTTGCAGGGTGAGTAGAGGTGGGCCAGAGGCAAAGGTGTGGCATATGAGCAGAGAGAATTTGGGCTGGGGGTGGAGACACCATGTGAAGGAAGACCTGTTAGGCTGCAGTGTGTGTTCATCCCATCCAAAGAGGGATGTATGACAGGGTAGCATTTTTCAGAGGTGGCCACAGTCTTCTTATTTGCTCTTCTTGTAACATGGCATCTTAGGGTTTCTATTGATGTGAAGAGACACCATGACCACGGCAACTCTTAGAAAGGAAAAACATTTAATTGGGGTGACTTACATTTTTAGAGGTTTAGTCCATTATCATCTTGGTGCCACATGGGCCTGCAGGCAGATATAGTGCTGGAAAAGTAGCAAAATGTCCTGTGTCTAAGCTTGCAGGCAACAGGAGTGGTCTGAGACACTGGGCAGTATCTTGAACATATATGAGCCCTCAAATCCCGCCTCCATAGTGGTGACACGCTTTCTTCAATGAGACCACACCTACTCCAACAAGGCCACACCTCCTAATAGTGCCACTCCCTTTGGGGGCCATTTTCTTTCAAACCATCACAATGGCCTCCATGTCCCTCCCATCCAATACTGAGGCCGTGTCCCCTGCCTTCAAACCTGGTCAGAGCCTTAAGTACAGAAGATGCTTTGTGCATATGGTACAACTTCATGTGGAATGCCCTGTGGCCTTCAAACTTAGATCATAAAATTCTTCTCTTTTTTATTTTTTTACTTATTTTTCCATCACTGATGCTTGAACCCAGGGTCTCAAACACACTATGCAAGTGCTCAACCACTGAACTATGTTTCAACTCTATCTATTACTTCATGTATTTGGAGAGGATGTGCGTGTGTGTGTGTGTGCATGTGTCCATTTGCACACATATTGATGGTCAGCTTGACAGGATCTAGAGTCATCACGAAGACAAGCCTCTGGGCATGGCTGTGAGGAAGTTTCTAGATTGGATTAGCTGAGGTGGGAAGACCCATCCTGAATGTAAGTGGCACCATTCCCTGGGCTGAGGCCCTGGACTGAATAAAATGGAGGAAGTGAGCTGAGCCTCAGTCTCCATCTCTCTCTGCTTCCTGACTGTGGATTAATGTGAGCAGCCTGCTCAAGCTCCTGCCTCCATACCTTTCCTGCTGTGATGGACTGTGTACCCTCGAACTGTGAACCAAATGAACCCTTCCTTAGGTTGCTTCTGTCGAAAATCACAAACACAGAGGGTAATAGTGCTGACCAACCACAGGCATTAGACAAGCAACTGAAGCCCTGGCATGGGGGGAACTCCAAGCCCTTCCTATACTCAGCATCCAGCATTGCAGGACTCTGTCAAATTGCCCTTGAAGACCATCCAGCCTCCGACAGGACATTCCTGGTGACAGAACACTCAGGACATGCCACTAGATTGTCTTGGCCTCTGACTCCACAGGCTTGAATTAAAATTGACCTTCCAGAATAATCCCTGGTGGATGTGGGTCTCTGAATTTCAGCTAAATCATCTCTCTTCCTTAGCCAGACAAGGAACACATGGCAGTGACCATTCTGGGGGTTCACCAACAGGATGAGGATAGTGGAGTGCTATGTCACAGGACCTGGAACTATCCAGATCTATCTTGGCAGCAGGGTGGCATGGGCTTGGCTTAAACCACTGAGGCTCCCAGAGCTTCAATGCTTCCCGCATCACAGCCAAGAGTTAATCTAGGCAGAGTGTTTATCATGGCGCAGGGCTCAGTAGACACTAATCCAGACAGCAGAACCTTTCCTGCATGTGGTGACTCTCCAGGACCAGGGATTCAGGGTTTCTTGCACCATGCCTGGCAGAGCCAGCTGCTGTCTGTTTCCTGTTGAGGTGGTACAGGAAAGGTATTGTCTCCTCTGGGTTAAAGGCAGCTCTGTTGGCGGCCCTCACTCTCGCCCACAGTGGGCATGGCTCTGACTGTTCTCCCTATTCACACTGTTGCCTGGTCAGGTGTGAGGTCACAGTCACCAGCTGAGGGGGTTAGGGAGGTCACAGATCCTTCTCTCTACCTCACAGACAAGGCCCTCTGTTACCACCTAGGTGTGGGGTTCCCTGGGTGTCACCTGTTCAGCTCAACCAACTGAGTTTGTGTGCCAGGAACCGCACAGGGTGGCCACATAGTAATGGATCTGGCCAAGGTGAACATGCCCTAAAGAGACACTTGAGTCTGTCAATCTGACTATCAGACTGTTCAAACAATGGATGCCAAAGAAATAGGAATTCCCCCAGGAGTCTCATGCTGGAAGAAAGAAAAGGCCAAAGCCAGAGGGGGACCTTTGCCTTCTAGAAAGAAATTCTACAAAAGTTCTAACAACTTGTAGGACACTACAGGATGAGCTGAAGCCCAGATAGTGATGGGCTGGTAGTGGGAGGGACCGCACCTTGATGGCTTAGATGTGCATCTTTGTGGCCCTCTATTTAAGCTGATCTCTCTTTAGGACCACAAAGATGGACTTGCAGGGTTCACTATATCTCTTTGTCCCTCTTCCCAGTGTGGCCACATTGAATAAATCTCCTTTTTCTGATTCTGCTATTAATTTGGCTCTTTTTATTAGCTTATTGAGGATTGGTGACTGGACCTGACTTGGAGCACATGTTGTGACCTCCCAAGTTGGACAACATGTTGTTGTGTGTATGTTGCGCCCCCCACCCCCCACCCAAACACACATTTAGTTGTTCTCCCTGCCAGATAGGAAAGGGAGACTGGATCTCCTGGGGTCCTGTTGAATAGCCATTTCCTCCTCATTGAAATATTGTCTACTAGAGGGAGCTAGGAGGCTCACAAGACTCAGGAAATGAGGGAAACATATAAGGCCCAGGAGGCTCCTGAATCTTACAAGATTCACAGAGCTGATCCTAATATGATATAAGCAGTAACAGGTGCCAGGATAGGAGATCCTCTAGGGTTTGGACTTCCTACAAGTAGTGTGGGATGTGGAGGACGCAGCCTTCCTGGGCTGTGGTGGGCTTTTCAGTCACCCATGTTCCTGTAAGTAACCCAATAAACTCGCTGGGCCACTAAGTGACACCTGGGTGGAAGCATTTCTTTGGTCTGTTGTTTGTGTCTCATCTGAGGTATATAACAGGCATTTGTTCATGTACCCCCAGGGTAAGTCACAACAGTCCCCTGCAGGGGAGGCACTGGATGGAGCTGTTACTCCTCACCCACAGCATCTCCAATGTGATCTCATTTACTAATTGAGGTTCCAGGTAAAATTGCCCTTTGCTCTTATGTGCTGAGCCCCAGAAAGACCTAACAGCCCCAGGGGAGCCAGGACACACAGCCAGGTGGCAACCTGCAGACAGGGACCAGGGTCTGGTGCAGTGGACATTTGCCCATGGCCTTCTCTGAGTACCAGTCCTCCTTTCCAACAGTACCCACACAGGTCCCAAGTTCAGCCAATCAGTACTTGCACCCCACTAGCCACAAGGATTGGATCAGGGGTTGACATGTGACCTAAGTGGGACCAATGTAACTGGGTCTCAGGAATGGTCTGGGTATATGATGCTACAGCCTAGAGCAGCCTCAGAGATGGCCACTCTGCAGCAGGCTGGCAAGGGTAAGAAGAAACTTGTGGCTTTTAGAACAGCTGAATCCAGCTGTGCCCAAAGCGAGGCTGTTCTTGGATTTTTATCTAAAACAAAAACTGCTGGTGGGTCAGTTTGAGTCAGATGATTGTTTATATGCATACATGTGTGCACATGCATGTGGGAGCCACAGGTCCAACTTCAAGTATCATTTCTCGGATGCTATCCATTTTGTTTATAGAGACAAAGTCTCTCACTGAGACCCTAGGCTTACTAATTCAGGTGGGTTGGCTGGTCATGGAGCCCTAGAGATCTTTCTGTCTCCACCTCCCCAGCACCGGGATTACAAACATGTGCCACCACACCCAGCTTGTATGTGGATGCTGGGGACATGTGCCACCACACCCAGCTTGTATGTGTGTGCTGGAGACATGTGCCACCACACCCAGCTTGTATGTGTGTGCTGGAGACATGTGCCACCACACCCAGCTTGTATATGGATGCTGGGGACATGTGCCACCACACCCAGCTTGTATGTGGGTGCTGTGAACTAGACTCAGGTCCTTGTGCTTACAAAGCAACCTCTTTATTGACTAAGCTATCTTCCCAGCCTTGAGGCAGATCTTTAGTTCACTGGGGAGACCAGGCCTCTAGCATGGGTCTCTGCCCTCAGGCCTGGGCCCTGCTGTGACCTTAGCTACACCCAGACTCAGAGCCCTTTTACCTGTGCTGTTGGTTTTATCCACTACCTTTAAAGATGCCAGCATTAGAACCAAGACAGGATGCCCACACCTCACTCCTGACCCAGCCTGGCCACCCTCCCAGCCACCCACTGTCCCAGAGCCATCAGCCCCAGGCTCTCCGGAGCCTGAATCACACACCTGCACAGGCCTCCGCGCCAAGCTATGAGGAAGACACGGGGAGAATCCCCTGCTCAGCTTCTGCTGGGGGTGGCACAGGGAAACTGTCTCCTGGGAGCTGTGACCCAAGAGTGCCCTGGGCTTTGAGAGGTCACCCAGGGGCTCTTCCCACATCCTCTCACCTCTGTAGAGGGCAGAAGCAGCAACAGTCAGATGCGATTCGTATGCCAGCTGGTGCCAAGCACTTCAGTGAAGTCCTTACCTTAGATCTCAGGGCCACCTCAGGCTCACGGTGAGAACCTGGCATTCAGCACAGAGACTTGGGTGCTCACAGCCTGGGTTTGAATCCCAGCTCTGCCACATACTAGCTGTGTGACTCAGGCAAGTTACTTAGATCCTCTGTGCCTTGGCCCTCCCTTCTGGAGTTGGGATGTTGCCAATAGAGTCTGGAATGAGGAGTCAGTACATAGGCCTGGACCAGTGTTGTATGTGTTGTATGTGAACTGTTATTCTCACTTTACAGAAGGAAAAACAGAGGCTTGAGCCTGGCCTTGGGGCCCAGGCCTCAGAGGCAGGGGACCTCCTAGATATTTTTTCCATCTGCATTGCCCAGTAGGGTGACTGACACTGTCTAGTCATGGTGACATTACCAGTCCTGGTCTACACTCATGACACACATGCAGTGATTAGGAAACTTTATGTTGGCTGTAGGCAGAGTTGATGTATGTACACATACAGGAGCACAGGCACTAGGACACACACACACACACACACACACACACACACACACAAGTGCACATGCCCTATACTTACACATGCCCCCCCCACTCACACAACTAAATGGTACACTTAATACTGATTTTTATCTATCTCATAGATCCCAAGTGTGTGTGTGTGTGTGTGTGTGTGTGTGTGTGTGTGTATGTACATTGTATGAGCACGTGCACACATATGATTGTGTACATGTGGAGGCCAGAGGAATATCTTGGCTGTTGTTTCTTAAGCATTGTCTATGCTGTGTTTTGAGACAAAGTCTCTCACTAACCCAGAGCACTCCAATTTGATGAGGCTGGCTGATCCCTGAGGGCCCAGGATCTGCCTGTCTCTGCCTCCCTGGAGCTAGGATTACAAGAGCACACCACCACAGCCTTGCTCTAATGTGGGCTCTGGGAATGGAACTCTGGGCTTGTCTACACAGCAGACTCTTCACTGACTAAGCTGTCTCCGTACCTCCCATTTCTTAATCTAATTAAAGGAATTCATTTACTTTTTGTATAATGGGTGCCATATTGATGGGTGCCCGCAGGGGCCAGAAGTGGGCAGCAGATCCGCTGGAACTGGAGCCACAGGCAGTTGTGAGCCTCCTGACACAGGTGCTAGGAACTGGTGCTCCTAACCATTGAGCCATCTCTTCAACCCCGGTTTTCATTTTTTCTGTCTGAGAGTCTTGATATGTAGCCCAGGCTCCTCTTAAACTTCCGGTGATCCTCTTGCTTCAGCCGCTTGAGTGCGGAGACAAAAAGCCTGGCCTATTTTCGCTTTTTAAAATGTAACTAAGGGAGATAGATCTACAGCTCGCTTTCTGTGGCTGTTGGATGGCACTAACCCAGGCCCTTCTCCATGCTGACTTTGAGGTATGGAGGTTGGCTGAGGAGGTGGTTGTCACAGAGCGGCCTGGTGAGCCCTCTGTGGGCTTCTCCAGTGGGTGGCTGTTGCTGTGAAAGGCCAGCAGGACCCTGACAGCAGTACAAGGCCCTCAGGGCCCCCAGGCCACCATGACTCTGTCTGCCTCTTGCCAGTCCTATCTAAGTCCCCCCACCACCACCTCCTCACTCACCACCCACCCACCTCTCTGCCTGGAGACTTCTGGAGAGGCCACGTGTCTTATTCATTCATTCATTCATTTATTCATTTATTTATCCTTTATTTATTTATTTATTTGCTTGTTTGTTTTAGGGCAGTGTTCAAGACAGGGTTTCTCTGTGTAGCCCTGGCTGTCCTGGAACTCACTTTGTAGACCAGGCTGACCTCAAATTCACAGAGATCCACTTGCCTCTGCCTCCCAAGTGCTGGGATCAAAGGTATGTGCCACCACCGCCCGGCTATATGCCTAACTTCTTAGTCTGCCTGCCAAACACCTGTAGCCAGTGAGGAAGCCCAGTCCTGCACTGAAGACCTCTTGGTCCAGGCTTCGTCATCCCTGCGGCTTCCTGATTCTGTGTTTAGCATCCTCCTCCAAGCTCTTCGAGTGTCTAACCCACACCTGTCACTTCTTGTAACTTCACTGGACAGGTCTCCTGTGCTATTGACTGTCTCCTGAGCGATTTCTCAAGCATTGGCTGGGCATGGAGGTTCTGTATAAACAATATAGGATTTTCTGGAATGACTAAGTTCCATGTCTTCCAGTTCACAAGTACTTTAAATTTTCTTTTAGATTTGTTTATTTTATGTGTATGGGTTGTTTTGCCTGCATGTATGTATGTGCTGCACAAGTGTGCAGTGCTCATGGAGGCCAGAAGAGGGCATCAGATCCTCTGGAGCTGGAATTACATACAGATGGTTGTGAGTCACCATGTGGGTGCTGGGAGTCAAACCCAGGTCCTATGGAAGAGCAGGCAGTGCTCTTAAGCACGGAGCCGTCCCCTCAGTCCCAGTTCACAAGTACTTTTGTGCCTATGACCCTAAGTGACGCACTACTAAGGGCAGCTGTGGTCCATCTCAGGTAGCTGGGGCTTCAATTGTCCCAGCCTTGGGACACCGTCTAGAATATTCATCTCCAGTATTTCCAGGGCAGACAGAAGAGATAGTGCTGCTGAGTGTCCCAAGAGAGCCCTGGCTCTGATGTCATCCTGGGTCCCCACCCTTTGTTGTTGGGTGGAGACAGAGAGGCTGGGTCCTTGTTCCCTGGGAACCCCCGGACTACCATGGAAGTTGGAGGTCAGAGGGCAGCTCTATGGTGCCTTCAGCATGCCCAAATCTGATTATCCTGGGTGTTTGTCTCATCAGAGGTGAGCTGCCTAGTGGACCAACTTGCCTTTCTCTTGCCTGGGTCTCTGGGAAGTCTGACTGACTGCTGACTGTCACAGTAGATAGTAAATGAGAGAATGAGTGGAGGCAGGACCTGGGTGACGTTCTCAAGGCAACAGTCCCAATTCAGTGTTCCGGGGAAGCCCCAAAGTCTTCCCCACCTACCCTCTCTTAGTCCCTATGTCCTTGTGCAGTGCATACACTTGTGAGGTGTGGCCGCCTCCTTGACCTTACAAAATGTGCCTAGAGCCCGGGGAGACTCCAAGACCCTCCAGAGAAGGGCTGCTGTGTGCTTCTTAGCTGGAACAGTGAGGGTCCCAAGGGTGAGGTGGGCAGGAAACCTCTTCCTACTTCAGCGGACTCTCACTCTCTCCCCGCTGCAGAGAACCACACATAGAAAGCATGCTTGGCAATAGAGCCATGACAGTCTTGAGAATGAAGGGGAAGGGTGACCTGGGGATGCTTCGCTCTTCCTCAAATTCCCAGGTACATCTCTGACTGTGAAGCAAGCCGGAACACATCCAGAACCCTGCACAGAACCTCTCATGTTCTCTAGGAAGCCTGGCTGGCTCCTCAGTCCCTCCTCCCCATTTCTCTTTTTGAGATCCACAGGAACTTCATCCCCCACACTCACTAAGCTGTGCAAGCTGGTGGGCTTTCTGGCTGGTCTGAGCTCCTCCAGGGCGCTGGGAGGGGAGTTGATGGCACACCATGGAGCCTATGTCAGGAATATGTTCTAAACAGCCTCAGGGACTACCCAGTAAGCTTCACGGTCTGACTGTTGCCAAGGGAGCCGTGTGTGTGTGTGTGTGTGTGTGTGTGTGTGTGTGTGTGTGTGTGTGTGTGTGTGTGTGTACCAAGAGGTAGGTAGAGACCCGGGGCTGAAGACAGGCCAGAGTCACTTGTCTGTCCTCTAGCCTGACCTGCTTCTTAGATTCATGGAGACCACCACCAGACGCTCCTCGCTGATTTTCTAACGTCCCATCTCCAAAGAGTGTCCCCTCCCAGAAAGATTCTGGGCACACTTCCTTCTGGGCCAGGACCTAAACAAGGTACAGAGGCCAAATATTCAATCCAAAGGGACCCGGCTCTAAGTAAGCATTGGTCAGCTAGGAAGACAGGCCCAGGTGAGGTACCCAGTCTACTTCAAAGACGGGCAGCCTCTGTAAGAGTGTCCCAGGACACTGGGGAGCCAGCTGGGTGGAGTGAAGTAAGAAAGGGGACAATGGCCATGACGTTCCCAGGAAGTACAGCTGGCCTTACCCTCCTCAGACCATCAAAATTATCTAGTCTCTTTATTAGAAGAAGTTCTATTACTTTATTTCCTTATTTTTGCATTTTGAGGGAGAAGATACATGCCACTGAGGTCTGAAATCAGTTCTCTGTTTCCCTCCATGTGGGTCTCAGGTATTGAACTCAGGTCATCAGGCTTGCTGGCTCAGCCATCTTGCTTGCCCCCAAGTCACTTTCTACAGGTGCCCTCGCTTGGCCTGTGACCACTACATCACGTCATTGGGTGGGGGCAAGGTGGAGGGGAATTTACACTGACCGTGAAAGTGGAAGCTAAAGTCAGATTGAGGGACTACCTGCAGGCTTCAATTATCCCAGCTTTATTTTTATCTGCCCATCTGGCCCTGGGTTTTGTTACCCGGGAGTTACCGTATTATTCTAAACACAACGGTTGGCAGGAGGGCTCCCGAGGAACAGGCCCCCTTCCTGCCTCCACCCGTCCCTCCCAGCCTAGGGCTTCCTCCTAGCTACCAGGTTATGGGAGAACAGCTAGCTCGTCCCCCTCCTGAGAGGCAGGAACAAGACCCTCCCAGAAGATTCTACCAGGCTCCTAGAGGGGTTGTTGGCTAGCTTTTCAAAGAATCAACAAATAGAAACTATGCATTCCCCTAGGGAGCCAAAGTCTGTTCTGTGGGGGAAGGTAACCCTTCAGGAGAGCATCAACTCTAGAAGGTGGAGAGCCAGACCTGAATCCGGCAGAAGCAAAGAGCCAGTTGGGCCTAGGAGGTGGCCAAGACTCATGGCTCCTGGGGACCCCTACCTCTGCTTCAAACACACCCATGTTGAGCTCAAGCTAGGAAGATTTGTAATTGGTGAGACCACCACTCAAGAGTCCCGATTTGAGAGCCATGATGGGGGTATTTCATCCCAAGCAGGTCCTTGAGGAAGCTGGGTAGCAATTCAGACCAAAGCCCTGGAGTCACAGCCTAGGGTCACAGCTGGGGAGGCTAACTCCCAGTGAATACCCAGCCTAGTCCCAAGCCCTGATGATTGGGAGAAGCACCAGACCTGAGGCAGGGGCTTGCCTGGTAGGTCTCATAACTCAAACCCTCCTCAGTGGGTCCTGTGCAAAATGAATATGTGGGCCCCTCATGCAGGAGTCCCTGAGGATGGAGGGCTGGCAAACACAGACATTAAACCAAACTTGAACCCTCTGAGCCCTGCGTGACCCATGGAGCCAGTTGTGTCAGCTTGCTTGGTAGGGGCTGGAGGTGACAGTGTGCCAGAACAAAGCACCACAGTTGGGTGATTTAAAATAACAGAGACTTCTGACCTCCCACATGGGCAGGCCAGGGCTGAGAATCAGGCATTGGTAGGTTGGCGCCATCAGAAACCCCAAGGGACATGGTTTGGGCCTCTCTCTAGGCTTCTGGCTGCCAAGGATACGCCTGCCCTTGTCCTTGATGTCACACAGCCTTCACGTGGTCTTCGTTCAGAACAGGCTGCGTCCAGATTTCCTTATTTATTTATTTATTTATTTATTTATTTATTTATTTATATTTACTTATTTTTTAAGAGAAGGTCTCATGTTGCCCAGGCCTGACCTTGAAGTCACTATGTAGCCCAGGGTAGCCTGGAATTTTGGTCCTCTTGCTTCCTCCTTCCAAGTGCGAGGATTCCAGGCAGGCACTACCATACCGTGTTTACTCTATGCTGGGGGATCCAAGCCAGGGCTTCACGTACACGCCAGGCAAAGTACTCTACCAACTGATTCACACCCTCACCCTCATGGCTTCCTATAACCTGATCCCTCTGCAGACTCCATCCCCACCTCAGGCCACTCTGGGGGTTATCAGAGAGCAGGACCCCATCAGACCTTTCTTGGAGACACAGCTGTCACATGAGCCCTGTGCATGGGCTTTTGGTTTGGCGCAGCACAGTGGATGTCAACAGACACCGGACCTGTGGCAGCTCCCTCTCTTTCCCAGGCTGAGTAGACTGCCGTGGAGGCCTCCTGTGTCCTGGAACCCCTTGTCACGAGTCAGGGTAAACTCTCAGAACCCGACAGCGGGAAGTCCTGCGGACTGTTTTGAGGACTGGGGGTGCCCAGGTGGCTTTGAGAGAGCAGATTTTGCCTGACACCCCACTGAGTGGTAACCACTATCCCTGGTGACCACAGCAATGACCCAGCTCCTTCCCTGCCCTACTCATCCTCACTGGGGTTCTCGTGGAGCAGCCACCGCCTGAGCGACAGCTGACAGAGTCCTTTTTCTTCAAAAGGATGATACCGAGGGGGCAGTGGCATCTGCCTCCTGCGTGGTGGTGTTGCCACTCACTTGTGATGGTTCCAAGACAAATTGGGTCACTGGCGACCATTTTGCAGCTCTGCTGTGGCTGGGAGCAGATGGAGTTTAGTGAGCCTAACCAAATCGTGGCAGGCAGGGCCAGGGAAGGAGGCATCTTTTCTGTCATCTTCAGGATACTGGTGGCACAGCCCAGCCCACATCCCCCTGAGAGGTACTGAGGCCTCATGAATGACACCCTGCCCCCAACCCCTATGAAGGGACAGGCGTGTTTGGAGGCTGGTAGGTGGGGTCCCAGACACAGTGCTGTGGGGAAGAGGTAGGCTGGCTCTTGGCATTTCAACTGGTACACACCTGGGGCTCCTGTTTTGGCTCAGTCCAGGATGGTGTCATCGTCATTTTTTCCGAGTGAGCATTAACTGCCTCCCAGAAGCAGGGCCAGCTCCAGGCTCGGGCCCTCTCCTTGTCTTTTTGTCTCTTAATGAGTGATGTGCTCAGGAGAGCCAGGTGAGAGAACTATGGCTCCCTTAGAAGGGCAAGGCGGTGCCCTGACCCTGACTCACCACTCTGCTCTTTGGCCCCCAAGCATGCACCTTGCTTGTTAAAAGCGTACCGGGAGCCACCCCTCCTGGGAGGGTGGACCCCTGCCCCCCACCCTTCGTGTTTGGGAGGCTGACTCAGCGGTGAGGTCACCCTTGGCTTGGGTCTCAGGCAAGCACCTTCTTGCCCAGCCTGTTGGGTTCCCACTGGCACCCAGCTCCACCTGGGCTGGCATGTGGGTTGGGACCCTGCACATGTGGTCAGTGAGCGGAGGCAGGTACCTGCCCGTCTGCTGTCCTGATTTCCTTTCCATGCGTTGGTTAACCAGTCCTGGGGGGCCAAAGACTGATTCTTTGCTCAAACAGGGGAGCACTCCATTGCCTGGGTTTCTGGAAGACTCTCAGAAAGGGGATGCTTGGATGAGCCTTGAATGGTACACTGGAAGCCACCAAGGATGGAGATGAGATCTGTCAGTCTCAGGGAACAAAGACCTGGAGGCTCATTCAGGGAGCAAGAAGGAGAGACTGAGGAGGCGAGGGGGGCCAGGCAGTGGCAGTCTGTACCACATCCCAGGGCTCGGACCAGGACACTGGAGCACCAGGAGGGTTTCAATCAGAGTGACATGGCCAGGCTCCTTTTTAGGATATCTGCGATGGCAGCTGGGTGGGGAAGCTGGATGGAGGAGTGGAGACAGGTGGTAGGAAACCCATCTGGGAGCCATAACAGTGGTGAAGGGCAGGGAGGGAGGGCTCCAGACCATGGCACAGCAGAGGTGAAGACAGCTTCAGCAAGCTCAGGTCTCAGCCACAGAACAGACCTTTCTTGGCTGACAGTGTCTTTGTGCCATTTCAGGCCCCAGTATCACCTATAAGATTTCTGATAGATTGATCTGCCCGGTGTGAATCTCTCCTTATGTGTCACGGTCCAAAGTGTGGCCAACCTGCACAGAGGACCAGAGAGACCTTGTTCTTCAGTTTCTACAGCGTGGGGCTGGTTCTGACCCGGACTTGCAAAACCTTATCTACATCATCCCAGCCCTGGGTATTCCCCAGAGCATCATGGGAGAGGGCCTGGTGTGAGGTCCAGGTGCCACATGTTCTGCAGTGAGCCTTGGGCAGGTCAGCCGGCTCTCTGTGCCTCCCTGTTAGGTCGGGGAGAGATGTACTGAGGTTGGCAGCCTGCACGTGAGGACACAGTGGTGTGCTGTGGAAGTGGCCAAAGAAAGCCCTTGCTTTGCTTGCCCATCAATCACCTGGCTGCTGTCGGATGTGCACTTGGTTACAGGGCTCCACTCTCAGCTGCCTTCAGGTGTCTGGTCCATAGTGGCCTTCATACAGCCCCATGTGACAGGCCACTGAATCCTGACCCATTTGGGAGCAGTTAAGGAGGTCACTAGTGTCACTGTCTGTAGACAAGTGTCCTAGATCCATTTCCGGGGCCTTGGATCCAGGACCCATGTGTGGATAAATGGAGACCCTGGGGAGCATGAGCCTGGATTGGCAAGATGTCTTCAGAGAGGGTCTTGGGGAAAGTCCACCAGTGTGGACTGTGGCACCCTGGAAGGATGGGTGCTTTCTTCTGACACACTGAGGCAGGGAGCCAGGGAGCAGGGAGGCTTTTTTTCTGTCTAAGTTGGCAAGTAAGCCTCCTGGGCGACATGCAACTTGAGCCGAGAATGACTGGCCTCTCTCTTCTGCCCTCTCTTCCTCTCTCTTCCCTCCTCCCTTCTTTCTTGAGATGGGATCTCACATAGCCTAAGCTGGTCTCAAACTTGTATTGAGGCTAGCCTTGAACTTGTGCCCACCATCCCAGTGCACAACATCTAGTTTATGTAGTGCTGAGATGGAACCCAGGGCTTTATGTGTGCAGGCAAGCACTCTAACAACCAGGCTACACCTCAGCCTTTCTTTTCCCCCCCCCCTCCCCTCCCCTCCCCTCCCCTCCCCTCCCTTCCCCTCCCTTTCCCTCCCCTCCCCTCCCCTCCCCTCCCTTTCCCTCCCCTCCCCTCCTCTCCCTTCCCTTTCCCTCCCCTCCCCTCCCCTCTCCTCCCTTTTTTCTCTTATGCAGTATTTGGGGTTAAACCCAGCTCTTATACATAAACAAGGACTTAATACTAGACACGGGTACTATTACTGAGCCACAGTCCCACCCCATTTTACATTTTTGTTTTGTTTTGTGAGACAGGGTTTCTCTGTGTAGCTTTGTGCCTTTCCTGGAACTCACTTGGTAGTCCAGGCTGGACTCGAACTCACAGAGATCCACCTGCCTCTGCCTCCCGAGTGCTGGGATTAAAGGTGTGCACCACCACCGCCCGGTCAGTTTTACATTTTTTTTTTTTTTGAGCTGAGGATCGAACCCAGGGCCTTGCACTTGCTAGGCAAGCGCTCTACCACTGAGCTAAATCCCCAACTCCAGTTTTACATTTTTAAAGGGTCATAAAAACAAATGAACGAACACATATAAACAAACTGACAGACTAATTAACAGACAAGAGAAAGATAAGCTCAGCGAGCCTGTGACCTGCAAGCTCCTGAGACCTTTGTGAGAAAAGTAGCCAGCTCTGGGTCTGGAAAAGAACCCCACAAGGGCCTGCACTACCACAGTCACAGTCAAAGCAGCGGAGTGTGCCCTTGGAAGCAATGCATCTCCCTCCTCCTAGCACGCAGGGCTCCAAGAATCCTCTCTCTAGCTCTGGCTCACACTCAGAGGCTGGGGACGTGGTTCAGGTGATGGAGTGCTTACTTCAAGAAGCCCCGAGGGTGTGGAATACAAACTCCATTCCCAAGGGCGGGGCAGCCTGGGGTCGACCCCCAGCTTGGTAAAAATAAAACAAAACCACCCCTACCCATGGGTTGAGCACTGTGCAGGACTCCCTCCTTCTCTCCCTTCCTTCTTGTCAGGGAAATGTGGGATGAATGAAGGGCCAAGTGCAGACCAAAGAACTGTCTTCAGCTCTGGATATGAAAAGCCCTAAAGGGTCCAAGTGGCAATGGCAGGCACATGGGCAGCCTCTGTGGGACGGGAGGGATGATGCAAAGTGGATGGCTAGAGATGGTAAGGCTGTTGCAATCCTCCCTGCCCAGACTGCCGAACCAGTAGAAAGAATTGGGAAACAACTGTGTGGAGCTGGGGTGGGAAGCCAGGGACATCCCTTCCTTCCTCTTAGTCAGAGGATTTAACTTTCAGTACATCTTTCAAGCATTAGTCATGCCTGAGATAATCCTGACTTTCCTAGCACCCAGGACAACTGAGGCAGGGAGCCAGGGAAGAAGGTAGGCACTGACCTCAGATTGCCTACTGCCAACTTCCTCCCAGGGCTGATCATGCCCGTCTCATTTTTACCCAGTATCTCTGGGGTAAAGCTCAGCATGGTTAAGCCTTAGCTGCATTGCTGTACGACCTTGGGGAAGTCACTGTATCCTGCTGGACTTCAGTCTCCATATCCTAAAATGGGGAACGGAATGGGTTTATACCTGTACATAAAGATTGGATGCATAGATGACGCTCATGAACCGTGCAGCGGAAGCTGGGGAAAAGAGCTTATCGCGTAAAATCGATTGCTGTGCCAGCCCGATGATTTGAGTTCAGAATCCCAGGACCTGTGTGAAAGCTGGACATTGTGACAACTCCCTCGGCGAGATGGAAGACAGAGATGGGAGAATCTCCTGGAAGCGTATAGGCCAGTTTTAGACCTGGAGTATGCAGTATGGCTTCAAACAAAAAGGAGACTCTACTTTAACAAGGTGGAAGGTGAGAACCAGCCTCTGGGGTTGTCCTCTGACCTCTACACCACCTTGGCCTCACGTAAAACATAAACAAAAACAAGTAAGTGTGCTTAAAACAAAACAAGACAAAACAAAAACAACTACAGTGGCCCATGCCAGCACTCAGGAGGCCGAGGCAGGCGGATCTCTGGGTTTGAGGCCAGCCTGGTCTGCAGAGTGAGTTCCAGGACACTCAAGTGTACACAGAGAAACCCTGTCTAGCAAAACAAACAAACAAACAAACAAACAGGATACAGCAGGTAGCCAATAAGACTGCTTCCTCCTTTCTAGGCATATAAGGAAGCCCCGTGAGCCAGGCTCTGCCCTTCAGGGTTGCTGGTAGCCGGGACAAAGTTACACCCTTGTGACAGACAATTAGATCCACTCACGGACAATATCACATACTATGGCAAGATTCTGCCCTGCCCTTGGGAACGGAGTTTGTACTCCACACCCTCGTGAATCCTTGAGGTAACTTGCTAACTATGCTCTGGCCAGGTGGGGCTTCTGGATACTTCATTAAACACATTGGGTTTTACTGAGGGTCTTTGGCCAGAGGTCCCCTCCCCTGGGACCCTGTCCTTGCTACCACCCCAGTCCTCCTGGCATCTGAGATCCTACCAGCATCGAGGACATGGTCACCACGGCTACTCTCAGAGTTAGACTGGAGAGGCCCAACATAATGTTTGCACCACCTCAGGTGGACTCTAACTACTCTCAGAAGGTCTCAAGAAACTCTCCAGGCAAGAATGAATTTGATTCACTTTAATTAAAAAAAAAAGAAGAAAAAAAAAAAAAAAAAAGAGGGCCAGTGAGATGGCTCAGTGGGTAAAGGCACTTACTGGTCTGTGGTAGAATATTATTTTAAGATGTGTTACATTTGTTTATGTTGTGGAATATTTGTTTAATGATGCAAAGATGTGTTGCATTCTTTTATGTTGCATTTGTTTAACTCCGTAAAGTTGTGTTAACTTTACCTGTCTAAAACACCTGATTGGTCTAATAAAGAGCTGAACAGCCAATAGCAAGGCAGGAGAAAGGAAAGGCGGGGTTGACAGGCAGAGAGAATAAATAGGAGAAATCTGGGAGGAAAGGGTGAAGGATCAAGAAGAGAAGGGGCTAGCCACTCAGCCATACAGCCAGACACAGAATAAGAAGGAAAAAAAAGATATATGAAACAGAGAAAGGTAAAAGCCCAGAGGAAGATGGGATAATTTAAGTTAAGAAAAGCTGGCTAGAAACAAGCCAAGCTAAGGCTGGGCATTCATAAGTAAGAATGTCTCTCTGTGTGTATTTATTTGGGAGCTGAGTAGTGAGTCCCCAAAAGAGCAAAAGAGTAAGTAAAAAAAAAAAAGAAAACAAGAGCGGCCCATGCACACAAATAAAAGAATGTGATAATAACTTAAAAGGAGAGTCACCTGGCCCTTTGGTGGGCAGGAAGAGGAAGGTAGTATTCAAGAACTTGAAGCCAGCTCCCTGTGTCCTCATGGTCTCAGCTTCCAGGAGCCTGGCCCTCTCCAGCACCCTGTCTCCCTGTCCCACAAGGGCTGAGGGCTCCCTGTGTGGAGCCCTCCAGTGTTTGTGGCCCTAGGTGGAGCCTTGCCATATTGCTTAGCAATTACTGGGTCATGTGCCTTCCTGCCCCATGGACCGGGTGGCTGTATCCATGGTAACTCCTCTTTTGGTCAGACTGGCCTGGGAAGTTGACAGTTTGTAGTGCACGGATGTCAGAGCGGACGTGAATTGGGTCACAGCCTCCAGCCTGTCCCCTGTAGTTTCCTACTCCACGGCGACTCTCTCTGCACATTTAGTGAAAGTTACCCTCGTTAAGCATTCTGCTCAGTGAACATCAATTAATTCTCACAGTGGTGATGATGCCACACCACAGCCAAGTGCCAGCACCCCTAAATCTCCTCCCGTTCCTTTGTGGTCTGTCTCCACCCTTGGATGGCCTTGGGACTGCTATTGTCCCCAGACCTTCCCTTCCCTAGAATTCATGTAAATAAATCCCTGAAGCCTGTATTCTTAACATGATGGTTTTGAGGTTCGTCCACAGGATATGTAGCAAGTATCTGCCATTTTCTTTCCTTTCTGATGCCCAGATGCCTCCCATTGTCCCAGTGGATCTGGTTTTGTTCAACATTGTTCTGCAGAAGACAGAGGAATCTGGGTTGTGTCAACCTGTTGATATATGAACAGGGCTATGGGTTTATACAAATCTTTGTGGGATGTGTTTTCAGTTCCATCAGGTAGAAATGGTGGAAGTGTGCCTACATCTCAAAGCCAAAAATCTCAAAATCTCAAACTTTGAGACAGCTGCCATGATGCCGTGAGTGGAAAATTCCACTGAGGTGACAGGTCTCGGTCTAAACACAGGCTCACCAAAAACACAGCAGGAGGTTACTTCAGGGTTGTGTATAGAAGGTGCATGCAAAATGGAAGGAATCTGGTTGAGTCTGGTCTTCTGCCATAGATGTCTCCCTAGGAGCATGCAAACACTTAAAAAAACAAACAAAACAAAAACTCCAACACACTTGGGATTC
Organism: Onychomys torridus; assembly: GCF_903995425.1. Lineage (NCBI taxonomy): Eukaryota > Metazoa > Chordata > Mammalia > Rodentia > Cricetidae > Onychomys > Onychomys torridus. The sequence goes on from NC_050444.1 coordinate 153,116,791, forward strand.
TGAGCAATTTAGAGGAGGGGCCTCCAACTTGTACTGGGGTAAGAGTTGGTATTCGCTCTTTAGAAAGCTCGCCCAGCTGTTTTGTCTTTCTCAGTGGCTGTGGCATTTGCTGCCTTATTCCCGGTGGGAAGGCACCGGCATCTGTCTGTCCATCTGCATCAGTGCTTGGGGTAGTCAGGGTTTTGTTGTTGTTGTTGTTGTTGTTTTTCAAGACAGGGTTTCTCTGTGTAGCTTTACGCCTTTCCTGGAACTCACTTAGTAGACCAGGCTGGCCTTGAACTCCCAGAGATCCTCCTGACTCTGCCTCCTGAGTGCTGGGATTAAAGGCATGCGCCACCACCGCCCGGAGCGGGTAGTCAGTTTTTGTCTTGACTGCTGTGTGCATGGAAATGGGTGACAACAGACGTCTCTGCCTCAGCTTGGATTTCTGTTAGGAGCGAGGGCAGCTGTAGGTTTTTCACAGACGCCTGTTCCTGGGTGAGGAAGGTCGTGGTTGCCTGTGGTCCTGGTGTATGGGGGTCTTTGTTGGAGCATTTTTTCTTTTGTGTCTTGTTTTGTTTTTTGGTGACTTTCCCCTTTAGCTGATAGCATCAATTTTGCATTCCTAGGATGGACCTTGGCATGAGGTGCTGGCTTCTGAGTGTATTTTGCTGGGTTCACTCGGCTAATATTTTTTTGTTTCGATGTTTATGAGGACTATTGAGTTCTTCTTCCCTCCCTCCTGTCCTCCAGTTTTCTCTCCTCCCTCCCATCTTTCCTGAGGTCCTGGGACAGAACTCAAGGCTCTGCATGCACCTGTTAGAGGCTCCTCTGCATGACCGCCGAGCTATCGATTTCTTTCCATGATTTTTTTTTTGTCTGGCTTCGTTGTCAGAAAAAAAGTGGCTTTTGTTTTGTTTTGTTTTTATTTTATTGAGACAGGGTTTCTCTCTGTAATAGCGCTGGCTGTCCTGGAACTCACTCTGTAGACCAGACTGGCCTCGAACTCACAGAGATCCACCTGCCTCTGCCCCGCCACCACCTGGCTTGTGTTGCATTTTTTGTTTTCTCGAGACATGAGCATCCTTCTGCTTGCCCTCATCACCGAGTTTGTTGGGCTTACTCACAGGACTGTAGGCATGCACCACCACCATCTGGCTAACAGTAGCTTCTGAAGCTGAACTGGGACCAGCTTCCACCTCCTGTGACTTCTGCATACTGTAGAATATATAGTAGCATTGCTATATGTTATGTATATGTGTCTATATGTCCCTAGGTGTTGAGCAGGAGTCACTGGTGAAACCATCTGGACCTTTCTTTTCTTTGCCATTTGTTTTTTGTTTATATGTTTGTTTTGGGACCAGGTCTCATTCAATAGTCCAAACTAGCCTCAAACTCACCATCCTCCTGCCTCAGCCTCCCAAGTGTTGTGATTACAAATGTGTCACCACCCCCAGCTCCTTGGTTTCCTTGGTGAGAGGCTCTCTAGGTCTGCGTCCCACTGAGCACTCAGTACTTTAGTACTTTTTGTCTTGCTGTATGTGTCCGTGAGACTCCTCTCCATTTTCAAGTGTGAGGAATAGGGCTGTCCACACCACCCTCTGTTGTCCTTGTCTTCTCGTGCTTGTATTTATTTTATTAGCCTTCCTGAGGCATAATTACCATAATAAGCCAGGAATACTGCAGAGGTATGATTTTATAGTGTTTTAAAAATATTTATCTGGAGGCTGGAGGGGCAGGAGGAAGGAAGAGGGGCATCTTTGGTATGTAAAATAAATTAAAAATTTTTTTCTTCATAAAAAAATATTTATCTAGGCTGGAGAGATAGCTCAGCAGTTAAAAGCACTGGCTGTTCTTCCAGAGAGCCCAGGTTCATCTCCCAGCACCCACATGGCAGCTCACAACTGTCTGTAATTCCAGTTCCAGAGGATCTGATACCTTTACACCAATGCACATAAAATATATAAATAAGTTTTTAAAAAAATATTTATCTGCTTAATTTTATGTGCATGGGTTTATGTGTACGGGTGCCTGAGTGTGTGTATATGTGCACCACGTGCAAGACAGTTGTGAGATGTCATGTGGGTACTGGGAGCTGAACCTGGATCCTCTGGAAGAGCAGCCAGTTCTCTTCTGAGCCATCTCTCCATCCAGCCCCTGGTTTCTTTCCCTGCCCCCACCTTTTTTTTTTTTTTTTCAAGACAGGGTTTCTCTGTATAGCCCTGGCTGTCCTGGAACTTGCTATGTAGACCAGGCTGGCCTTGAACTCACAGAGATCCGCCTGCCTCGGCCTCCCAAGTGCTGGGATTAAGAATGTGTGCCACCACGCCCAGCTCAGTTTCATAGTTTTGACACATACACACAACACACATGTACACACATGCACACACACACACACACACATTGTGACCCCAACACCACATCAAGTTAATTAACAAGTCCTCTTTATGTCCCCTTTCCCCCCATTGTTTCTTATTTTTTTTAAAGATTTATTTATTATGTGTATAGTGTTCTGTCTGCATGTATCCCTGCAGAACAAAAGAGGCACCAGATCTCATTACAGATGGTTGTGAGCCTCCATGTAGTTGCTGGGAACTGAACTCAGGTCCTCTGGAAGAACAGTCGGTGCTCTTAACCTCTGAGCCATCTCTCCAGCCCCCTCCCCCTCTATTGTTTCTAAGACAAAGTATGTGTCCAATCCAGGCTGGCCTGCAAATCATAATCCTCCTGCCTCTGCCTGTGTGCTATGATTACAGGCATATACCACCATTCTCAACCCCTGTGTCCCTGAGTGCATTCCAGTATAATTTTAAAAAGTTCTTTCTTGCCAGGCAGCAGTAGCACATGCCTTTAATTCCAGCACTTGGGAGGCCAGCCTGGTCTACAGAGCAAGATCCAGGACAGGCATCAAAACTACACAGAGAAACCCTGTCTCAAAAAAAAAAAAAATGTTCACTCTTTATTATTACCATCAGTACTGGTAGTATTTATGTGTATGAATGTTTTGCCTGCATGGATGTATATGCACCATGTTTGTAGCTGATACCCAGAGAGCCCAGAAGAAGGTATTGGATTCCCTGGAGTTACAGACAATTGTGGGTGCTGGGAATCGAACCTGGGTTCGACTGAAGCACTGAACATTTCTCTAGCCTCCATTATAGTTTTCATCTCTCAGAATTTGATTTGGGTCTTGTTTAGAACTCCCATTTTCTATGTAACTTGTTCAGTCCTGCCAGGCATGGTGGTACACACCTGTAATCCTGGTAGTTAGTGGGCAGAGACAGGAAGATCGTGAATTCAGGCTAGTTTGAGTTACACAGTGAGACCCTGTTTCAGTACATAAAACCAAAAGCAAAACCACAAACCAAAAAAATACCAACAAACCACACATGCATGAAACAGTTTCTTTCCTCTAGCCTTTAAACAATGGATGTAGTTATTTTTTTTAAATATTTATTTATTTATTATTGTGTATACAGTATTCTGCCTGTAGGCCATAACAGGTCACCTGATCTCATTACAAGTGGTTGTGAGCCACCTTGTGGTTGCTGGGAATTGAACTCAGGACCTCTGGAAGAGAAATCAGTGTTCTTAACCACTGAGCCATATCTCCAGCCCAGATGTAGTTATAATACACTGAACCATCACAAGCTGCTAACTGCCACATCTGGGCCTGCTAACTGTCACATCTGGGCCTGCTAACTGCTGCATTTTGCAAGCCTGGGAATGATCGGCTTATGAATTTTGTCTCATTAGATGCTGAATATTTTATCTTCCTATATCTTAGTCCCTTTTCTGTTCCTACAATAAAGTACCTGAAGCTGGGTTCTTCCTAATGAAAAGAGGGTCTTTTTTGGGTCATGATTCTGGTGACAAAAAGTCCCAAATAGTATGGCTCCCACATCCTGGTACATAGTCCCTTGGCTGTATCACTGTGTGAGGAAGATGAGTGGAGGGAACCTGCTGTCTATGGAAGGGCTGGGCACCAACAAGCAGCGAGAGGGTTTCAAGGCAGTGTCTAGATTTACTGCCCTCTCCCACCTGGTTATAGCTGCCACACTGGGCCCCGACCTCCAGGGCACAAATCCTGGGGGACTCTTGAACCTCATCATGCAATCCTGCTTGCCCCAAACCCAGCTATGGAATGGTTAACCTGCACAGAAAGAAACAGAATCAGTTTGACCATTTGGGGGGGGGTGTCTTACTTTTTCTTGTGTGTGTGTGTGTGTGTGTGTGTGTGTGTGTGTGTGTGTGTGCAGCATGCCTGCCTCTTGTAGCCCAGGCTGTCCTCAAACTCACTGTGTAGTGTGGTAGTTTGACTGTAATTGGCCCCCATAATCTCACAGTGGCACTATTAGGAGGTGTGGCTTTGTTGGAGTGGGTGTGGCCTCGTTGGAGGAAGTGTGTCACTGTGGGGGTGGGCTGTGAGGTCTCCTTTGCTCAAGCTTCACTCAATGTGACTGACAGTCCACTTCCTGTTGTCTTCTAATCAAGATGCAGCCAGCCAGCACCAGTCCCCCTGCACAGCGCCATGCTCCCCACCACGATGATAATGGACTGAACCTCTGACCTGTAAGCGAGCCACCACGATTAAATGTTTTCCTTTATAGGAGTTGCCGTGGTCATGATGTCTCTTCACAGCAATAGAAACCCTAACTAGGACAGTAGCTGAGGCTGGACTTGAACTTCTAATCCTCCTGCCTCCACCTCCCAAGTGCTGGGATTACAAGTGTGAACTTCTGTGGCTGGGTTATTCCATGCTGAGAACTAACCCCAGGGCCTTATCATACTAGGCAAGCACTCTGGCTAATGAGCCACATCCTTGGGCACCTTAATCCAGGCTCCATTTCTGCAGAATAGAAGCTGGGGAAAGAATAACAAGAGTCCTCCCCCTTTTACATATTAACCACAACCCTTATTATTTCAATTAATACTCACAGTAATTAAATTGTGACATGGCCGTCTATTGTGCTTGTATTCATTTATATCTTATATATACAATGATACTAAATTGCCATTCCCTTTAACTGTTTGCCAGGCTCTGTATAAGTGCTTTATGAATGGGACTCATTCAACACCTTCAACCTGAGAATGTCAAAACTTACTTGAGATGGGGCCAGAGAGTTGGCTCAGTGGTTAAGAGCACTGACTGCTCTTGCAGAGTACATAGGTTCTATTCCCAGAACTCACACGGTGGCTCAAATCTCCTATAACTCCAGTTCCTAGGGATCCACTGCCCTCTTCTAACCTCTTGTGCGCACCAGGCATGCAGGTGATGCACAGACATACACACAGGCAAATCACCCATATACATAAAACAATAAAACATCTAAAACAAACTCTCTTGGACTGAGAACATGCCATTCTGTCCAGCCATTGGCCAGTCTGGAATGACAGGCTTGAATGGAACCAACTTCAGAGTTACCAGAGGCCAGACCTCTCCTGAGAACGTATCTTAGCCCGAGACGTCATAACTACCCATGTTTGTGGGCGACATCTGTCTTCACACTCACTGAGAAATGTCTTCTTATTCATTGGCAGCCAGCAAGCAGCTTGTATTCAGGAATCTTGGAAAAGGAGGGAGGCCCTGAGGGTCCCAGATGTTATGGACTTCCAGTCCCCTGCAATGGCTCAGTAAGGGCTTTATGGACACCGACTTAACTGTCATTTTCAAGGAAATGGGACTTTGGATGCACACACAAAATCCCTTTGCTTTGACTTCATTGTGACTGAATCCCCTCCTACCACATCCTGGAACACCACCGTCTTTGCCACTGTTTGCTTTGCTCTGTGTTTTCCCTTGTGGCCATAGGTCAACAAATGCAACTCCATCTGACCTCAGGCTTGTCATGGTGGCCTGAGGCAAGCAGCAACATATGGAAGCTTCCACGTTTTTTTTTTTTTTTTTTTTTTTTTTTGAGACAGGGTTTCTCTGTGTAGTTTTGGTGCCCATCCTAGATCTCTCTGTAGATCAGGCTGGCCTTGAACTCACAGAGATCCGCCTGGCTCTGTCTCCGGAGTGCTGCAATTAAAGGCATGTGCCACCACCGACCGGCCAGGAAGCTTCCACTTGAAGGCTCCTTACAGAAGTCTCTGCTCCAAGTCACCCCCACCCTCAGCTTTATCAACTTAGCTTTGTATAGGGAGTGCCTGGAGAGCTGGGCAGAGCCCAGGCTAGCCCATCATGTATAAATGGAATCTTAGAGGCTGCATTCTTAGTAAATTCCCAGGAAAATCCATGCTGTAGGTTCCAGGGACGTAACTAACCTGCTTTATGGCAGACACAACAACTGTCAGGCCAGAGAGACAGATGTGTGAAGATGGTTCAAATTTGGCCACTGGCTGTGTTAGCCAATTCAGGTATGTGCAAAAGGATGGCCGAGAGCTCAGTGACCCACCCCCTCACTCATCTCTGCTTGGCTGGGTGCAGTTCAGGTCCCTAGGATGTCTGTGAGGAGAGCTTGGTCCTCAGAGTAGCCAGACAGAGTTAGGTCTTTGGGTGCTGGCAGTTGATGCCTGAGAAAGGGATTGGAGACCTCTGCTGGGACCCCGGAATCAGTCAGTTGGGTGGGACCCTGGAGAGGCTAGCTTTTAAAGGAGCCAGAATCCTCTACCTCTGTTCTGGCCTCCTGTTTTTACAGTGTTCTCTTCCTCTGTTTCCACCGTGATATCTTGCCATTCTGCTGTTGGGAGTCTTCCAAGCTCAATGGCCCACGAGCTACTGGCTGGATGATTCTCTAGCCTCTGCCGCCTGTCTCATTGTAGAAGTTCTGGGACTGCAGACACAGACGGCTGCATCAGTCTTGGTTTTTCTGTGGACTCCAGGGATTTGTAGGCAGGCTTGCACTGCGGTGTTTTGACCAGCACAGCCATTCCCACTGACCCCACACTGAATGTGTTGATCACAGCATTCCCCCATCTTTATCCAGTCTCTACTGAACTTTCCTTTTCCACTTCTTTCTTGGATTTAATTTCGTCTCTTATGACTTGTGTGAGTAACTCTCTCTTGTCAAGATTCTGCATCAAAGCTGCTATCAAAACCACACAGGCGAGACTTCAGGAAAGAGATCTTTTCAATCTCACATTCATTCTATTTGGGGACAAAAAGGTCAGTAGGGAGCCCTTCCAGACGGGACATCTGTGGCCTTCCAGAAGTTTAGTGATGGGCAAAGATGACAGCACTCCCAGCCCCAGTTGCAATGTATGTTAAATGTCCCCCCCCCCCCCCCCCTTCCTTTTCTCCCCCTTCCTTTCTCCCCCTCTTCCCTCCCTGTCCTCTCCCCTCTACCTTCCCCCTCCCTCTCCCCAAGGAGAGCCCAGGCTGGCTTTGAACTTACAATCCTCCTGCCTCAGCCTCCTGAATGCTGGGATTGCAGGCGCACACACACACACACACACACACACACACACACACACACACAGCTCCATCTTTGGTTCTCATTGGATCTTGCTATGTTGCAGTGAGTGTGGATGCCCAGATTTTCCCTGGGGCTGTCCTCCTCTGCCTCTTGGGTCTAAATGCATTCTCAGGGGACTGTCTTGGGTCAGTGACAGCCTGGTTCTAGCGTCCTTTAACAAGGTTCTAATGGTTCTGGTGCTTTATATGGATTTCTAACCAAGTGAGCCTGTCATTTCCTGGTGTCCTTTATTCAACCCAGGGCTTGGCTGAATCTGTCTAGTCAACTGAAGCAGGTGTATGAGGTGGCTAAGTGTGTGGTTGGCTCCTGTTAAAGTGAATCTCTTTTCAGGGAGGGAAGGGCTCCCTGCACCACCCAGCACCTAGACAACCCAGGCTTACCTGCAGCCAGAGTTCCCACGGTGGGTCACCACTGTTCCCCACAGACCTGTTTTCACCTGGCTTCTAAGACTGTCAATAACACCAGAGAGGCTCTCTCAGATTCGGGGGGTGGCTCCAGTGAACCTCCTCACTCCCTGTGCGCTGGGGGAGCTGCACTGGGGGAGCAGATCTCCACAGATGTGGTCTCACTTCACAGACCACAGCACTAAGGCTGTGGGCAGAGAGGGAGCTTACCCACATAGAGATCTGCAGTCTAGGCTGAAGTCGGGTCCACTATTTTAGAGCCCTGCTGCCTGCCCTTGGTCAGTCCTGAGGTTGACTGTGGAGTGTGAGTCCAGCCTAGAACCTTTCCTGTATTGTGATTGGCACCCTTAGATGTGGAGGCCATGCTGCCTTGTTTCATTAGCATCTGAGGTCTCTGATGCCTCTGGGAACCTGGATTGAGCACCGCTGGGCACAAAACAGGAGCCAGAGATGCTTGGGCACACCTGCATCTCCCCTGCCCCTCTTTCCTTCTGTGCTCAGAGGGATGATGTGGCATCCCTAAATTTCATTTCAAGAAACTAAACTGAGGACAGGGAAGCATTTCTCTCTTCATCCTCCTAATTCAGTTTTTTGTAGGGACACCCGAGTTATCTAAGTCACCTTTCCTCTAAACCCATGATGTCTTAAAGAAAACCAAAGTATAGAAATGCCTCCAACCTGACAGTTATGAAAGCCAGCATAGCCATGGAAGCTTCCATGGAGATACAGCAAGGACCACTTGCCCTCCTCCCCACTCACCCCTCCCACTCACCCCCACTCACCCTCCCCACTCACCCCTCCCACTCACCCCACACTCACCCTCCCCACTCACCCCCACTCACCCTCACTCACCCTCCCCACTCACTCCTCCCACTCACCCCCACTCACCCTCCCCACTCACCCTCCCCACTCACCCCCACTCACCCCTCACTCATCCCTCCCCACTCACCCCCACTCACCCTCCCCACTCACCCCTCCCACTCACCCACACTCACCCCACACTCACCCCTCCCCACTCACCTCTCCTCTCCACTCACCCCTTTTCCCACTCACCCCCATTCCCACTCACCTCTCTCCCCACTCCCCTTCCCCTCCCCCCACTCACTCTCCTCTTTGTGTATTCCCAGAAGTGGTCACACCTGAAATGCGTGTTTCTAAGGACCAATCGGCCCCAGCATTCTTGATGGTAGATACAAGGTCAAGTAACAGGTCACTACTGGCCAAGGCCCACCCAGGAGGCATGCTCTAGAGAAATGATGCCTGGTTTGGGGGCCTGCATTTTCTTCTGCCCCAGAAGTAAAAGGATGTGGACCGTCACAGCTGTGGGGTACTTTATCCTCCAGCAGCTTCCCCAGCATCCCACTGACCCTCCCTGAAGGGTCTGACAGCCCCATGGGTGCCATGCCTTGGGGAAGTGAATTCTGAGTTTAGCTGGACCCAGGAGGCCAGCCTTCTCGGGTAATCTGCTGCCCCATGATTTGTCCTGAAATATTTAAAATCACCTGAACGAAACTGAGCAGACGGAGTTCATCAGATCTCAGCAAACAGAACTGTTGGAGAGAGTGACTCAGCTCTACCTGGAGATCCGTTGCCTTTTTCCACATCGTAACTGTAGATATGACTAGTGTCACAGCCCCAAATTACTTAAACTAGTACCATTTCATGGTGTTTGCCCCCAAAGCCACTGGTTCACACTGGTCAGCTACTGGCTCTTTCCTGCCGCCCACAGACGGATTTCCTTACTGACCTGGGAGAACCCTGGGGGCTTAGCGCTCAGCTTCTACCTGAAGCTGCCAGGTCACAGTCACCTCCCCACTCCTACTCCACCAGCTCTCCTTTGGGACATCCTGCCTGTTCTGCCTGCTTCCCACTAGCTGACATCCCCATCACAGACTTGTTTCTGTCAGTGCTGGCAACCGAACTCGGGGTCTCACACATGCTAGGCAAGCGTGGAGCCAACTGAGACCCAGCGCCAGCCTCTACTGCCCAGATCAGACCTCAGCTCAGCGCCAACCCCAGAGTGCTTTGCTCTTTGTTTATAGGTACATCTGACTCCCGAGTGCCCTCCCCCTCAGAATGTGCACTTAGAGACTTTTCAAACCTTTATTTATATTGGGTGTCTGTCTGTCTGTCCCTCTTTCTCTTTAGTGTGGAGGTCAGAGAACAATTTGCAGGAGTTGGTTCTCTCCTTCCACAGTATATACTCCAGTTATCAACTCTGTTGTCAGGCTTGGTGGCAAGTACCTTTATCTGCTGAGCCATCTTGCCAGCCCCAGGATGGGTCCTTTTGACGGGCAAGGAGTATAACGTGTGTGTGTGTGTGTGTGTGTGTGTGTGTGTGTGTGTGTGTGTGTGGTGGGTTGTGTGCACATATGCACGTGAGCCACTGTGTGTGTGTGCATACATGATGGACAAGTGTAAATACGTGAATGCTGCACACAGAGTGTGAGTGTTTTCCCACTGGAAACTGTTTGCTGGATTACTATTGTTCCAGGACGGTACATGATACATACCAAGCTCTCCGTAAGTATTTGGGGCTAGAGGACACAGGGCTGTGTATTCTTCAGGCTCCTTTCCACAGTGGTGACTTCACAGAGAACTAGACCCAGAGACGTGACCTGCATGGGACAGGCACCAGCAGCCAGAGCGGGACAGAGTCAGGTGGGAGTTGAACTTGGCTGGGCCTGTGACTCAGCCATGGACCTTTGCACTTCCCCGGGTTGCACTCCCCTCCAAGCTTGACAGATTAAGCAGAGCCGAAAGTTCAGAGGAAATTGACCGCAAGGCAGTGTTTACCAAAAGATGACTTCACCTCCACTGAAGAGAAAGGCTTTGCTGAAAAGAGCTGAAAGAGATGCCTTTGCTGTGAGTGAGCCCAGGCGCTGAGCTGGGGCTGACTCACACTGACGTTTTCACTTTATAAGGACTTCACTGACCCCCTCTGGCGTGCCCTGTGCCCTGTTTGGCCCTGGGACAGGGTAAGTGGGGCAAGCCATGGCCAGATGCTGAGCTTAGCTTGCTGCATGTCCACCCCTCCCCACCCCTGCTGGAACATGCTCTGTCCTGCACAGAGCCTGCCTCTCTAACATCATCAGACCCTGAACAGTTCTAGGGTCCTGTTAACAGCACCCACCTGAACGTCAGTGGGCCTGGCTGCCTGCTGCTGCAGGGGACCCCTAGTGGCCCTAACTGTCTTCCAGGTCCTGAGATCTCCTCCCAAGCTTCAGCCACCACCCGCTCCTCACTGCCACCCTTTCCCTTCCTTACCCCTCCCCTTCCATGTCATCTGCCTTTGAAGCCAAGAGAGCCTAACCCCAGGTGGCAGTGTCCACTGTGGGAATTCAGAGGTTCGAACCTCCCTGTTCTGTTCTGCTGGGCTCCTGTGAACATTGTGATTGTGGTGACAGGCTGCTCAGTGGGAGGTTCTGCCTAGCCCTGGTGGGCCTTCCAGTGTGCCCATCCTCTCTCTTCCTTCCAGTGGCCCTACTGTGATTGGTGTGTAAATGAATGAAAAAAATTTAATAATAATAAAAAAAGAGTACTTAGTGCCTGCCCCAAAGTGACAGTAGTTACTGGGGTCACATAGACGTCTGTCTGGTGCGTTCTGTTTCAAGGACCTGGGTAAGGATCCAGCTAAGGTTAGAAAGGGAAAGGAAGGGTGTGAGAAGCCAGGAGGTGGAGCCCACCCCTGACCCTGGCAGTAACTTCCTGTGTAGCCTCAGATAAGTAGCTTGGCCTCTCTGGGTCCCAGGTTTCCCATGTTTGTAACAGAGGGTTGGACTGGAAAGACTCTGTATGTTCCTTCCATCTCTGAAACTCAGTGATCCCACAATCCTGGTACTCAGTACTCTGTGGGTCTATGGAGGGGTTTGGGGGAGGGAAGGTTTGGTTGGTGCTGGTAAAGGGCAACTCAGGACCAACTGAACCTTGGCAAGTGGCGTGTGATGGCAAGCAGGCAGGGTGTGATTGTCAGAGCAGCTGTCGATGTCTATGAAGGCAGCACACTGGTCACGGTGCCAGGACGCCAGGACGCCAGGACGCCAGGCCCGGGCATTCACTCATGCGATCCTTCCCTGTCTGTTCACTCATGTGTGTCTTTGTTCCTGGTTTCATTGTTCATTCTTTCACGGCAAGGCGTGGTATCTGAGAGTGTTTTGGGTCTAATCTAAGCTCTGCTACTTTTTTGCCATGTGGTCTCAGCAAGTACCCTGAGTTCTCCCTGTTTCTTTTCTCCTATCTGTAAAGTGCCTACCTCGTGGGCCATTCTTTGTGGAAATGACTGTGTCAAGTGCTTGTAGCAGAGCGCGACAGATACAAAGTGGCATATGTGTGTTCATTGTTGTTTGCTCTGCCACTGTTCACTGAGAGTCTGAGGGCCGGTTAGTTTTTGGCCAGTTTGGTGCAAACTGGAGTTACATGGAAAGAAGGATCTCAACGGAGGAATTCCTTCCTTCAGACTGGCTTGGGGCAGATCTGGGGCATTTTGATTGATGTGGGAGGGCCCAGCCCACTGTGAGCAATGCTGTCTCTGGGCAGGTAGGCCTGGCTTATATGAAAAATCAGGGTGAGCAAGCAAGTAGAGAGCAAGCCAGTGAGCAGCATTTCTCTGTAGTCTCTGTTTCAAGCTCCTGCCTTGAGCTCCAGCGTGGCTTCCCCTGATGAGGGCCTATAACCTCTAAGCTAAAACAAACCCTTTTTTCCCCAAGTTGGTTTTAGTCAGTGTTTTATCCCAGAACCAGAGGCAAATTAGGACAGCCAGTCACATGGAGTGCCAAGTGCTGGGCTGGGTAGCCACAGGGATTCAGACCAGAAAAGCAACCCCAAACTTCAGTTAGTCCCAAAGGGCTAAGCCAGTGGTCACAGAGTCCTGTGGTTACCATGGTGGTACTGTTATGCATAGGATACTATGTGAATTCAGAGAAGGGCTGGTGTATCTGTGGGGCTTCCTGGCAGAGGCGACACCTGATCTGAGTCTCATAAGCTGGGAGGCATAATGAAGATGGCTTGACAGGAGTCTTTGGCTGTCCATACAACGGCTTGGTGTGTCTTATCAGGGACAAGGCAGGCAGTAGATCAAACTGGGAGTGGAAACAGAATGTGGACCGTGATGAACACACCAGCACTGATGAGGTGATGATGCCAGCTGGATTCTAGGACATGCTTGAGTCAATGGGAAAGCCTCCATCATGTGTTCATCACTGAGTTACAGGGAGCACCACCAAACAGATTCACCACAGACATGATAAGACACTCAGAACAGAAAACTGAGAGCCTGGGACAGGTGTATACAGATTTTTCTTAGGGCCACCAGAAAAAAAAAAAAAAAAAAAGGACAGAGAATTATTATTATGAAAGCTCAGCCTTAGCTTAGCCTTGTCCCACTGGCTCTTATAACTTAAATTAACCCATTTGTATTAATCTTCATTAATTCTGCCACATGGTTTATGGCTTATACCTCTCCTCTTGCACATCTTGCTTTCTCTGTGTCTCCACCTTTCTTCTTCCCAGAATCCTCTCTTTGCACTGAAGTCCTGCCTATACCTCCTGCCTAGCTATTGGATATTCAGCTTTTTATTACACCAATCACAGCACTACATTTTCACACAGTGTACAAATATCCCATAGCATTTCCCCCTTTTTGTCTAAGTAAAAAGGAAAGATTTCAACTCTAACACCATAAAATTATGTTCAATAAGGACAATTATCAAGTAAGGATTACTTTCACAATGTCCATTTATTTGTTTTTGGCAAATTTGGAGAAATTACTCCATTATCTATCTTATCTTGATGAGTCCAAAGCTTTGTACCTAATTAACTTTCTCTCCTAACTTGTATTACCAACCCAAAACTGTCTTTTTAGACCTCAAAACATTTTCTTTGTTAAACAATTTAAACTTTTATGTCTCTCAACCTTATACTCTTTGTCTGTGAGTTTCTTTTCTGAATTTAGGAACAAGAAAAACTGTAACTACAACTACCTAGTCTTCAACTCCATCAGAGACCCAAGAAGGATATACTATTACCTGAGTAAACAGGAAATGCAGAGCAAGCAACTTCCAAAACTATAGAAATGACAGAAATAGCTGCCTGCCTGGATAGTCACCCAAGATTCCTCTGTAGCATTGGAGCATCCATCTTTGGCCTACAGGCCTAGAATATCTGACAGGCTTTTCTGTGAAGCAGGAATGTTGAATGGCTGTCCTACCTTGTCTTGGCAAAGTTCAGTAGTCACTTTCTATTGTGTTCTGCTTGTCCAGTTTGAACAGCAGCTGTCAGCAGTTTAGGTGAGGGCAGTTTCTTTGCCCAGTGGCTAACTTTGTCACAAAGAAAGCAAACTCCATATGGAGGTTCTTTGATGCGCATTATCCTTTTACCAGTTTTTGTTGTTGTTGTTGTTGTTTTGTTTTGTTTTTTTTTTTTTGTTTTTTCGAGACAGGGTTTCTCTGTGTAGCTTTGTGCCTTCCCTAGATCTCACTCTGTAGACCAGGCTGGCCTTGAACTCACAAAGATCCACCTGGCTCTGCCTCCTGAGTGCTGGGATTAAAGGCATGCACCACTGCCACTGCCGCCACCACCACCACCTGGCAATGCCCATCATCCTTTTATGAAGTAGATTGGTGCTGCCAGGAGCAGATATGTATCATTGTTATTAAACATCTTAAATGCCATGTTCTGTAGCTCTCTGAAGTGTATGAAGACAACCTGCCTATCTAAAATATATCTTTCTTTGACCTTGAAAACATACTTAACATGACTTCAAGTTTGATTGTTATAGGTGGCAAACTACTAACCTGCGTTTCTTTATTATCCTAAATGGTTCGTAATAATAGCTTTCAAGGACTGGAAATTTACATTACATTGTTACATGAGCTGCATAGGTACAATACCTTAAACAAGAGTAGGGATGTATGTACAGTATGTTCTAACAAAAATAACCTTAAATTTGTATCAATATACAAAAATCCATACCAATGTAAGACATTTAAGACTAATAGTTGCTTTTTTAGTTTAAAAGTAGATTCAATAATCTACTCTTTTATCCTACCATCTATATATATCCTTCCTTTTTCTTTTCATAACAAGAGATCCCTGAATCTAATCTTTGTTTAGTTTCCTCCTTGACCATGACCAATAACAACTTGTGACCAACCCCCACCAAAATGTATGAAAAGCATCCATAATCCACTGAATGGCCAAACCTCTTGGGGATGTGGGTGTTGTGTTCTCTAGACTGCTTCCTGTTGTCTGGGGTTAATGACATCGTTGGTGGACCCTGAGAAAATTGGGATAATGGTCAAGTCCTGGAAAAACTAGTCAGAGCATTTATTGTCCAGTCTCTGTGCAATGGGAATGCACAAGGCTTATCTGTAGTCCTATCTGGAGTAGTCTATGAAGCTGGACCATCTTAGCCAGCATTCTTGAAGTTGTTCTGGATGTAGAACTCTGAGGAAACTGTAACAGAGGCATTCTGAGAGACTGGGCTGCCTGTTTTCATTGGAGTCTGGTCCCCTTGCTCTGAAAACACGCAAACTTTTAAATGTAACATATATATCTGTATTAACATAAGTATGAACTGTACATTGTAAGCCAGCTAAAGATGATGTTTTGTTTTATGTTTAAGCAGGTAAAATATATGTCACTTGTCTTGTAGTTTTTTAAGGTTTATTTCTTTATATCTGTAGCTAGGATTTTCAGGGATCTCCCCTGATCAAACCTGTTCCTCTTTAACCTTGAAGGAATCCACATCTTTTGTTTTCTTATTTTTCTTTTCTTTTTTTTGCTTTTTGTGTCCTGGAACTCACTTTGTAGACCAGGCTGGCCTCGAACTCACTGAGATCCACCTGCCTCTGCCTCTCAAGTGCTGGGATTAAAGGTGTGTGCCACCACTGCCTGGCAGCCTTTCATTTTCTGTGGAAACAAAAGCACATCCTCTTCCCCAAAGCAATACATTTTCTGACTTCCATTTTAAAGTTAAGGCATTCATAAAGTATATAGGCTGGTTTAATTCAGCAGTCCCTTCCACAGTCCATTGTCTCTCAGCATCTGCCATTCTCTGTTCATTAGCATTTAATAAATTCAAAATCAGCAAGACACTATTTAGGATCTAGACTCTGTGTATTTTCCATCTTTATATGGCTTATCTTTTTATATTATTTTATTCTCTCATTAAAGACTTTATCTCATTATTTATAAACTTTTTTCTATGACTGTCTATATCTGTTTTCTTTTCTTTTTTAAGCCTATGCACATTTTTTAAACTGTAACCTGTTTAGATTTTTCCATCTCAATCTGTCTTTACTGAGCATCTATAGAATTCTCCGATCATGTGAGTCAAATCTTAAACTGCCACGTCAGCTGCCATGTAGTTCAGGTTAGCCCACGGTACTGGTGCATGGCACTGAGGGCTGTCTGTAGCCTGCAGGCAGCAGCCGGTCTCCGTATGCCACCGAGTGTACTTGAGAGACCTTGGTCACCAGGAAGCCATGTTTGACTCTGTGTTCTGAACTTTTTTTTAAAGCTTTCTCAGGCCTTATGTAGATATACATGGTCCCACTCTGGGTGCCATATATAGACAGATTTTTCTTAGGGCCTCCAGCTCACAAAAAATGACATGGATACTTATTATTAATTATGAAAGCTTGGCCTTAGCGCTTAAGCTTGTCCCACTAGCTCTTATAACTAAAATTAACCCATTTGTATTCATCTACATTCTGGCACATGGCTCATGGCTGTTATCTCTGCTCCTGCACATCCTACTTGCTCTGTGTCTCTTGGTGTCTCTGCCTTACTTCTTTCCAGAATCCCCACTCTGTCCTGAAGTCCCGCCCATACCTCCTGCCTGGCTATTGGACATTCAGCTTTTTATTACATGGTTCCAGGGATTGAACTGAGGTCACCAGACTTGCTGGCAAGTATCTTTATCACTGTCTAAGTGTCTCACCAGCCCTGAGAGATTTTCAGACCTTATAGGAAACTGAGGGAGAATCTAGAGCTTATGTGGAAAGCTACTGGGTGAGCCCTCAGCTCAGAGTGATCTTTCCAGCAGAGGATGAAGGTGGGCTGAGAACACGCTACTGGCCTGGTGTCAGACTCAGGAAGTTGCCTCTAGGTCACTGTGAGGAGGGCCGGGGTGGGAGTTACCTCGGGAACCAGGGGACGGGTGACATACAAGCCCAGTTCTTACCCAAGTCATTGCTGTCTGTTCCTCCCAGGGCAAGTGACACACTGCACCAGCCTGGAGTCCCTCCTGACTCATGGCTGTGTTGAAAGGTGTCAGGACTCCAGGCCAGTGTAGGAGCCACCCTGGCGGCCCCTCACAGCCATGAGACTCATGGGCAGTGTGTACAAGGTCCTGCTTTTCATTCTCTGATGGGGGTCTCCTCATCTCGCCATGGAATCAGGGTCCTGATTTTGGTCTTTGAAATACCTGGGGGTTTTACAGCCCAGCCTTTGAATGTCCCATGTACTCTTGAGATACCCACTATTGCAGGTGGGTGGGGTGCTCGCTGTGCCAGAGCAGTCCAGCTGAGTGACAGTGTTCAAGGCTTTGACTTCCATCTGCTTCATCAATGATGAGTGTGGAAGTTTCCAGAATGCATAATGGCTTTGCGAGCATCCCTTTAGGTGTGGCATCTTTACTCTCTCTTGGAGCTATGAGGCACAGGTGCATTAGAAGTGTCAGAGCATCTTCATCACTGACGCCTTTCTCAGTGATAAATGTCCCCACTGATCTCTGATAATTGCTCTGAAGTCACTGGGACAGTAATACAGCCTCTCTGGCTTTCTTTCCATGAGTATTTTGTCCACACTAGGTGTTTCTCCACTTAACTCTTCTGTGTCTTTATATTTAAAATAATTCTCTTGGGGTTGGCTGGTTAAGAGCACTTGTTACTCTTGCAGAGGACCTAAGTTCAGGTCCGGTTGCCCACATGGTGGCTCACAACCATCCATAACTCCAGTCCCAAGGCTTCTAATGCCTTCTTCTGACTTCCTCAGGCACCAGGCATGCACATGGTGCACAGACATACGTGCAGGCAAACCATTTATACACATAAAATGAATAAATCTAAAGAAAATTAAAGTGACTTTCTTATCTTTGGGATTTATTTTGTGTTTTTTCAAGACAGAATTTTTGTGTCACCCTGGCTGTCCTTGAACTCACTCAGTAGAACAGGCGGGCTTCTAACTCAAGGAGATCTGCCTGCCTATGCAAGGCATACACCACCACTACCCTGCGGATTTATTTTTGAGAAAGTCCTTGCTACCCTAGAACTCTCAGTGATCCTCCTGCCTCAGGCTCCCAAGTGCTAGGATTACAGGTATGAGCCACCACATCTGATAGTTTTCTTATAAACTATATAATTAGAGTTTTCCTTCCTTTCATTCAGTCTATTAACCTCTGCCTTTAAATAGGACTGTGCATGCAGTTTAGAGGGTTTTGTGTGTGTGTGGGGGGGGGGGTGATAGTTAAGACAGTGTCTCTTGTAGTCCAGGCTAGCCCTGAACCCATTATGTAGTTGAGAGTGATCTTGAATTCCAGATGCTCTTCCCTCAGCCTCCTAAGTGCTAGGATGCAGACGTGTGCCGCCAGATCTAGTTTTATGTGGTGCTGGGACCAAACCCAGAGCTTCATACATGCTGGGCAAAGCTCCCTGCCAACTGAGACACATCTCTGGCCCAACAGTGTCCATTTGGTGTCATTACTGAGCTGCCTGGATTTAAGCATCTAGCTTGCTGTCTGCTTATCTCTTTTTTGTCCCTTATTTTCTCTTTGTCCCCTTCTTTGGATTAATTATTAAAAATGCCATGCCAACTTTGGTGATTCAGAACTGTAACCCAGGCACTCGGCAGGCAGAGGCAGGAAGAGGCAGGAAGATCAGGAATTCAAGGTCATTTTTGGCTACATAGTAAATTCAAAGTCAGCTTGGACTGCCTGAGACTGTCTCAAAAAATTCCACTTATTTTTGACTTAAAAAAAAAAAATGAGTCGGGGTTGGGGATTTAGCTCAGTGATAGAGCGCTTGCCTAGCAAGCACAAGGTCCTGGTTTCGATCCTCAGCTCAAAAAAAAAAATTAGTCAGGCTGTGGTGGTGCATACCTTTAATCTCAGCAGTTGGAGGCCAGCCTGGTCTACAAAAAAAAAAAAAAAAAGGAAAAGAAAAAGGAAAGAAAGAAAGAATTGCTGTGGAACAATCCTTTTCTACACTATAAATATGTATTACTCTCATTGGTTAATAAAAAGTTGGCAGGCTAGTAGCTGGGCAGGAAGGTAGGTGGGAAAACCAAACTGAGAACGATGGGAAGAAGGAGGTCAGAGTCAGGAGAGATGCCAACCAGTCACTCAGGAAGCAAGACATGCTAGAGGATAGGTAAAGCCATGAATGAGCCATGTGGCAATACATAGGTTAATAGAAATGGGTTAATTTAAATGTAAGAGTTAGCTAGTAATAAGCTTGAGCTATCAGCCCAGCATTTTTAATTTATATTAAGCCTCTGAGTCAATTATTTGGGAAGTGTGTTAGGAGTCTGCCCTCACTCCTGCACATGAGCAGGTCAGGGTCTTGCATCTTACATCATCAGTGTGTGCTGGAGACTACAAACGCACCTTAAAAGCCATACTCAGACTCCATCCTCTCTCTCTCCTCTCTGCTCTGCTCTCCCCCCCCCCATCTTTCTCTCTCTTCAGGCCTGGCTCTTCTCTTTCCCCTCCCTCCCTTTCCCTTCTAATAAAGCTCTAAAAACTAACACTGGGTTTTGTCGTGACCTTGATCTTTCCACGCAGTAACCAGCACCACCACCAGTGCTGATTATCATCCTTTCAAAGTGGCTGCCAGGTATTTGGGAACAAGCAGGCAGGAAAGAAACATCTGATTACAAAGAAAAAAAGAAAGAAAGAAGGAAGGAAGGAAGGAAGGAAGGAAGGAAGGAAGGAAGGAAGGAAGGAAGGAAGGTTGGATGAATCATTACAAAAAGTCTCCAACAAAGACAGACCCAGAACCTGGGGCTTCACTGCTAAATCTGATCAAATCTAACTGAAGGTAGGCATGGTAGCTCATGGTAATCCCTGCACCAGGAAGGCTGAGACATGAAGATTACAGCACCTTGAAGGCAGCCTCAGCTACATAGTAAATTCCAAGCCAGCTTCAGTAACATAATGAACGTTTTTCCTTTAAGAAAGAAAAAGACTTAAAAACAAGAACATAAATTTAAAAAAAGAAAGAAAGAAGAAGAAACTTGTGGTTACCCAACTCCAGTCTGTCTGTTCTTCGGGATTGTTGTAATATATTTTGCTTTTAGATCATTGTAACTGTCTGCCAGGCACTTTCTTTGACCTGAGTTTGACTTTTGTATACTTTTGAGTTTCTGCCCCAGGTCACTTTCCTTTCTTTAGGGAATTTCCTGTCTTGTTGCTGACAGGCAGGTCTGCTAATGACTGATATGCTTAGCTTCTTTTTGTTTGTTTGTTTGTTTTTGAGACCAGGTCTCTCTATGTAGCCCCAGCTGTCCTGGAACTCACTGTATAGACCAGACTGGCCTCAGCTCACAGAGATCTGTGTGCCTCTGTGTTGGAATTAAAGGTGTTTGGCACCCACCTGGCCTCTGGAAGAGGCTTTTACTTTCTTTTTTTTTTTTAGCTGAGGATCGAACCCAGGGCCTTGTGCTTGCTAGGCAAGCGCTCTACCACTGAGCTAAATCCCCAACCCTACTTTCATTTGTTGTTGGACCTTGGACCCCATTCATAGTGTGTTTCTTGCAGCATTTTGGAGCCATCCCATCCTCCCCTGGCCACCATAGTTTATGATGAGGGGTCTCTGAATTCTTGCCGTTGTTATAAGCACATAACCTGTTGTTTTTCCACGTTTTTAAGGTTTTCTTCTTATACTGTGTATGGAGGCACATGCCTATAATCTCAGCATGTGGAAAGCTGAGGCAGAAGAATCTTGAGTTCAAGGCCAGTCTGGGCTGCATTGTAAGGTCCTATCTGGAAAAAAAAAAGAAAGAAAAGAAAAAAAAATTCTATCTCTAGAAGCTCCCTCTTATTTCTTTCCCATCTCTCATTTCTTTCTTCATTATGGTGATCTTTTCCTTTAAATCCTTTACCCCTGCTGCACACCTCTATGGACTATTCTGCCATGTCTCCGTTCCCTGGACCCCCTTCTTCTGCCCAGTGTTCTTCCTTCTTTCTGGTTCTTGGCATGTGTAGAGCTTCTGACTGGGTGATATCCATCATGGACTTTTCAATGCTCTGTCTCTACCATGTCGTCTCCCTTTAGGGACCTGGGAATTGCTCAGTTTGCAACTTTCCTGTTTCTCTTTGTGTAGCCTAGTGGAGTCCCGTCCTCCTCTGAGAAGATGGTGGCTTTATCTGCATGGTTTCCTCGTTTCTAGAGCTTTTCAGACAATTCCTAGCAGAACTTAAACCTCTGAACCCAGGAATATCACAGTGTGCTGTGTAGGATGCTTGCTTTTCACCAATGATCAGGGATATGACTTCAGGGAGGAACTATGGCCATCACTGGCTTTTCTACCTTTTTCTTTCTTTCTTTTTTTTTTTTTAAAGAACATTTCTGGTTTTCTTTCCTATTTATTTTTATTACATTTTAAACTTTACTATGTGTTTAGTGTGCGTGTGTATGGGAGTGTATGAATAGGGATGCTTACAAGAGTTGAGTCTCTCCGTTCTCACTATGGAACTCAGATCACCAGTCTTGGTGGCAAGCAACTTTACCTGCAGAGCCATCTCAGCAGCCTGGATTTTCAATGTTTAGCAACAGGCATTTTGTATCCTTTGTTCATTTTTTTCTGGCTCCACAGTCACAATCCTCCTGCCTCAGCTCACTTTCTTATTTATTTATTTTTGGTTTTTTGAGACAGAGTTTCTCTGTGTAGCTTTGCACCTTTCCTGGAACTCACTTTGGAGACCAGGCTGGCCTCGAACTCACAAAGATCCACCTGCCTCTGCCTCCCAAGTGCTGGGATTAAGGGTGTGTGCCACCAATGCCTGGCTTATTTTTGTATTTTTTTAAAAAAAAATCGTTTTGCACTTTCAAGGCAGGGTCTCACTATGAAGCTCTGGCTGTCCTTGAACTCATAGAGATCTGCCAGAGTGCTGGGATTAAACGAGTGTGCCATTACGTCATTTGCCTCAGCTTTCTGAGTATTGGGTTATGGTATAGGTGTCATTACTCTATCACAGACTGAAGCAAAAGGCCGAGAGTTGCTAATGGAGATAAAACTTTAATGGCAAACCAGGTGTGGTCACACACGCCTTTAATCCCAGCTTTAGGGAGTCAGAGGCAGGTGGGTCTCTATGACTTCCAGGACAGCCTGGTCTACAGAGTGGGGTCCTGCCTCAAAACAAAAACAGAAATCAAGCAACCTAACTTTAAAGCCCTGTTTTAAATGCTGTCCTTTTTCACGAAGCCTCTGTTGGAGACATTTGTGTGTGTGTGACTATTGTGTTCTACACACACACACACACACACACACACACACACACCCCACACGTTTGAGAGTACGATTTGGAGGTAGGCAGAGGTCTCTCTGGTTTTAGTAGCATCTGCCAGCCTAGCCTTTAACAAGCCCTTGGAAAGTGGAGCTGGATTTCCTGTGTGTCCTGGCAGTGACCTAAAGTGATGCCCAGTGAGGCTATGGGATGTCCCAGGTTGAAGCCTCGGGTACTGGCTCTCTCCCCTGTGTGGTCACTGGTCAGCAGGATCCCAGGTAGACTCATAGGGTGCTCTGTCTTCCTTATTAGGCAGGGAATGGGGTCTGGCTAAAAGAATCCAGCCTGTCCTAACATGCCAAATGCCTTATCCTGCCACCAGGCTCCCAAAACCTCCGACTCAACACAGCAGCAGGGTTAGAGCACAGGTGCCCAGTGTGTGGGGAAGCTGCCCACTCCAGAGAGGGTGGACCCACCCGGGGCTGGGGGTTCAGGCTTCTGACTCTTCGTCCCCACTTGTCCTCCTGTGTCTGCCATCTGTCTGTCCACTTTCCTTCTTCCTTCTTCTCTCTCTCTCTCTCTCTGCTTCCTCCCTCCCACTCTCTCCATTTCTCTTCATCTACTTGTCTTCCTTCTTTCTTTCCCCCTTCTTTCTCTCCGCCCCCCTCCCCCCACCCCCTTATCAAGGTCTCACCATGTCATCCATGCTGATCTCAAACTCAGCCTCCTCCAACTTCAGCCTCCTTGTCGATGGGGCTACAGCTATGGGCCATCCTACTTGGCTTGCCCAGAAGTGTAGTAAAGATGAGATGGGGCGATACTTGGATATGAGCCCCAACTTTGTCACTTTGGTCAGCTGACTCAGTTTCCCCAACTGTAGTCCCTGTTGATTGTAAAACGAAATTTCAGACAGTATGGCACCCAGGCTTTCCCCCTGGCAACAAGCAGGGTTGGCACTGCTGGTGGGTGGGTTTAGAGTATCTGTTCCAGGGCCCGGTATGCCTTCTCTATGAAATTCCATGCTGGACTGAGGACTGGCTCCCAGGACAGCCTGGGACCTTCTTCCTCCTTGTTCTGATGATTTGAGCACATAGCTGAATCTGCACATGCTTATTTCCTGGCTCCTGTTTCTTTCTTTTTTTTTTTTTTTTTTCCTAGACACTTTGACACCATGATAGACAGTATAGAGGCAGTCTGGAAACTTCTTTCTCCCTGGTTTTCACCCAGACTAAGTAAGTTCATTGTTCTATTTCTTCCTACATATTATGTCATTGTCCCTTAATGGAGTCAAGTGTTTGGCCCCAGAGTCAGGCCTAATAGCCAGAGACTCAGTGATTCTAGGAGTTTAGATGTTTCTGGAACATTGGCTTTTTGTGGCTCTGTGACCCTAGCCTTCTTCTATTCTAATGGTCACAGTTGATGTGGTCCTGTGGTCCTAAAGCATCCACAGCACTGATCTCCATCAGCATCCATGGGACGGGTGTTCCCTAGGATCCAGCTCCTTGTCTGAGCCAGAGGAGCCCACACCTGCTCCCAGTGCATTGTTCCCAGGGTCATTAGCCAGAGTGATTCACTCGAAGGAGACTAAGGGAAACAGAGGGGCTGGAATGGCTGCCTGGCCGCCCTCTGCCTGAAAGGGTGAATTGTCTGCCTGTCTGAGAAGGCCTTTGTATTATGTCTGCTGAGGGCCTGGCGGGCTGGGCTGAGCCGGGCTGTGGTGGGGCTCAGATACCACAGCCCTGTGCCCACTCCAGACTGAGTTTTGTCTTCCCAGCCCATTACTGGGCTACTAGGATATGGTGAGCAAGAAGTCAGGCAAGGCCCTTGCCGACTGTCCCCAGGAGACTGGAGCCCTACTTTGTCATCTATGGGTGACACTCCTGATCCGGCCTGGTTCCTAGCCCAGACATCTCCTGAGCTCATGGGAATGTGTTGCTACTGTTTCATTTCCCTCTAAACAAGGGCTTGGGAGACTGCTTCCTGGCTAGTCAGCCTGTGGACTTGGGCAGACCCCTACCAGTCCAGTGGAGGAACTGTGGCTGTCAGCAGCCAATACACAGAGCAGGATTCAGGTGCAGCACAGTGGTACAGCACTCGTCTGGTACACAGAGATCCTGAGTTCAGTTCCCAGCATCACACACACATACACAGAGGGAGAGAGAGAGAGAGAGAGAGAGAGAGAGAGAGAGAGAGAGAGAGAAGGGCACGAAAGACCAGTTTCCCGGGGTAGCTACAAGAGAAATAAAATGTAAGGTGAAACCACTACACTGTCTCCTACTTCCTGTGTGACCTTAAACAATTGTTCCCCCCTCTCTGTGCTGAAGGTTTTCTCATACCTACCACAAAGGGAACCTCCAAGGTTCAGAAGTAGGATCAGTGAACATGTGACTCCTTTTCCAGGGGCATGTGGATACGTTGTGTTCCAGGTGACTCTTCAGAAGAATGTCCAGACTCCCTGGAGAAATGTTTAATGTCTTCTTCTGTAGCAGGAATTGGGAAGAGAGAATGTGATCTGAGGTGCTCACACATCAATTCATCTGTCTTAGTTTATTCATTCGTTCATTTGTTCATCCTAGCTCGACCTACTTTCCAGCTTAAGTTCCAAGTTGGAATTAGAAACTATCCCAAGGGGCTGGGGCTGGAGCCATGGCTCAGTGGTTAAGAGCACAAACTGCTCTTCCAGAGGACCTGGGTTTGAATCCCAGCACCCACATCAGGCAGCTCATAATGCCTGTAACTCCAGCTCCAGGGAATTCCATGCCCACTGCCGGCCTCTGTGGTCATGTATACACACACATACACAATAAGTAAATTTCATCCCGAGAGAGATTCCATTGGGTCTGGACTCTGAGAGTGGGAAGTGGGAGTGGAGTGGGCATGGCCTGACCAGCCTAGCCTTAGCCTTTCTGGGGCAACAGTTTCACATTTGGGTTGACAGCCAACATGTTGCTGTGCAACCTGGGGTAGATGACTTAGCTCCTCTGAGCCTGCTCGTCTGTAAAATGGGAATGTGATGGAGTCTACATTCCTGGGTGACCAAATGAACACCACACATGGTGTTTCTAGGGTGGGGGTTTAAGGCTACAGGTGTTGAGTGACCTGTTTTGAGTCTTTACTCTGATATTTGTTGGCCAAGGGATCTTGAGTCCTTCCTGGCTCGATTTCCTATTCTGTTAGCAGGTTAAGTATCATACAAATTAAATTGTTTACAATGTAGATTATGGGCCTGGAGAGATGGCTCAGCAGTTAAGAGCACTGGCTG
This sequence comes from Onychomys torridus, assembly GCF_903995425.1. Taxonomy (NCBI): domain Eukaryota; kingdom Metazoa; phylum Chordata; class Mammalia; order Rodentia; family Cricetidae; genus Onychomys; species Onychomys torridus. The sequence goes on from NC_050444.1 coordinate 153,142,300, forward strand.
CTCTTCCAAGAGGATCTGAGGTTCAAATCCCAACAACCACATGGTGGCTACAACCATCTGTGACTCCAGTTCTGAGGAATCTGATTTCCTCTTTTGGTTTCTGTGGGTGTCCACACAGATGTGCTGGAAGACATGCATGCATGCAAAACACCCATACACATAAAATATTTATTTATTTATTTTGGTTTTTTTGATATAGGGCTTCTCTGTGCAACAGCCTTGGCTGTCCTAGAACTTGCTTTGTAGACCACTCTGACCTCAAACTCAGAGATCCACCTGCCACTATGCCCAGCTAAAATAATCTTCTTAAAATCAGTAAAGTTTGTCAGCTTACCTGTAACCCCAGTTTCTCAGGAGGCTGAGGGAAAAGGGCCACTGGAACCTAGGGACTTGAGGCTAGCCTTAGCAACATAGCAAGACGTTACCCCAAATGAGCAACAATGTGGACCATCTAATGCAAGGCCTGGCACATGGTACAAAATACTTTTCTGCTTCCTGAGGGTTGGCCTGCCTGGGTGGCATTTGTAAACATTCTCTGGAGATGTTTGCCCCTGGGGAAGGGGTTAAGACCAATTTTTATTTAATATGCATGTACATAAAAAATCTTGTCCTTTCAAAAATTCTATTTGGGCCCATTAACATTTATGTGGTACTAAGACTTATCTGCAATTTACAGACTCATGGATCTGTCTACTGGACAAAGGGCAAATTGGTTGGGGACCCCTCTGTGGCTGGAAGATCGCCTCACCCCATGGAGGGCAGGTGGAATTCTGTGACCTTGGACACAGACTGGTCACATGACAGACGGGACCTTGTTAGGGAGGTTGGGATTTCTTTATATGGAATGAGCCTGGTGTCCTGCACCTGCAGCTCAGTTGATCCACCAGAAATTCTGGATTCCGGACACTGAAGGTGGTGCTCTCCGCACCCCTTGGGTTTCCCAGGAGGGCTGGGTCTGTTGTGACACTTTGTTGTTGAGTTTCCATGGGGCTGCCAGGCCTGGTGATCTCCTTGATCTTGGCTGCACCACCCCTGCTCCAGGGCTGTCCAGGGGCAACAAGAGGCAGGTGCCTGCAGCCTGCCTTACGGGTGAGCCAATGGAGGAGGGAGGTCTGCCTTCCTCTGCGAGGTGGAGTCACTGGGCTGGGAATGGAATGGTGGACCCGAGAGTTAAGTTTGGGTTGCCCAAAGAGTAGTCATGTCTAGAACCCCACTGGGCCCAGGAACCAAATGATTGGTCTTCCTTGCTCATAGGGCAGGCTTTGGTTCCCTGTGTCTTCCAAATCCCAATGTGTCAGGCTCCCAGAAGTCTGAGAGTTACATAGTCATAGAATTACACAGTACTCAGGCACTCAAAGCATTTATCCGTCTATCCGTCCATCCACCCACCCACTCATCCACCCATCCACCCATCCATCCATCCATCCATCCATCCATCCATCCATCCATCCATCCATCTATCCATCCAGTCAAGAGTTTACTGAGGCTGACATATTACAACCAGACCTAGCATTTTGGGAACCAGTAGGGAGTTTGATGGCTTCCAGACATCCACAGGTTGGAGGATGTGGTCTCTTATTACCCACTGACAGAAGGCAGTGTCACAGACTGTGTGTTGGTGAGTGTGTGTGTGTGTGTGTGTGTGTGTGTGTGTGTATGCGTGTGTTGGTGTGATAGGGAATGCAAACTAAGAACCTTTGCTCCAGAGAGTATATTAAGCCCACACATGGGACATTTAGCTACAACTATAAGATGTCCACTGATTCCCCAGATGTCCCCAGTTCTTGAGCCACAGTCAGACCTCTGCTGAGGCAGCCATGCCAGAAGCTGAAAGAGGGCTGACTTGAGTACTTCCTGCTCTAGGAATTCAGGAAGCTCTTCCTGGAGGAAGTCACAACGACTCATTCATTAAGCATGCATTGAGCACCTACTGCATGCCACTCACTGGGGCATCACTGATGAGAATGGAAACATTCTTACTCCCTGGAGCTTATGTCTGGTAGGAGATAAACAAACCTGGAGACTATCTGGAGGTGACAGGGAGGACTTTGTCATACTGAAGTGCCATGCAGGAGTGCTGGGGCTGATGGGAAGGCAGAAAGCTTAGTGAGTGGCTTGAGATGGAGCCAGAGGTGTGAGGAAGGGCTGGATCACACAGGCCATGCAGCTGTTCTGGTGCTGTGATTTCACACTGAGGGCCGTAGAAAGCCATTTTTCTAAGTTATCATTCTCCTTGTCTGCTTCCTGTCCTCTTCCTTCTCCCCATTCTTCTCCCTCAGTCTCATGTAGCCCAGGCTAACCCTGAACTCCCCATATAGCCAAGGATGACCTGTACTCCTAATCCTCCAGCCTCCACTTCCTGAGTGCTAGAATTGCAGGTGCACCACCATGCCCAGTGTATGCAGTGCTGAGGACCAAACCCAGGCCTTTGTGCATGTCGGCAAGCACTCTACCCCCTGAGCCACACCCTCAGTGGCTTTCTAAGTTCAGAATTTTAAACTTGCACCAACAGAAATAGTGTGAGCATCATCTATGGCTCGCTTCGTTTCCTGACAATATTTAATAGAGGTAGGGTTGTCAGTTAGTTATTGATGATCTATTTTCAACAATGCTGGGGATGGAGCCTGTGGCCTCACTACAAAGTGAGTACTCTACCACCATGCTCTATCTCAAGGGTAGTTAATTTGTTTTTAATTGCTATACAGGTGGTACCTGGCTTGTGACCGTCTGTAAAGTCAAAAATGACTTCAAAGTTTAATGATTATTGCTAATGATGTCTATGATATGTGTACCCATGCATGAGAGTGCCATGGCATGCATGTGGAGGTCAGACAAGCGCTTTGTGGAGTCAGCTCTCTCCTTCCACCTTTATGTGGATTCTGAGAATTGAACTCAGGTCTTTAGGCTCAGGGAGTAGCGTGTTATTCTTGCTTGGCAAGGGCCTTTACCCACTGAGCTATTTCAACAGCTCCCAATTTAATTTTTCCAACTTTTCTGTGGGTTAAACTGATATGCATTCCCTGGAAACTATACTTTGAATTTTGAATTTGATTTTCTGGGCTATCAATATGCTGTTTGGGCCTGTGACAGGTGGAACAGTGTGGGTGGTGGGCAGCAGCAAGTAGTGGGCAGCAGCATCTGTCAACCTGCATCACATAGGAAAACAACAATGATACTGTGGTGCCAGTAGCTTTTGGATGCAGGTATTCACAGAAGGAGGCCACCACATCCTGTTCTCCACAGCTCATTTGGGAAGGAGTGATTGACAGGTGGGAGAGTAGGCACATTTTTGGGCATCGTGAGAAATTGTCACTTGGCTCCCAGGAGTCCCCAGGCTGATTTTTATTCCCACTGGCCACATCTGAAAGTTCCTCTGTCTTTGAACCCTTGCCAAGAGTTCGTCAGCCTTTTAAGGTTTTGATGATGTTTTGGGTGTAAAGTGGCAACTTGTTTTAATTTGCTTTTGCCTGATTGCTTGGGAGTGGAACGTCTAATTTTATGTTTATTGGCGCTGGGAGTTGCTTCTCTCATGAAGTGTTTGTTCATATCCCTTACCCATTTTTTTCTACAAGGCTGCCTTTTTCTAATTGACCTGTGGGAGTTGTTTATATATTTGAGTTGCTAATCCATTGTCTTCATAATGTTGCAAATGTCTTCTCCCACACTGTTTATCAGAGGTCTCTAAAAAGAGGAAGGACGAGATCCCATTTGCATTGTTAAAGGTCCCTCCAGCTAGGCATGAGGAATGGATGGGGGTGTCGACAGCAGTTAGGAGGTTATCTTGGGGGTCCAAGGAGTATGAAGCTATCCTAGACCAGGGTAGCCAACGGGGGAAGAGAGCAAAGTGGATAGTTGTGCGGTGCAGGTTGGAAGTGGATTCCACAGAGCTTGCTGATGGATTGGGAGAAAAGATAGGCATCAGCATGATTCCAGGTTTTGGCCTGAGTAACTGGGTGGATGGCAGTGCCATTGACTGAGATGGAAATGGGCAGGCAGAGAAACAGGTTCAGACTGGGTGTGGAGACAGGCTGTTTTCATCACAGCCAGGAGAGTTAGCAATAGCCAGATGATCCAAACCGTCATGTTAAGGGGGCAGTTCAAGGGTTCAGGCAGGCCTAGACATTTGAGTCCTCAACATGTGGATGGACCTTAACTTAAAGTCACCAAACAGGGTAAGATCAGGGGTCTCCAGCTAATTGTAGCACAAGTCAGCATTGAGGTTGATAGTGATAAAGATTGGCCTTGGGCTGGCAGGTAAAGTAAAGGTGCTTGCTGCCAAGCCTGAGTTGGGTTCCTAGAACCCACATAGTGGAAGGAGAGAATTGATTCCTGAGAGCTATGACACATGGTCATACACACACACACACACAGAGACACAGATACACACAGACACAGACAGACAGGCAGACAGACAGACAGACAGACAGACAGACACACACACACACACACACACACACACACACACACACACACGAGTATAAAAAAAGATTTGCCTCAAATGTAACTCCACAGGGAGCAGAGATTTGATCGCCCACCTGTTGTGTTAGTGTAAGGCTTAGCACACAGTAGGCCCTTAGTATTTGACTAAAGGTGAGATAAACAGGGCCATGAGAGTTGGGGAATGAGGTGCTGTGGAAACCGGGAGAGGAGAAAGATCTAAGAAGGCAGGATGGTCAGCTGTGTTGAATGTTGCTAACAAGTTACATAAGACAGAGAAGTGATATGTAAAATTAATTTAATTATGAAATAAAAATATAAAAAAAAGACAGGGAAGTGACCCTTGCATTTGGAAGCTCAGAGGTTATGCTGGCATGTCCATACAAACAAATAAATATATATTTTAAATATGTATTTTATACCTAGGCAGTCCTACTGCCAAGTTTTCCTCAGAAGCTCCTGACCTGTGTGAAGATATTATAAAATTTACAATTGAAGGAGCAGGTTTGCATATAAAAGTTTTTCCAAATATACTTAAAAATTGTGTTTTTTAAAGTTACTTGGGGCTGAGGGCTGTCACCCGGTGGCAGAGAACTTGACTGGAATGCATAAGGCCCTGGGCCTCAAACAAATAAACAAAACTAAATATTCCTGGTCTGGCTTATAGAACTGCTTTAAAAACTGTCATCTAAGTAAAAATAAATATGGTTTGAGACCTGGTCCCTGAACCCCAGAGCCATGTTCGAAGGGGATCCTCCTGTCTGATGGCAGAGCTGGGACCCAGAGAGGGGAAAGGCAGCCACAGTGGTGGAGCAACACAGAGCAGGCAGTGTCTGCAGAGTCTGCCAGGCCTGATCGAACCTCCTCACTGCCTGCTCTGCTCTTGGTACAAAGGGAGTGTCCACCCTAAATGCGGTGCTTTGGGAAGCAGAGTCCCAGAGCATGTCTGTCATTTTCCTTGCTCACCTCACTTTCTGGAAACCTGAGTTCCCAGTCTGCAGGAGGCCCAACCTACTGTTAAGAATCCCCATCTTGGGCTAGAGAGACAGCTCAGAGGTTAAGAGCACTGACTGTTCTTCCAGAGGTCCTGAGTTCAATTCCCAGCAACCACATGGTGGCTCACAACCATCTGTAACGAGATCTGGTGCCCTCTTCTGGTCACATACATGCTATATACATAACAAACAAATAAATCTTTAAAAAAGAATCCCCATCTTGCCAAGGCGCAACATCTTCTTCAGACTGAACTTTTAACATTCCAGATAGGTATTTTTCAGAGTCTGAAAGATTCTAGGGAGCATTAATTGAGCATCTACTGAGTACTCAACTTGGCATCTGGCTTCGTGAAGGTGGCCCAGCTATTAACCTCTGACCCAGGCAAGTAAACATTATCGTCCAGATTATGCACTGGGTGGCATGAGGCCCAGCATGTAGCTGCCAGACAGTGCTGTGGGAGTGAGCTGATCATACACCTGGCTAATGGAAATCACCAGCCAGCAGCCTCTGGTGCCAGCTGAGTCTCCCAAGAGCTGGACAGGACCTTGGGAAAAATTCATGAGGAGCCCACGCCTGGCAGTGGAGTGAGATTGTGGCCTGTGGGTGTGGGGGTGTTTGGATAACAGCCCAAAAGACTAGGAGGGGCTGTTTATGTTGTTGGTGTTTGGAACTGAGAGGGGTTATTGTTGGACCAAGTCTCAGCTTGTTGGTGTATGAAGTTGGCTCAGAACCGTGGGGTGGGGACTGTCTGGGGTGTCGATATCATTTGCTAACATTCCTTCATGGCAGCAGCTTTTACTTCTGTCTGTCTGTCTGCCTGCCTGAATCTCATACACACATATATGGATACATATGACTATCTACATAATGTAATTTGCAGACCCAGTGCAAAGTGAAAAAATGGAATCCTTCATAAGTTCAGTTTGGGGGCCAGGGAGATGGCTCAGCCAAAGTGCTTGAGGACCTGAATTTGATCCCCAGAAGCCATGTAAGAAAGATGGACATATAAAGTATGGAGCTTGGGGCTCTGTGCTCAGCCAGCCAAGCCTAGTCAGCAAGTTCTAGGCCAGTGAGAGACCCTGTGTCAAACACTAATGTGGACTGAGGGATGATACCTGTCATTGAACCCTGGCTTCTACACAAACAGGCACATGCACACATGTGCATGCTCACCTGACCTTTGCATGCACCAGCCTCCAAGTTCAGTTTCAAGATGGCATTGCAGAGTGCCAGCCAAGTTCAGGAGCTTTTTGAGCACGGGTCACATGACTGTTCTATTTAAAGGCCCAGATTGCAGCCCTACACATGCACAGTATGAGGCTCCCACTGTTTGCCTTGGTCCTCCACCCTCAGTACCACCCCTCATCCTTACCCCTCCACCAAGGCCAAATGCTGTGCTCACACCAAGAGCTTTCCAGACTGACCTCACATTATCTCAGCATCCGGATGTGGGAGCTGGCTGTCAGGCCTTTGCTGCCTATGAGGAAATGAAGCTGTGGAGAAGGACAATGTGGGCCTTGAATCCACATTGTCTAAGCCTGGGCTTTGCATTTGCACCTCCAAACCCCCTAGGAGAAGCTACCTTGTTCTTTGTGTCTTGGTTCCTCCTACATAACTTCCTTTGGGGCTTTAGATGGCCAATGGCGTTGATCAATGGTGTATAACTTTGCCTTTGGCTAGTCCTCACCGCCAGGACTCCTGGCATCGCCACACAGGACTCTGGGCCCTTGTGTTTGTTTCTTGAGTTGGCTCAGGCTCCCACAGTTATTGTCCCTCCTCTCTTCCTTTCAGCTCCTTCTCTGGGTATCACCCATGGGAGCAGCATGGGCTTCTTCTGAGATGTGGGGTCACCAGAAGAAGAACCAACATTTTGAAGGAGATATTGATGTTGATCTGTTCAGCCATATCTAGGCCACTCCTGCCCCAACCCCTCTTTCCATGTTAAAGACTTTTTGCCTCCTCCACACCTTTCTACTCCTCTACCTTTTCTTCCCAGTCCCTAGACTGCCTTTCCTTATCTGTCCATCCATCATCCACCTGTCCATCCATCATCTATCAATCCCTCTATCCATCCATTCATTGTTCATCCATCCATTCGTCATCCATTCATCTAGTCATCCATCCACCCATCTATCATCTATCCATACTTCCATCCATCATCTGTCCATCCATCCATCTATCCATCATACATCTGTACTTTCATCCATCATTCATCCATCTATTCATCATCCATCCATACTTCATCCACCATCCATCCATCCATCCATCCATCCATCCATCCATCCATCCATCTGTACTTCCATCCATCATCTATACACATTTGTTGAACATCTAAGATGTACCAGGCTCAGGGTTTTGGTGCTGGAGATACTGAAAACAATGAAGACATGTCCTTGAGGACTTCAAGGATTGAGGGATGATGGACTAGAAACAATGCACAGTCTTGGCTTTAATAAATTCTATGAAGGCAAAGGATGGAAAACCAGAACAAGAAGGAAAGGCTCATTATAGGCTGTGTTTAAGACAAGGGCTTCAGGACGAATATGGCCAGAGTGAAGGAGGTCTTCATTAGAGGGATTATCCTCTAATGATAAGGGCAAGAAGGATGCATGCAGTAGATGATCCGCATGCAGTAGATTGGGACCTAGGGTGCTGGGCTGGAGTTACAGAGAATGGAGGGAGCAGGATAAATGGTGTGGTGGTTTGAAAGAAAATGGCCCCCAAAGGGAGTGGCACTACTAGGAATCATGGCCTTGTTGGAGTAGGTCTGGTCTTGTTGGAGGAAGTGTGTCACTGTGGAGGTGGGCTTGGAGGTCTCATATATGCTTAAGCCACACCCAGTGTCTCAGACCACTTCCTGTTGCCTGCAAGCCAATATGTAGGACACTCGACTCCTTCTCCAGTACCCTGTCTGCCTGCATGCCGTCATGTCGCACCATGATGATAATGGACTAAACTTCTGAAAATGTAAACTGCCACCCCAACTAAACGTTTTTCCTTTCTAAGAGTTGCTGTGGTCATGGTGTCTCTTCACAGCATAGAAACCCTAACTAAGTCAGATGGCATCATCTCTTCTGGATGGATGGACAACTGATGAGTGTGGTAGCAGCCCCAGTAGGTCTCCTCACATGACTTTGCTGGGTACTGAGTCCAACGCTGGCTTCTTAATTGTTCGTGGAGGACAAAGAAGGCTGATGAACCACTTGGGGGACATGAAGGGCCCAGTCAAGCACCAGATGGTGAAAGAGTAATCAGGGTGGCCTTTGGTAACCATCTTCTTCTTAGAATCAGAGTAGTAACACACACACACATACACACACACACACACACACACACACACACACACACACCCCACCCACCACCACCACCACCACCACCAATACCACCACCAACACCACCAACACCAACACCACCAATACCACCACCAACAAAACTTAAAAGTTCAATATCATATGTTGGCAAAGGAACTGGGAAAACTCCTGCCTTAAGTGCTGTGGTGAGAAATCAATTGGGAGTTAGTCTCTTGAACTTAAAATGTGTGTGACCAGGAATCAGGCTTCTCAGAATCTCCCCTGAGAGATAAGTGTAGACCAGGCACGTGACTGTGGAGGACTAGTCAGAAACCATAAAGGAATAACCTAATCCCCAACAGGGGATTGCTTAGAAAACTGATTGTATGTGCTGTGGGTTCCAAGGACCAAAGGGGATCTCACTGCACCACCATGTAAAGATCTCCTGGGCCTGTGGTAAAGAAGATGTTCAAGGCTCATCAGCACAGCATACACATTATGATACAAATGATACAAGAAACAGAGACAGCCAAAGACAGCTGCAGACTACTTAAAAAAATACTTATTTTTATTTTATGGGTGTGACTGTCTTGTCTCTATGTGCACCACATGCTTGAAGAACCCCTGGAGTCTACAATGGGGTGTTGGATCCCCTGGAACTATAGTTACAGGTGGTTATGAGCTGCCATGTGGGTGCTGAATTGAACTGAAGACTTCTTCAAGAGCAGCCAGTGCTCTTAACTGCTGAGCCAACTTTCCAGCCTGTACTGTTCAGAAAGCAGGCAGCACACTTCTAAATGCACACATCCAGTCACACACACAGAACAAGAAAGGTCTCGAGGAAGAAGCATGTAAAGTAATATCATGGTCACTCATGGGAGGGAAACAGACATTGGCAGATGGTGTCAGTGGTTATGGTTGATGATAGCTTTATGAATTCTGTTTGAATATTTCACCATGAGGCTGTCGTTCTGCATTGCTTGTATAATTAAAAAGATTAAAGAGTTAGGGGTATGACTTAGTGGTAGAGCACTACTTGCCTAGTATTTATGGGATCCTGGGTTTCAGCTCTAATACCACAAACACATAAAAGTTAAAACTGAAATTAATATATAATAATTGTGTATAACTAATGTATCTTACCTGTACTAGTGTATACAGCCATCGTAAACTCTTTGAAAATGGAGCTATTCAGCTGGGTGTGGTGGCGCATGCCTTTAATCCCAGCACTCGGGAGGCAGAGGCAGGCAGATTTTTATGAGTTCGAGGCCAGCCTGGTCTACATAGTAAATTCCAAGATAGCAAGGACTGTTGCACAGTGAAACACTATCTTGAAGAGAGAGAGAGAGAGAGAGAGGAAGGCTCATCAAAGGCTTATCGTAGGTTGTGTTTAAGCCAAGGCCTGCAGGATGTCCTTGGTAGGTAGAGGCAGGAGGGTCAGGAGTTCAAGGTCATCCACAGCTACACAGCCAGCAGGAGGCCAGCCAGGGCTACATGAGATCTGTCCCAAAACAAAACAAGAAACAAAACCAAACACAAGAACCCCAGTCCTTTACCCCAGATAAAACCACCATGAAAGTCTTACTACATTTTTTCTTTCTTTCTTTCTTTCTTTCTTTCTTTCTTTCTTTCTTTCTTTCTTTCTCTCTCTCTCTCTCTCTCTCTCTCTCTCTCTCTCTCTCTCTGTCTGTCTGTCTGTCTCTCTCCCTCCCTCCCTCCCCTCTTTCTTTCTTTCTTTCTTTCTTTCTTTCTTTCTTTCTTCCTTTATTTCATTTTTGGTATGCCTAAGATGTAAAAATGGACTGAAACACACATTTTTCTTACAGTTTCTCGTGGGTATCTTTCCATGTCATTATTATCTTTATTTTAATTAATTAATTAATTATGTGTGAGTGCATGCATGTGTGTGCATCATGACTGGAGGGCAGAGGACAACTTGCAGGAGTCAGTTCTCTCCTTCAACGATGGGGGCCCAAGGGTGGAACTCTCCGTGCTGAGCCGTCTCGACAACCTCTTAACTATTCTCTCAATGGCTCCATTGTGTTATACCCCTTGGATTTAATCACTGCATATTGAAATTCTCTGAGACTTATAACTGAGGCATAGCTCATTTCTAATTTTTCTTATTATACAACCTTGTAAGCACATCTTTACATCTTTCTCTCACTACTTAAGAATGTTTTATTGGGAGTCTGTGCTGGGCGAAAGCAATTTGAAGGCTTTTGATGACCCATGTCTAGTTGTTTTGCACAAATGGGAAGGTTCTTGCAGCCTGAACAGGGCAGGATGTTCTCATATACCCCGTTTGCCTCAGGCTTTTCTGGAAGACCTTCCATCCACAGGGAGGAACCGTTTTTAAGAACACTAGCAGTGTCTCCCTCATGGGAGGATCTCAGAGGAAGAAGAGCTGAAACTCTGTTTGCAGTTGTGTATACTGGTCCATGCATGTCCTCCCAGCCTTGGGGCAGGAAGTTCGTGAGTTCAAAGCCTGTCTGGGCTACATAGTGAGTTCTAGACCCACCAGGAAATTTAGTGAGACCTTGCCTCTAAATAAAATTTAAGGGATGGCAGTGTGGTTCACTAGATCGCTTCCCTAGCATGTGCCAGACCTTAGGTCTGATTCTCATGGTGTTGAGGGTGGGGTGAGAGGAGGGAGTGGTAAGGGGTGCTTGTTTGCATTAGTCCTTAGAGGCAGAGCTGCCCAGGTGGTCCCTCATCCCCAGCCCTCCAAGTAACCTTTTGAGGGTCCTTCAAGAACTGGATTGGAGGTTCCAGAACAGCAGAACAAACCACGGAACCAACATCAAGGTTAACCTCAAAGTTGGCTATAAATATCAGGACCTCTAGGTAAATCTCCAAAGACTTTGCCCTCAGTGAATCTGTCAGTGAGGTTCTCTAGAGGGCCCACCTGGTTGCAGTATGGATTTGACACAACCTCCAGAATACTGGACATTTCCGAGAGGAGGAGGTGAAGTCAGGGGAGAGGAAGAAGAATCATAAAGAATCCAGCACACTGTCTAGAGTTGCCTGGCACTAGATCAGCCCTGCCCCAGAGTTCGGAGTTTGGCGGTAGCATATGGCCAACGGCAGGCCTGGGCAGCACCTGCACAGAATCCCCCACTCTCCCCGTTTGCTCTCTCCATCTTGCTTCCCTTCAAATTCCTTCCTTTTCCTTCTCTTTTCTTTGAGGCAGGCTCTTGTGTAGCTCAGTGGTCTCAAAGTCACAGTGCAGTTGAGGATGACCTTGAACATCTCATCCTCCTGCTTGCATTTCCTGGGATTACAGGCATGCACCACCATGCCTAGTTTATTCTGTGCTAGCGATCAAACCTTGGCTTTGTGTGTACCAGGTGGGCATTCCCCACCCGCTGAGGGAAGTCCCCAGACCCCTAATATGTTTTCTGCTAACGCTGGGAGCTATAGAATGCAGTGACGTAATAAAACCTTGAGGGAGTCAGGCCTCTCCTTCCTTTGTGTGGGTCCCGGGGATCGAACTCGGGTCATTAGACTTGGCTGCAAGCACCTGTACTTGCTTAAACTATTTCTCCAGCCCCTAGCCATTGATTTTCAGTTTTCATTTTATGTACTTTTCATCCCTGAGGTTCTGTTTGGTTCATGGCCATATTATAGTTTCTTGCTCTGTGTTCAGTTTGATTTGGTGACTTATTTCTTTAAATGGAATATAACTTGATAAAATGCTCTACTATTTGGTGACATTTTGCCGTGAGAATAAGAGAAATGAGCAGCATCGTTCCTGGCGGAAGGCAGTGTCCACCACCCAGGGGTTGGACTGGCTTTGGGAAAGGGCATCGGCCAGTTACGGCAGCAGAGGGATGGCAGTGTCTGGTCACACAGAGTGGGGATGAGGAGGCAGCTGTCTCTTCTGGATGCTTCTTCCAGAACACAGAATGGAGGTCGTGGCGAAGCACAGGGAAGAGGCTGTGAGTTGTGAGAGTGGTGGTGGTCCCTGGTCACTTGGGAGTGCGGAGGGTTTGGGGATCGAGTGCTCTTGCCTGGCTGCCACAAGGCCCAGAGGAGACCTTGAGGCGGAGAACCAGGAGAGGAATCCCAGCATGACTGCAGCTTTGTAAGCACAGGTTAGACCAGTCCATTCCCTGCTTGTTTCTCCTGCTCCAAATCCTCTGTAAGACATTCCATGTCCTCGAGGATCCCAGCTCTCAGGGTCCTCAATTCTGCCCCCTGCACCCCGCAGCCGAGAGCACACTGCAGTTCCTTCTACCTCTCTGACATGGCCCTTGCAGCTTCCTCAGCCTGGAACATGCACCCCACACTGAGCTAACCCCAAGGTCTGTTTCACATCCGAAGTCTGTTCTCACCTGTCACAGCTCCCATGTGATGTCAGTCACTTCCTAGTCCTCCTCCTCTAGCAGGTGTGGGCTCATCAGGGCACAGACTGCCCTGTCCTCCAACAGCCCAGTGTTGTGCACCAAGCAGGTGTAGAGACAAGATCCTTCTAGAGGACTCTACAAATAACTTCTAGACAGCTAGGCCAGGCCAGTGGCTGTTACCCAGAGGGCTGATCTTGGAGTCACTGGCCTGAGGGAAGAGACATAGACAGTAGCCAGGAAGGTGGCCAAGAATTTAGGTCAAGAGAAAGCAGGCCGCTTTCCCAGGAGGAGCTGAGAGGGAGGAGAGAACACCTTGCTCAGGCTGCATGGCAAGCCTGGAGACTACCAACAGCCTCCAGGGTGGCCCTGTGCTGTGACCCAGGCCTATATGGTGGGGTGGATGTTGGGTGGCACAGCCATCTGGGAGGGGATACTGCAAGCTGTGAAGTGCTGATTTTGGGGGAATTCTCTGGGAATCCTAGGTCCTTGGTTTCATTTCTTTTTGCTGAGGTAAAATGCCCTGACAAAGGCAGCTTAGGGGAGCTCATCCATCACTGCAGGGAGGTCAAGGCAGGGAGAACCTGAAGATGCTGGTCACATGACATCCACAGTTCTCTTTCTTTATACAGGCCAGGACTCAAGCCTAGGGAGTGGTGTTGCCCACTTTTAGGCTAGCTCTTTCCACATCAATGGACATAATCAATATAATTTCCCATAGGCATAGCCCCAAGTCAGCTTTGATTAAAGCAGGCTGGAGCTATGGAATTCCAGGTAGGCTCCAGCTCAGGGCTGGGCAATACTCTATTGAAAAGGGACAGAAAGGTGTTGAGCACAGATAAAACCCAGAGGGAAACTCTCCAGGTCAAATGTAGGGAAAGTACAGGGTGGTGTGAACAAGGGATGCCTCATTTGGGAATCAGTCATTGAATGCTGTACCCACAAGTCTAAGATCACCTTGGGGTAGCCCCAGTGTGGATGTGATGCCGGCAGAGCCTGTGGTGACAGCAGAAGAATCTTTGGTATCCTGAGCTCTAACCAAGATGGCCGAGTGTGTCTGACCAGCCTCGGGGAGCCTGTTGGCCTCTGCTGGGCTCATCTTGATTGCTCAGTGACAGTTCATGGCCAGTGCAGAGCACTGCTGTCGTTACTACAATCCTGCTCAGGGCTGATTGTGTAACAGCCCTGTGGGGTCAACAGTGGCTAAGGGCTTGCTGTGTAGGTATGAGGACCTGAGTTCAGATTTCTAGACCCTACGTAAAGCCAGATGTGGGAAGACAGGCACATCTGGAACCTCAGCACGTGCCTACGACAAGATGGGAGGCGAAGATGGGAATTTGTGGAAGCTCATGGGGCAGCTAGCCTGGCATATGGAGCAGGGAACAAGATATCCTGTCTCAAAAGGTGAAAGGTCAGAACTGGCATGAAGCTGACCTCTGACCTCCACATGCACATCTACACTCATGCACATGTATACATAAACATACATAAAGATTTTTTTGGTTTTGTTTTTCAAGACAAGGATACTCTATATAATAGCCCTGGTTGTCCTGGGACTCTCTCTCTCTCTCTCTCTCTCTCTCTCTCTCTCTCTCTCTCTCTCACACACACACACACACACACACACACACACACACACACACACACGCATATAAAATCGTAATGATGGACAGAGCTACTGAGACCATTGTGCCTGAGGCTTCAGACATCCTTTAACAGCATTGACAAACTAATAATTAAAATTGCAGAGAGAGTGAGTCAAGGGCCTGAAAGGTACCATAGGCCTGGTGGAGAGGGACGACTCTGTATGACCACAGCTGCCTCTTCCAGGTGGCTTCATGAGGCTGGTGACACCCAGACGGAAGAGTCAGGCTGTTGGGAATTTTAGGTCCTGAGTGAGAGGATGCTTGCTGATGCTTACAGAGCCTCCTCAGCCTCATCTAAAACTGGGGACAATGACACTTTATACACCAACATATGGGCCAAGCCAGAAGACTCTCTTGTCCGATTCCAGCACCTCATCTCTTACCTGGAGGGTGTCTCAGATCTTGACCCGGACTGTGACAGTTACTTCCCACCAACCAGGAAATTCTTGATGAAGGGACACGAAAGCCAGATGCCTGCTGAGGCCAGAGGGGGCCATTGGCTGCCCTGGACCTGGACCGGACAGTTGTGAGCCACCATGTGGGTGTTAGGAATCGAACCTGGGTCCTCTGTAGGAGCAGCCAGTGCTTTTAACCTCTGAGCCATCGCTCCAGCTCCGTTCTATGTGTTTGATCAAAAGTTACAGTAAAAATTTACAAAACAGCTTGTGGGATTTTTTGCAAGTAGGACTTTATCTTACCCCCCCCCCCTCGCCCCCACCCGATTGCTGGGCTCTGTCTGGCTTGAGTGTGCCCTGCTCTTGTGCACACTGTCACAACCACTGTGAGTTCATATGTGCGATGCCCTGTTGTGCTCAGAAAATAGTTTCCTTACAATCATTCATACCTTTGGCTCTCATGCCTCCCCTCCCCCATCTTCTGAGATGGTTCTTGAGTCTTGGGAGGAAGGGGTGTTACATAAATGTCCCATTTAGGGCTGGGCATTCCACAGTCTCTTACTCTCTACCCCTTGACCAGTTGTGGGTCTCGGTGTTAATCGCCATGCCCTGCTTAAGAAGTTACTCTGATGAGGGAATGAGACATGCAGTTAGCTACGGACGTAACTGTAAGCCATCAGGAGCTGGCTTCTTCTGGGACTTCGTTCCCTGACAGCAGTGTAGATAGGCTGCCCTTCCAGACTGTCCCAAGCGCTGCATCTTAGGGGTGAACCAAGGCTTACGTTGTTATCTATTGTTGGGCGCTCTGTGTCTCTTCCCATCTGTTTTGAGTCTGGTTGGTGGGTGGGGGCAGGTGTGGACTGAGTTAGCCTCTGAAGTTACAAAACTGCCGTTGGGGAGGTCACCAGGCTGACTCAGGGACTTCTGGATGTTGAGTGGTTTCTGAGTTTGTGCTGAGGACAGCAGGAGACCTATCTGTCACTGAAGCCCGGGAAAATTCAGGGCATCACTCTTCTTCATGGTTCTGACAGGGCTGGGCCACAGGAATAGGGCTTCCGATTCACCCTCTTTTCCGGCCACTTCCAGAGGTCCTGTGGCTAGGGCCATTGCTGCAGCAGTATTTGTACCCCAGAGCCACTAGACCTGCCTTGCTCCTCTGAGGGCTTTCCCTGAGGCATGATGTAAGTGGGGGAGGTTAAATGTGCATGTACCCAGCTGCCGTCCACTGGGAAGAAAGGCAATCTGTAGAGAAGGCAGGAGGGGCCCCCACAGCGAGGACACCTCACTCCCCCATCCCTGTAGACCCTGGACCCTTTGGAGTCTTCCTGGCAAAACCTCCTCCAGGGGCAGTGTGGAGGAGGAGTACTGTCTTCCCTTCACAGCACAGGATTCATGCAGTACCTGCCTCCACACTAGGACCTTGGCTCTCTGGCTCCCAAAATGAGGACCTTCTCCTGGTTGCCTAGCTTCTCCTCTCCCACCGTCAGTTTCTCCATCCTTAAAATGGGCATGAAGGCCCCGCCCTTAAATTCATTAGGAAAGAATGATGCCTGGCAGGTGCTGAGTGCTATTAAGCTCATTGCTGTTGGAGCTGATGTTAGCTGATGTTGAGGACGGATGAGACACTGCCCATGTAACAGACAGAGGTTACCTTCTCCTCGAGCTGGGTCCATCTCTGTGGACTGTGATGCCTTTAGATGACAATAATACTGGGGTAGGAAACATTGCCTCTCCTGAGAGGGCTGCAGGCTTTCTAGTGACCTGGATGTGGCTCTGACTCCACGCTCCTCTGCTATCTCCCAGAGACAATGCACAGTATCAGAGAGAGAGAGAGAGAGAGAGAGAGAGAGAGAGAGAGAGAGAGAGAGAGCTCTCACCTCAAACCCTGAGGCAGCATTGCATTCTTATTCTGTTTTGTTTTGTTTTAATTTAGTGTGTGTGTGTGTGTGTGTGTGTGTGTGTGTGTGTGTGTGTGTGTGTACTTTTACCTGTGGGTGTGAGCACATGTACACATGTGGTTAGAGGCTAGAAGTCACTGTAAGATGTCTTCCTTGATTCCTCTTCATCTTATTACTATTATTTTAGTAAATCTTTTTGTATGTATGAGGGGTTTGCCTGCATGTATGTCTGAGTACCATGTGTGTACCTGTTCCCACAGATACTAGGAGAGGGGGTGTCAGATATCTTGGGACTGGAATCACAGTTGGTTGTGAACCTCCATGTGGCTGCTGGAAGCTGAACCCAGAACTTCTGCAAGAACAGCAAGTGCTCTTAGCCACCAGTCCATCCCTCCAGCCCTTTCACCTTGATTTTTGACCCAGGATCGTTCAGGGAATCAAAAGCTCAGAGAACTTGGACAGCTCGGCTAGGCTGGCTGACAGTGAGCTTTGGAGATTTGCTGTATGTCCCCAAGCCCCATTTTGCTGTTCTGGGGTTGCAGATGTGTGCTGTAGTGCCTGGCTTTTACGTAGGTGATGGAGTTTTCACACTGTGTGACAGGTCCCTACCAATGGAGCCACCCCCTCAGCCCCTGTTCCTATTTAATTGCTGGGAAAACTGGGGCCCAGTATTCCTGCCCCAACCCCTACCAAGGGAAGAACTACCTCATTAAGTACTAGGCTTCAAATGAGTTAGCACACAGTCAAGAGAGGGACTTGTGTCCTCCAGTCAGGACTTGAGGGGTGCTAGGAAGAATCTGGAAAAGGTAAGGCCACTCTGGTGTGATGGGCTGGCTTCATCTTCCTGAGGGAGCTGTAGGTCAGATGGAGGTGTGAGAGATGAGGGAGGCAGTGTGCTAATGGACACATGACAGAGAGAGCTGGCTATGCCACAGGGAGAGCAGTGGGAGGCAACTACACTGGTTCAGAACTTCTGTCTATACTCCCACATGCTGCTGCTTTGGTGTACAATTGAATGGCGGGCTTAGACAGCTGTCTGTCAATGTCTGTTAGCACTGAACTTGCTTGAGTCCATTGCAGCAGTGATCTATCTCTGGGGCTGTACCCAAGACAGATAAGTTACTAACTTTACCGAAAGCATCTTTGAGAGGGTCTGTAGCGGCTTTCAGCACCTCCAAGCTAAGGAACAACCCAGGTGCCCACCTGCAGCAGGATGGAATGAATCTACCCTGATGTGTCTATACCAAGTGACACTACGCAGCAGAGGAACTAAATACTGCCGTATGAACACTGAGTGGGCGAATCTCATGTACAGGCTGAGAGAAATGAGCCGAGGACATCCTGCACCAGAACATGCAGTTCTAGAATGGGCTGGAAAGGAATAGAGGGTGAGAAAAGTCCTCACAACTTTGGGAGCAGGAAACTGAAAGGGAACAAGAGGGAGCTCCCCAATGTGTGGGATGTGGTCTGGTGAATAAATGCCCATTTACAAATTCATTGAGCTGCACACTTGGGACTTGCACATTTACTAAACATCAATTATACCTCCTCTGGGCAGAGTCAAAATAAGAAGCAAGGTGGACTCCCAGAGAATGAAGTCAGGAGCCGGCCAGCCAGAAAGGCTGGGGACTGAGTTCTGGAGGAGGGGGACACATGTGCAAAGGCCCAGCAGCTGGAGTACACGATGGCGCTTCCTCTGGATTCATTGATGGTGCCACTACCCCTTGCTTTTGCTTTGTTTTTGCTTTTGATTTTTGTGAGACAGGGCTTCTCTGTGTAGCCCTGGCTGTCCTGGAACTTGCTCTGCAGACCAGGCTGGCCTCAGACTGCCTCTGCCTCCTGAGAGCCGGGATTAAAGGTATGAGCCACCACACCTGGTTCATTCCTTGCTTCTATCTGCCTCTTCCTACTCATGTGAAGGTTTCTGAAAACACAACTCATTCCTTCACTCCCCTTGGAGATGCCAGGGGAGGGGCTATTGAGATAGCTTCACCAGTAAAGGTGCCTGCCACCACCTAAGGACCTGAGTTCCAACACTGGGACCCACACTGCAGAAGGAGAGTCGAACCCCACAGGTTATCCTCTGACCTACGTATGTGCACAGTGTACCCACTTCCAGTCCCTACACATACTAAATAAAATGGAAAAAGGGAAACAAAAGGTGTGATGGGAAGGGGATATAGAGGAGCTTGGTGGGGAGGTTGGAACTGGATTTAAAGCTGAGCTTTGCACTGTGTCCTTTCCTCCCATGAGCCTCTGCTTCTCCATCTGTAGGAAGAGTATTTGATAGACGGTGCTTTCATGAGGGGGGCGGGTGAGGAAAGGACACATTCAACAGATACCTGTCCTATTTGGGGAGCAAGTGTACCCCTGTTCGAATGAGCATTCATGGCATGAGCATAGCCATGTTAAGGACACCGATGCTCCAGACCCACTGGGACAGCAAGGCCTTCCTCCAGCTCACAGCTGTCCTTTATCTAAAACTAGTACGACAGGAAGTGAGACAATATCTACCACTTCCTCCTCAGAATGACTTCATCCTGAGACTGCTGTCTACAGAGACCCCGCTGACATTAGCTAACATCCCCCTGCCTCTGCCATCTATATATAATAAACACACTGGATTTCCCAAATGATGCTGTATCTCCACCAGAGCCCACAGCCCACCCAATCCCAGCTTTTCTGCATGTGTGTCTATCATTTTCTTCATTCCCTATCATCTGAGTGAGGTCCGTCTGAGGGAGACATGGATAGAGGCCGATTGCAAGGCCCTCTGGTCCTGTGGCTCTCTGTGGGGTGATCCAGGTTGGCCTCCTGTCTGCCTGGCACAGAGTTCATTACCACACAGGACAGGGTAGGAAGAATGCTGGCTCATGACAGTTAGCATGTCACAGCAACCCTATAAACCATCACCAGCCCACTTCACAGAGGGAAAACTGAGGCATAGGGAGGTTGAATAACTTGTCCAAGACCACAGAATTAATCATCTGCTGTGCCTGGGTCTGGGTCCCCTCTTCCTAACAACACTACTTAAACAGTGGCACCCAGGCTAGTATCCTCAATGGGGAAGGTGCCAGAAGCTACCAGGGGCTCCCTCAAGACTGCTGACCAAGATCAGTGCTGTCAGAACACTCTGGCGCCCTGAATTTAGTGAGATCCACACCCTTTTCGAAGAAGGAGAACACACCCAGAATAATCGTGGAGCCAACAGACAGCTGAAGCCCTATGTAGCCTGGAGGTCCCAGTAAAGATGAGGTTCTGCAACGTGCCGCTGAGCCCAGGTGAGATCCAGTCACCATTTCTGCCAAGATTTTTCTTTTTTTGGCTGCTGTTGTCATTATTGTTTCTTTGGGGGGAGGGGGAGCCATGGGCCATCTCAAGGACAAAGCCTGTGCAAGTTAGGGATGAGTTTTCATCTGGCACGGTGAGGGCTTCTAGCCACTCCCTTCCTTGGTGCCATGATGGTTTACTGCACTTTTTTATTTCACTGGAGAAGAAGCCTGATTGGAATGTTCTGGAAACTGAAGCTTGGAGGGATGGACTGAAGCTTGGAGGGATGGGAGGCAGGGGAGGGGGAACCCCTTCTGCCCGGCAGCAGGCTGAACTTAGGCCCTGGCCAGGGTGCTGAGTAGAGATGTAGGAGATGCTGCTCAGTGCATGATGGGCACTGAGAACTGTTTGCTTAAGCAAGGCAACCCCAAATAAGTGCCAAATGATGGTAATACTGGCAGTCATTGCTGACAGGGATGGCCAGGAACTGTGGCTTCAGAAGCATCCAGCTCTACCTGGGCTGGAGGGCAGGCCAATTCATCTTGGGTTTGGGCACTGAATGTCTTCATCAAGGGAAACCCCTAAGTCCTGGGCAAACCAGAGGCTGTTTTTGGTCCCCTAGCTGGTGGACTATTTGGTATTTCTCACTCTCACCTTACGTACAAAGAGCAGGATGTACGGCTCACTGCTGGTACCACTCTGTGGTGAATAAGCAGCATTCCAGCTCTCTCCTTAGTAGGCACCACCACCATACAGCTCTGTTGGAGGCCTTCAATCTCAAGTATCATTTCTGTGGTCCTCTTCAGATCCAGCCTCTGTTCAGCAATCTCCTCCTTCATACCCTGCCATTGACTCAGGAGGGTCTAGTGTCCCCAGCAGGTCCCCCTCCAGCACCCTCCTCAGCTTCCACTGCAGGACTGGATCCAAGCAGGGGTCCAGTCTGAGACCCTCAGTACTCAGGACAGGGTTGTCCCTCTCCAAGAGGGCTTTATACCCAGCTTTTGGCAGGACAGAGCTTTTCTGGAAAAGCCTGAATGAGTTTCTTCAGAGGTATGGCTCCTTAACCCTTTCTGTGCCATGGGCTTCTCAGACATTTTGTGAATCCCGCAGTGCCTGCTCAGAATGATTTATAAGAATGCATTATGAGGACGCATATGGTGGTCTTTAATACCAGCATTCCATATACAGAGCAGATGGATCTCTGGGAGTTCAAGGCTAGCCTGGGCTACACAGAGAGACCCTGCTGCCTCAACAAACAAGTGAAACAATGCATGTGGCTGTCAGAAGAGGGCTTTCCTAGCCAGCTGAAGGCCTTGATGCCCATGCGTGATGTCCTATGCTTGTAATCTTAGCACTTGGGAGGTGGACTCAGGAAGATCAGAAATTCAAGGCCAGCCTGGGATATCCTGTCTCAAAAAGGAACAAACAAAAACCATATCATTTTGTTTTGCATTCTGACAAAATTCATGCAATGAAAAGTGTTTAAAATGCAAGTCACCAAAGTCTTCAAAAAGCAAATTCACAGCATCATGATATATTTATTTCTTTATCAGCACACTAACTAATGGAGCTTGAGAGATGGCTCAGTGGGTGAAACCCTGCTGCACAAGCGTGAGGTCCTGAGTTCAGATCCCTGGGATTCATATAAGACTGGATGCAGTGGCAAACATCTGTAATTCCAGATTCCTACCATGAGAGAGGAGGAGACAAGAGAGTCACCAGTGCCAGCTAGAACCCCTAGGGCCAGCTAGCCTGGCATACAGAACATCATAGAGATCTTGTCCCAAGTAAGGCAGAAGGCGGGGACCAACATCTGAAGTTATGGTATGTGTGTGCTTGCACACCACACACACACACACACACACACACACACACACACACACACAGAGGATTTTTTTTTTTTAATGAGGTTTTGGGTTGAGGATGTGGCTTGCCTAGCAATTGAGATGCTCTGAGTTCCAATCAAACACTATACAAACCAAGCAGACAGATGTAGCAGTAAGCCCAAGAGGACTTTCAGAATGTTGGTAGCTCAGGTCTCAGGATATTTACAGCACCGATCATATGGGTATATCTGATTTCCATGGGTCACAGAATCACAAGGACTTCATTCAGAATCAAAGGAAATGCTGACTAGGAAATTCAAAAGACAAGCAACCATAAAAGTGGAACTTGGGTCCATCCCAGTGTCACAGCCCCCTCAGAATTCTATTCTTAGTCCACGTGGGAGCCCAAGAGCCCCCCACTTCAAGGCAAAGGGTTCCTGATTTTTGGGGTGGATAAGGAAAGCATTAAAGGCTATGAGATCTAAAAGTTCAGAACAGTGACCAGGTAGGATTGGGTTCAGAGGAGAAAGACGGCCAGAAGGGACTGTCAGAGCTCAGAGGTGTGTCCATCTGTCAGGGAGCAAGGAGCTGGGAGTGAGGGAAGGCAACATGACTAACCCTGAAACACAGCAATAACATCAGAGGCACAGCACCACCCCAGAGCAAGCTACTGTCTTGTGTCATAAAGAACACCAAGGCATTGTCCCCGTAAGACAGGGTACCTGCCCACAAGCTTACACAAAGAGATAAGACAAATACATAAGTTAGTAACAAGACAGCAGGGCAGCGAAAAGAAAAAAAGATGTGGCTGGACAAGTCTAGAACACACTACATATCTGGTTAAGAGCTGGCGGTGTAAGCCACAGGCACTCAAGGGTGGGGTCCCTCCTTTATGGAGTTTGTGGTGAGGACCAAAGGCCAGCAGCTTGGAAGGCTGGTTAGAGCATGCTTTGAGATGGTGTGACTGCTCAGGTCTCAGTGACCTTCTCTATAAAGTGAGGATAATACTTAAGTAGGCACCTGCTGTATGCTAATGCTTGCGGTGGGTGCCGGAGACGCTTGGAAATTGCAGGAGACACTGACTTTAGGGTGGTAGATGTGAAGACATCTGGATGGATGGATGGATGGATGAATGAATGAATGAATAAATGAATGAATGAATGAATGAATGAACAGATGGATGGGTGGATAAGTACATCCTCTAAATAGGTGCTTCTCCACAGTGTAGCAAGGCAGTTGGGAGAATAGACGAATTGACCCCCAGCTCTGGGCTCTGCTACATCACCGCAGCCTGTGAGAATGTGGTGGTGGGAGGTGGTTAGTCAGGGCTTAGGACAAGCATGCTGGGAGGGTCGTTGGTTGCTCTTTTCCCGGCTTACCTGGCGTCCCTGAATCTCGGTTTGCTTGTGGACCAGCGGGCTCCAAGCCTGCGGGAAGAGGCGGGTGAGGAGCCCTGGATCTGCCTAATAGGGGACAGGAAGGCGACCTAGGCCGCCGGAGGCTTGAGTTGGCATGCATGTATCTTCACACGCTATGGTTGCCAGACCTTTGCAGGCCACAGCCATTCGAAGGCGTGAGAATCTGGGGCAGGGAAATTTGGGGCGCGGAGGGAGGGCGGGCGGGAAGTCAAGCCCCTTAGCAGACTTGGTGGGAGAGGGCTCCCCCGGAGGGGAAGTGAGCGGATCCAGATCGTCCGCCTCTTTTAGAGGCTGCTGCTCCCGGCTCTGCCGCGCTCCCCGCTGCAGTTTCATATGTAGACTGCATTACATTACCTGAACCCCGCTAGGCCTGCAGCGCCGCACGCAGGAGAGGGCTTTCCGGGCCATTGCTGGGCGGAGCCTGAGCTGCAGCAGTCGCCTGGCGCCTCGCAGACAAGTGGCGCAGCTTGTGGGTGGGCGGAGTTCAAGGGGTTGTGGGCGTGGCCGGGGCTGCAGGGCCTGGGAGCAGAGTCTCAGCGGGTGAAATCGCTGCATTGGGTGGAGGGGGCGTGGTCTATGCCCGCAGAGGGCGGTCCAGGCAAGGGGGCAGGGCCTTCTCCTATAGAGGGTGGGCCAGAGAGGGGCGTGGCCTTTGCCTGCAGAGGACGGCCAGGCAGGGGGTGTGGTCTGTGCCTGCAGAGGGCGGGGCCCGTCGCAGAGGGGGTAGCGCCGGCGAGAGTCCTCTGCGCGCCGCTACTGCGGCCGGTCCACAGCAGCTCTGACAGTCGCGGCGCAGGCACCGAGCCCCTCGCCAGCCCCACGCAGTCACAGCGACCTCCGGCTCGTCCCGCTCTCTCTTCCGGCGCTGCGGAACTGCATCTCGCGTGTACCTGGCACCACCCCGGCCGCGCTGGAGCCCGCGCCCGCCCTGACCCGGCCACGCCGGGAGCCCGGCCCCGAGCTGGAGCCCCATCTGGAGCCGCGGGCCCGGGGCCCTGAGCCGCGCAGCCGGCGCATGGTCAACTCGCTGCTGTTCGGGGAGATGGCCTTGGCTTTCGGCTGCCCGCCGGGGGGCGGCGGCTGCGCAGGCGGTGGCGGTGGTGGTGGGGCCGGGCCGGGGCCCTCGCCTGTAACGGCGGCACTGCGGGACGATCTGGGTTCCAACATCCACCTCCTCAAGGGACTCAACGTGCGCTTCCGCTGCTTCTTGGCCAAGGTGCACGAGCTGGAGCGGCGCAACCGGCTCCTGGAGAAGCAGCTGGAGCAGCAGCAGAGCGAGCGCGAGCGGCGGCTGCGCTACAAGACCTTCTCCCGCGAGCAGGCCGTGCAGACCGGGCCGGAACTGCTGCGGCCGCCGGCTGCGGGCGGCGGGCAGGCCCTCGGCGCGGCCATCGGCATCAACGCCAACGCGGTGGCCCTGGGCGGCCTGCCCCCCGGCGGCGGCTCGCACCCGCAGCACTACGGTCGCCTGCCCGGGACCATATGGAGCTACACGCAGGTACGGCGCACGGGTGGCGGCGGCGTGGAGACAGTGCAGGGCCCCGGCGTGTCGTGGGTACACCCGGACGGCGTGGGCGTGCAGATTGACACCATCACGCCAGAGATCCGCGCACTCTACAACGTGCTGGCCAAGGTGAAGCGCGAGCGTGACGAGTACAAACGGAGGTGAGTGGATGCGCCCTCCTCCGCCGCTCCTGGGACGGGCAGCAGGGCCTGGCAAGTGGGCTACGAGCTGCAGGGAGGACTCGGTCATCTGAATCCACGAGCGCAGCTCTCCCTCCCCCCCCCCCCCCCCGCAGGATACCTGGGTGCAGACCCTCGGGGCCAGGCACATTGTTTCCCAGGGACGTAATAACCAGCGGACTTGTGGTGATCTCATTCTGTCCACATGACAATGCGGTGTGAGGCAGTCTTGTCCCCATATTGCAGATGAGGAAACTGAGGTGAAGAGGTGCTAAGTGACTTGCCCAAGACGCCTTGGCTAATCCGTGGTGAAAGTCAAGATTTGATCCATTGATGGGAGTCCTGGCTGGTGTGTGTCCCAGGCTAGGTATTTACCCGGAGATGTTGGTGGTAGATTCCCTTCCCATAGCAGGTATAAAGAAAAACTCTCAACTAGCACATTGTCATTTTTTTTTTTGTCCTTGAATTTAATGAGCTCATGTGAGAAGATGGATGGATCTGTCCCCAGGGCCCCAGGGTTGGCTGTCTTGTTCCAGGTCTGTAAGGCCCAGATCCCTGGGCTACAGAATCAGAACCAGCCACCAGCCTTTAAGAAAATTCATTCTTTTCTTCACATTCTCCCAAGTGATTATTGAGGTCCCTCAGGGGAGAGATGCTCATGGGTTAGACTATTGGGTGGACCCAGATCATGGGTCCAGCTGGAGGTCGGGGGCTGACTGCCTGCAAGATGGTCAGTGTGCTTCCTGAAGTCCAGATTCACTGGCTGCAATACTGGCACTGCTTTCTGCCTGCAGCCTGGCTAACAATACTGTCTGCTCAGCTTTCTACACAGGGAGGAAGAGAGAAAGAGGGTCTGTGTGTAGTTCTCAGGTCTGCATGGGGGAGGGGCCCTCTGGTCTTAGGCTCCTATCTCAGCATGTGTAACTCAGCTTTCCTGACTCCTAAGGGAGTGGGGCCATTCCTTCCCAGTCTCCCTGGAAGCTGGGCCTGGGTCTCCTTTCTTACCCGCTGCTGAGGTCTACTGACTGGGAAGAAGTCCGGGGCTAGCTCCCATCACCTGCAGGGGAGGGAGATTGTCAGGCACTTGGAAGCCTGTGCACTCCACAGGGAAATGGAGATAGAAAATTCCAGCCAGTGCTCCAGGGTAGAGTGGGATGAGGCTCCTGTTGGAAGGTGTAAAATAATCAAGTAGATGTCATTACCTGTGATAATAAGCAAGGTGTGGACATGCCTGGAGTCCCTGTTGCACATGCAGGGCCTGGCTTGCTGGGGGATGCTTTCCTCTCTGGCCTTAGGAATGTCCTGTGCTGTTCATAGTGGGGCCACCCTCTGTCCTTGGTGGTTATCCCCAACAGGGCGGTCTAGGGAAAGAGACAGTTGCTTTCGATGATGAAACTGGAGGAGGAAGGTTGGGCTGGCACTCCTGTCTGCCACCTTGGGCAGTGTAGCCATGACAGAGGCTTGCGCTGTATTTGTTTAATTGTGTGTGTACTTCTTGGCCCTGGCTGCTAAGGTGACGGAAAGACTGTGCCCAGGCTTAGAGGGAGATGGGTTGGCATTGAGCAATGAGCTGTTCAGGTTGCACCCAGGGTGTGGGGTGTGATGTCAGCTTCTGGCACTGTCCTGGAATGAGCCAGCCCTGCTGAGACAGGTGGAGTACAGGCATCTCTCTTCCCGCCTTTCTGGGAGGCCCATGTACACCTTCCTTTCTTTTCTTCATCGTCGTATGAATTGGAAAGACCTATCTTCTCCGAAGTTGATTCAAAGCTTTGGAGTTTTCCAAAGTGGATATTCTGCCTTGCTCAGGCCTCAGTTTCCCTACCTGTCAAGCAAGGTGGTTGGCCAACAGCTGTGCTCCTTGAAGCCCTGGGCTTCCTCGGTGATGCTTTGGGGAAAGCTCCTTGGGTAGCTAATGAAAATACAGCAAGGGCCTGGGAGATGGCTCAGCAGGTAAAGGTGCTTGCTGCCAAGTCTGACGACCATAGTTCAATCCCTGGGTCCCACATGGTGAATGGAGAGAGCCTGCTCCTGCCAGTTGTTCTCTGACCTGCACACATTTGCAAAGGCATGTGTGCCCACACAGTACCCCCAGATCCACATAAACAACTGTGTTAAAACCCCAATAAAAACCCAGGCGGTGGTGGCACATGCCTTTAGCCCCAGCATTCGAGAGGTAGAGGCAGGTGGATCTCTGTGAGTTCAAGGCCAGCCTGGTCTACAGAGCGAGTTCCATGACACACTCCAAAGCTACATAGAGAAACCCTGTCTTGAAAAACCAAAGTGCTCTTGCCTACATTGATGTCAATGTACCTGACTCCACCAGCATGTGATTTTTTTCTAAGATGTATTTATTTATTTAGTAAGTATGTGGATGAGTGTCTTACCTGCATGTATGTATGTATATATGTATATGAGCATCCTGTGCATGTCTGGAAGAGGAGTAATCCCTTGGAAGTGGAGTTACAGGCGGTTGTGAGCTGCCATGTGGGTGCTGGGAACTGAATCCAGGTCCTCTACAAGAGCACTCAGTGCTCCTTGCCACTGAGCCATCTCTCCAGCATGCTCACTTTTTAATAGTTGGATTCAAGTTGAAGCCTCTTTCTTTGGAGAATATCGCCAGCTGACTAAGCAGGCTGCTGACATAGTTTCTTGTAGTAACAGCTTACCCAAGTGTGACAAGATACTTTTGATTTTCTGCTAATAGTCCCACCTGAACCTAGAATTTAGTCCCAGCACTCAGGAGGCAGAGGCAGAAGGGTCTCTGTGAGTTTGAGGCCAGCCTGGTCTACAGAGAGAGTTCCAGGACAGCCAAGGCTACACAGAGAAACCCTGTCTCAAAAAATCAGAAGCCAAAAAAAAAAACAACCAAAAACCTCTGGGCTACATGATTTGAGAGAGGCTGCCTAAGCTTGTCAGTATATGAATCTGCAAATCTGTGCTGGGGTTGAAACTCTATGACAGATCAGTTGCCCAGAGTGCAGGGGAAATTGGGTTGCAATAAGTGAATGCATCTGAGCTGCCAGCCTACCTCTGGTACTTTGACTATTAAGAGGTCATAATCTAGGAGATGAGACCATGGGGTTTGCCTGTCTGGTCTGTAGACTGCTGAAGGCATCATAGCATCCTGGGTGTCTAGTGTGGAAACCCAGTGTTGAGTACCAGAGAGGTCCTGGCTGGAGAGGGGAAGACCTCCAGTGTTCTCTGGCACAAATCTGGAGGACCTCAGAGGCTCCTGCCTTAGTTGCTAAATGGTAAGCTGGAAGTATAGCCGTTTTTTAAGCTGTAGGTCTTTGTGGTCCCTTCTCATGACTGGTTTCTTTTCACCTGCACCTGTAGTTTCCTGGTTTGGCTGAGGTAGAATTGGTCCATCTTAAAGCCACCCAATTTAAGTACAGCGATTTTTTTTTTAAGAAATTTTAAAGCAGTGTATCCATCTCCAGGGTCTAGTTTTAGAACATTTGAACCCCCCTCCAGATTCCTTCCTGTCTATTTGCAAACAATTCTCCTCTGGAGCAGTCACCAACCTGCCTGGTGTCTATATGCTTTTTTCTGGATGACTCAGAAACGAGGTCCCATGATGTGTAGTCTTCCGAATCTGGCTTCTTTCATATAGATGGTGTTTTAGGAGTTCTTTATGTTGTACTTGCATATATCTGTAGAGTATCCCTTATCATTGCTAAATCATATGTATGGAGGGGCAGACCCTGTTCGTCTGTCCCTTCACCTTACATAGTCTTGTGCTCCAAGCTTTAGGTTACCTGAGTGCTGTCTGACGTGGTGTACCATCAGCAGTACTAACCCAAAGCAGAGCTTCTGGCCCTGGCGCCCCCACCTCCGTGCTCACTGCTTCTCTGGTTTCCCTTCAGCCCAACCTGCTCTTTACCGAGTAGGAAGTGTGGTCACCGAGACTGTATAGAGGGCAAAGTTGTGAAGCGTTGATCTGGAAACCAAAACAAACACTTCTTTCTGTCACCACCCTGTGCCACCAAATCTCTTGTTCTGAGTTTTCGAGTTGGGGGCTTTCCCCGGGAGAATCCTGGCAAATCATCTGAACTTTAAATGCATGCATTTTCTGAACTGGCCTCCAAGAGACCCCCAACTCCCTTGGGTGGTCCCTGGGTCTGTGTCATCGCTGATCTTTTTGTCTTCGCAGAGACTTTGTGTTTATTGTGCCTCCTGTGTTCTGGGCATTCTGTTTCCCGTCTCTGCTTCAGATGACCAGGGTCCATACCATGGCATGTTTCCATGACTCCTCCCCTCGTTTACAGGAGGAGGCTGTGTTACTTTGTGCTTGTCAAGAAGAAGTTTTGTGTAGGTCCCACTGGCTGCATCAGGGAAGTTGTCATGGCTATTCCAGGAAGTCACAATTACTGGCAGAGGCAGCCAGCTGCCTGTGGGGCGGGTGACTCGCTACTGTCCCAGGTCCAAAGCCCCTGTAGCCCGGTAGGCCTAGTGTGATTAAAGGGTGACTAGCTTTCTCCCCTCGATGCTCTGGACAGTCAGGGTCTATGTGCTCCTGGCTGGCTTTGTCCTTGGTGTCTGGGGAGAGTGGAGGGCTGCTGGAAAGTCTGAGGGACCTGTGTTGTCTTTTTTGTCTTGGTGGATTTCAGGTGGGCTCTTCAGATATCTGGAGCCCATAGTAAGGTACCTCATAGGTGGTTCTGGGGACAGTGGGAGGCTGCGCCCCTGGAATTTGACACATCCAACCACAGGCTCCTTTTCCGTGATTCTAAAGGATAGTCTGTGTGGAGACAGGCTTGATATTGACAAAGGAAAATGAAACCACCACTTCAGCTGTGTATTTTCATTTCAGAGGTGGGGAAACTGAGGCCTGGGGAGGCTTGCTTTCCACGGGTGGCTTTGGGCAGCTCTTCTGAGTGTCGCTTACTTTCAGCCTAACTCTGATGTGATGCCCACATCTGCCTCCAGCAGGAGTTTCTCAAAGGCTTTCTTGTCACCTTCTCGTGTGGCTGTTTTCAGAAGCTGTTTGAAAAGCTCCTTCCTAGGATGGAGGGGCTTTTGACAGAGCTATTTCTGACTGTGAGACAGAAGCGGCTGGGCTGTTAGAGCTGGAATGGAGAGCTCCAAAAAGGGATGTGCAGTGGGCAGCTGGAGTGCCCCTGCCTTTCCCAGCATGCCTCAGGGAGGCCCTCCAGCAGGTGGGTGCTGGCCTCGAATGCCCCAAGCCCTAAAGACTGCCTCAGAAGATTGTCCCCAGGCCACTGACACTTTTTTAATTTCTGAAGCTCCCAACAATAGAGGTTTTTAATTTTGATTTCTGCATTAGGTCTAGGACGGTGGAAAAGGGTTCGAATCCTGACTCTGCCATTCTGTATGCCCATGGGCAGGTCTCTAGGCCTCCCTGAGCTTGCCGCTCTGTACAGAGGGATGCTGGGAAGGAGTAACTTAGTTCTGTGAAAGCCTCCATGGCTTGGGGAAGCTCTGAGGATGTCCTTCACTGGAGCTCACAAAGTCTGTTCCCTTAATTTATGGGGCCTTCTGGGCACAGCCCTGGGCTGCCCAACAAATCCATTTCAGGACACATTGCTTCTCTCTGTGTCTCATGGAAGGCGCCAGAGATGGTGCTGGGGGTGGAGGGAAACTGGGCCGCCTCTTTGTCCTGCCGAAGGGCAGTCTGGCCATTCTCAGTAGTGATTTGTGCTTCCGGAACTCCCCATACCCCCACTAGCCCTTTGTCTTAAAGGAATCCACCCCCACACCCCCACACCCACTTCTAGGACCTCAGTTCACTGGAGAACCGGGTTACTGAGTCTCTTGGCCAGCTAGGCATCTCCCTGGGGACAGATTCGGGAAGGACTGTCTCTCAGAGCCTTGAGCCAGAGGGAGGGGAGGGAGGAAGGTCTCAGAAAAGAAGAGAAACTGGGGACAGCTGACTCTGAAGATTCTTTCCTTCCCAGAGGAATGCAGGCGAGGCTCTTGCCGGCCCCACCGGATGCATGCCTAGCCACCCCACCCCCAGCCGCTATGCACAGTGCACAAATGCACTCACACATGCATGCAAGCACCTGGTCTCTGGCTTTGGGTCTGCAGCTTGACTCTCCACACGTGTCCTGTAACGTAGCTGTTGAAGGACGAGGAAGGGTAGAGCAGAATCTAGCAGAATCGTGCATGCGTCCTTTGCTGCAACCAGACTCCGTGGCTTCCAGCAGAACTGATCCGAACCCCGCTGGGTATCAGATCCTGGAGGGTGGGACTTTGTTGGTA
This sequence comes from Onychomys torridus, assembly GCF_903995425.1. Classification (NCBI taxonomy): domain Eukaryota; kingdom Metazoa; phylum Chordata; class Mammalia; order Rodentia; family Cricetidae; genus Onychomys; species Onychomys torridus. The sequence goes on from NC_050444.1 coordinate 153,173,730, forward strand.
TCAGGGAGATGAAGCCAGGCTGGCATTCTGTGTACTTCCGTGTCACAGATGGCTGGAGGCCTGAGACAGAACAACCCTCTGTCCTTTGCACTCAGGAGTGAAGGTGTGAGCCCACAGTGTTCCTGAGACCTCAGTTCCTCCCACCCTGTAGCCCCCACACTCTGAACCCTAACTGCCCAGGATGTGTCTGCTTCCTAGTGCGCTTGAGTTCTGCTGCTCCCAGCTTTCTTCTGGTGTTCACAGAGCTTAGCCAGGCCGGCCGGAGTCCACACTGAGTAAATATTTGTGCAGCCGGGGAGGACTATAGTCTGGATGCCGTGTGCTACTAGGCATCCAGGAGACGGGGGTCAGATGACGCAGACTCGGTCGGCATCTAGGGGTCTGGCATACTGGGACAACGGGTCAGCATCTGGAGTCAGAAGACCCGGCTTCAGTCTCAATGTAGCAACTCCATGAGCTGGCATGATGACCAAGCATAGGAAAACAGTGGAAAGCTGTGTGAGCCTGGGCTAGGTGCCGAACCTCTTCCCATCTCAGTTTCCCCATCATTAGAATGGGAAGGTTGCCCATTGTGGTGCCACACATCTGTCACCCCAGTGCTAGGGAGGCTGAGGCAGAAAGATCTCCATGCATTTGAGACCAGCCTGGGCTACATAGTAGGTTCCAGAACAGCCAGGACTACAATGTAAGCTTGTTTCAAAAAACCAGAATCAATCAGCTTGATCAATCAGCTCGATCAATCAGCTCTGTGCCCAGGATGTAGGAAGAGCCAGGGGACTTACATGGCTATAGGAGATTTTATATATATGAGCTATGTGGGAAGAGTTTGCAGGGTGGTATGGAGCTGGGCTGGCTCTGCAGGCAGAGGCTGAACACTGAGTGCCTACTTGGGAACTGGGAAGGAGTTTAGGAGTTGTGCACACTTCTGGGTACACTATCCTGAGATGTTCAGTGAAGGAAGGTCTGGGGCCAGGTGGGAGGCTGGCTGGTGAGCAATGGTTAGCCATGTCAGGGGAACACCTTCCCATTCATGTCAAGGGACCGGTGCTTGATTCTGTACCAGGACAGAATGTGGTTGCTCACAGTCCCTGGTACAAGAGGAGCTGTCACCCTGCATAAAGCCAGCAAAGCACCTGGTCCTCTGTGGGGGTTGTAGCCTGACTGAGCCCCCTAGATGGTGGTGTAGAGTCAAATCCACCTGCCTAGGAGGGTGGGAGCTTCACCTTGCTCACCTGGGAATAGGAGGGGTGGGCTTGCACATGCCCATGAACACTGTGCTCTTCTTGTGACTTTCCTGGAGGGTCTGGATTTGATGAGGGCCATTCTCTCCCTTACACCTCAGACTGTCTCGCTATCAGCTCTTGGGAGGCTGAGACAGGAGCATTGCCGACAGTTTGAGGCCAGTTTGGGCTACACAGTTCATTAGTGAGTTCATGGCCAGCCTGGGATTCATGGTGAAACTGTCTCAAAAGGAAGAGGGGATGGTCAGATGGCTTGCCCCGCCCCCAGGTCGCCTAGGAGCTCCAGTCCCAATCCCTTCTGACCCCAAGCTCTGAGCTTCTGCCCTGCTGTGAGCTTAGTCCACACCCTCTGGAAGCTGACAAAGGTTGTCCCAGGTGAGGAGGCAGGATTGGCCAGGAGCAATGTCTTCTCCAGTGCCTGTCACAATATTACTGCAGCGGTGGGAGACTGCCCAGAAGGTGGAGCCTGGGCTGCGAAGACTTCCCGCTGTCACTTTGTAGCAGTGATTTTTTTGTTTTGTTGTTTTGTTTTGTTTTTTGGTTTTTTGAGACAGGGTTTCTCTGTGTAGCTTTGCGCCTTTCCTGGATCTCACTCTGTAGACCAGGCTGGCTTCGAACTCACAAAGATCCGCCTGCCTCTGCCTCCCGAGTGCTGGGACTAAAGGCGTGTGCCACCACCGCCCGGCAAGCAGTGATTTTTTAGGTAGCAAATTAGTCACTGGCAGCGGCAGGCAGCTGAGACTCTGAGCCACCCTACAGGCCATCCCCTCAGTGCACATGGAAGGCTGACTGTGCATCCCAGGCTGTCCGTGAATACCCCTGTTGTCCCTAGTTCCAAGTTGTCCCTAGGACAATGACTTGAAAGTCTTATCTGTTCACAACAAGCAGGAAGGAGCAGGGAACATTTTGGGGGCAGCATGAGAGCTGGGGACCCCCTAACTTTTTTGCTTCTGGTCAGCACTGTGAACTTTGCCCGGGCATCAAAAACTGGTCACCAACTTCTCTTGTCTCTTGCTAGGGACCGTGAGCCTGGTGAATGTGATTGTCTGAGACGTCAGTGTTCTGTCATCCTCAGGCTGCCACTGACCTTGTGCCACATGCTTCACCTGAGAACCAGGGAACAGACAGCCTCTGCTTCTGGAGCTTGGAGTCTGGGGTAGACATGTGTCTTGGTGCATGGTAGAGTCATATGACACTGCCATGTGCCAAGTGCCTGTCAAACAATGCCCATGCATAGGAACCCGATCAATATTTCTTAGTTAATTTCATAAGCAAATATTTATGCAGCATTCACCCATTACCAGGCCCCATTCAGAGAGGGTCACATACATCTAATTCACAGAACCCCATTCCAACCCTGGGAGGTGGGTACCATCCTCAGCCCCTTTTAGAGATGCCGAAACTGAGCCTTTGAGGGAACTGGGCTAGGTGAGATTTAAGCCCCTAGATCCAACCTTTATCCTACACTGTGCTCAGAGAAGGGAGTCCACAGCAAAGAGCTCTCCTGTTCCAAGCCTTAGCTTTCCCTCCTATGAAATGGGTGAGTAATCTGACCTCAGAAGGCTATGTGGAGAGCTGTAAGTGACGCTGGGGGTGTGCCTTGTGAAAGTGCCAGATCCCACCAGGGCCTCCTCTGACTTCCAGTGCTACCTGGGATACCCCAGGCCCCATGACACACTGCTCCTCCCTCTTGGCCTTGCAAAGCTGCTGAAGGAAGCTGCTTGGAGTGGAGCGTGTGCAGAACCCATCTGGGGAATGAGAGCCTGCCATGCTCACACTGCTTATCGGTCACGGGACCTAGGTGGAGTCTTTGCCACTCAGTCTCCTTTTCTTTACCTGGGAAATATGGCTGGTCACAAACACGGGTGGACTGCACGAGGAGCCATGAGCTGATGCCGCTCAAGCCCTCGGGCCCTCACAGATGCTCTGGATCTTCAATCGAGGCTGAGGCTGGAGAAATGAACTTGGTGGGCCCAGGTGGCAGCGTGCATTGTCCCTCTGAGTGGCTCTGATTGGCAGGACTGAACCACCAGAGAGATGTGTCTGTGCGCTTACTGTGTGTGCTCTGACTTGAGATGTGCAGGTTTGCCCAGCCGCTGCCCTGCCCATCTGTCGCTTGGTGGGAAGAGGTTCCTGCAGTGGACACGTTGCCTTCCGCCCTCTCAGCTGGTCATTTTTATTATTCGGTTTATTCAAGGCAGTTCTTGGCTCCCTGCCACCTATTGGCTGTCTTGGGGGAGAGGGAAGATCTGCTGGTCAAAGTGGACCTTGTGAAATCCCCTGGCATTCAGGCGTCTCTCTGAGCAGGGACAACACGGCTTCCCAGGGACTACTGGGAACCCCCTTTCTGCCCTGGCCCACTGTGATACTAGGCCAAAGGCCATCCTGTCAGAGTCAGGGCAAAGTGGAAGTTTTGCAAAGTCATGAAGTCCTAGAACTCTGGCTCGGGCAATGGTGAAGCCCTGGGGTGCCTCCAGGCCCAGGATCCCAGGAATCATCCCAGCACTGTGTAGGGCCAGTCAAGGAAGGCTCCCTGGACGAGGCAGCACTTGGGTTACATTTTTGAAGGGGCAGCGTGAGAAACTTCAGGAAAGAGGGCTCTTAACCAAGGAGAGCGGCATGGGCTGAGGCCTGGGTGGGAGACTGAGGCCAGGGCCACGAGCTGGGTCCGCTCCTTGGTCTGGTCTTCAAAGCTTTTCTTGGTTCTAGCCCCTCTTGTGGTCGTCCGTGCTCTTGGCTTCCAAGTCCCTGTTCTCATCTTCTCGCCTGCTCTTTCCAGTTCCGGTTCCGGTTCTGGTTCCCCGTTCTTCATGGCTTGTGTTCCTGCCCCCGTCTGAGACATCACTGAGTAAGGATGGGGCTTTTGTTCTGTACTCCTTAACCGGATGCCAGGCCTGAGGGGCAGCTCTTGTTGCTGAGGCTTTGGGAAGGAGTGTGTGTGTGTGTGTGTGTGTGTGTGTGTGTGTGTGTGTGTGTGTGTGTGTTTGTGAGAATGTTTGTGCATGTGTGTGCACATGTGCTGCTGCTCAAGCATGTGTCCAGAGCCTCTGTGTACACTCTGAGACCTCAAGGTCAACCCCTTCCCCTCTGGGCTCTTGTGCAATGGGCTGCAGTGTTATATAGTGGTAGGGTAGAGGACATTGGCCGCCAGATCTTAGAGGTCATTGCTGGCCTTGGGACCTAAGCTCATACACAGTGGGAATAGGGACCACTTTACATCTTAGGATGCTTCTGTCTGTCTATTCCCATAGTCCACACAGCTCAGGCACTCTTTGTGGTCTGGTTACTCACCTCTTCCTTCCTGCAAAATCCTTCCCCTGCCACCCCCAGCCTGGTACCTGTGGTCCTCTGTTCTTTCTTTTTTTCTTTCTTTCTCTCTTTCTTTCTTTCTTTCTTTCTTTCTTTCTTTCTTTCTTTCTTTCTTTCTTTCTTCTCTCTCTTTCTTTCTTCTCTTTCTTCTCTCTCTCTCTCTCTCTCTCTCTCTCTCTCTTTCTTTGTTTTTTTTTTTTTTTTGTAAGTTGGGGTCTCTTGTAACCCATGGTGCTGTCCAAGTCTATGCAGCCGACAATGACCAACCTTGAACCCCTGATCACCTCTCAGATCCTGAGGTAATAGGCATACACCATCACACCTGGCTTATGTGGTGCTGGGGATCGAACCCAGGGCCTCATGCAAGTACTCTGCCAACTGAGCTGCATGCGTCCCTAGTGGGTAGGGGTGCCTGCTGTCTTTTAAGAAAGACCAGAGAGCTGTCTCTCAGTGTTTTCTCTTTGCTCCACTAGTACCCCTGTGGAACAGCTACCTTGAGTAGCTGCCCTTGCGTTAAGACCCCCTGGGGGCAGCTAATGTAAGGCTTGAAGGTGGAGTTTGGAAAGTACCCAGCAGCTGGAGGCGTTGATGGGGGATCAAGGATGGTATGAGAAGGGTGCTGTTGCCTCCCTGGGCCTTTGAGCAGATGTCTAGGTTGATGGTACTGCTGATGGGACTTGATTTCTCAACCTGCAGAACAGACATTGAGGGGTCACCCACAGGGCTCATCTGCTTATAACCTTGAACCAGACTCAGCCTCACTTTGGGGTCTTGGGGTACTGACTGATCCCCCATCCTGTTCTGTCCGCCACATGCATAGTGGCATTGTTTTTCTTGCTTCTGTTTCCTCTTGAATGAAGTGGGGTGGAGAGACCAACAGGGCCCCGGGCCTGAGTGCTGGGCCTCCTCTCCCCTTCCCTCTAAGGTAGGCACCAGGATTGTAACTTGGGAAGTAGGTTGAACTTTCTGACCCTGCAAAACCAAATCTTCAGAGACACCCCCTCTTTTTGCCTGGGGGTGTGTGCCTCATGGGAGATGCTCTAGTCATTGTAGACTCTTGCTCTGAGCATCTTGCTGTTCTTGGCAGTGGGGCTACACCTGTCTTTAAAGACAATATACCGTGACTTAACCTGACCGGGGCGGCGGAGGTCAGAGTTCTGCAGGCTGGGACTGGCAGAGGCCACATTCACCTAGCGCCAAGTTCAAGGTCTTCCAACTTACAGGTGGTTTCTTCCCGAGCCTTAAGGCACGATTAAACTGTGGGGATGTAGAAGTACTGCTCTGGTCTGTCTTCTTTGGGGTCACCATTGGCCTGTGAGTTAGCCTTTCATGCAGAGTGGGAGCCCTGACTTAAGTGAGGGGTTCACCTCACTGCCCCCCAGCCTGGCAGCCTCTGTCTTTCTGTCTGTGGAACTGGGAGTGACTCCTTAGACATAGGTTGTCTCAGGGTTCTGTGGCATAGAGTGCGCTACCTGCTAAGCAATGCTGGCCCTTAGCAAGACTCTGTCCTTGGCCCTCCCCAGCCCCCACACAGTGGGAACTGGTCACTTCCTCCTGCTCCCAAGGCATACTAGCCTTTTGTGTTCTGATATTTCCTCCCCTTAGCACGGCCTGCGAAGAGGAGGTCATGTCCTCTCTCCTCTCCAGTACTCTGTCCACAGGGTGACCAGGGGAGAGGGCATGGCTTGGCATTCAGGGCTGGCAGGAATAGCGGAGTGTCTCTGTCCCTGTCTCTCCAGGGATCTTACAATGTCATGGCCCCTTCTCTTTGTGGCTGTGAAAGCAGCTCTGTTGGCCTGAGGGCTGCCTGCCTGTGAGAGGAAGCAAAGTATTTACCCGAGGACTCTCCGTTCTCAGCTCACTCTACCAGGCTGAGAAATGGGCTCACGTTCCTTACCCTCTCCCTGGGGTTGAGAGGCAGGAGTCTGATTATAGGGTTCCATCTGGGCCCCTGGGGGACAGGCAGGTGGCCTCCTGGGACCTTAGGAAGGCCTTTCCCAGGCCTGGGCAAAGGGGTGACATTGAAGACTGGCTCCGTGTTGTTTTCCAGTGCTGACGTCAGGGCTGTGGTTTAGAGTTTCTTCCCAGACAAAGGCTGCTTTGTAGCTCTGGGTGAACTGAGCCCAGGAATCTCACTCCAGGTGGGAGGCCAGGTGGAGGAGAGGCAGGGCTGGGCCCAGGATCCCTCAGAGGCCTGCCTGTCCTCAGATCCATCACTCCATTTTCCCAGGAGCCATGTGCCCCTTCAGGTGCACTCTCTTTACCACCAGCATGCTCCGAGGAGGTAGCTGGGCTCTCGCCCATTGTACAGATGGAAAAACTAGGTCTTGGAAATAAAACAACTGAGTCTTAGCCAGAGAATAGCAGAGCTGGCAGTGGGGTGTGTGGGCTTGAGTACCATTAGCTTCAAGGATCCCCTCAGGGTCATCTCCCATCAAAGCCACATCTCACCTCCAACTTTGGCAGTGTGTTGAAGAAGTCGGGGACCCCAGGGGAAGAACAGTGCAGGCAGCTTTCAGCAGGCACAAGAGCTGATTCCCCTTTTGGGATTCTGAATTGGAATGTGTGTGGCATGTGTTGGTCTGTGTGTGTGGGTGTACTCGCACGTTTGTACATGTTAAAGAAGGGGCTTGGTTACTGGAAGATCTATAGTTAACTGGAAATGATTCCAGGGGCCTTGTGGGTGGGTGTAAGTAGTCATTCCAGGGAACACCTAGGATCTCTGCTCCTCTTTTTCAGTATCCATCCATCCACCCATCTTCCCTTCTTTCTGTCCATTCATCCATCTGTTCATCCATCTATCTATTCAACCATCCACTATTCATCTATCTATCTACTCATCCATCTGTTCCTCCATCATCCATCTACCCACCCATCTGTCCATCCACCTACCCATCTATCCATCATCTTTCTGTCCATCCATCCATCCATCCATCCACTGATGCATCCATCCATCATCCATCCACCACCCATCCATCCATCCGTCTATCTTCCATCCACCCATCCTTCCTTCCTCCCTTCCTCTCTCTCCCGCGCCCCTCTGGATTCCTATGTTTGTTCTTGGGCTTGAACTTTGAGGACAACTCTGTGTGGACTGGGGCCTTTCCAGTGTCTGTCAAATCAGAGCAAGAAACCTGGCAGGTTATTCAGTCTCCCTCTCCCCTTTTCCCAGGGAGGGGTCAGTGACTATCCAGCTTGCCCAGTAAGTTCATGGCAGAGCCAGCATTCAGTCCAGCCCTGTGTCTCCCTTTCTGCTGGGGTGACTGACAGGCAGCTGTCACCTTTTGCTGGCAGCTACCTTAATTTGTCCCCTTTCCCTCCGATCCTTTGATGTTTGGCCTCTGTTTTGAGACACATCTAGAGACACCAGAACACAGCCCTGGGCTGGAGCCCAGATTAGCCAACCAACTCCAAGATGGCTTCCTCAACCTGAACATCCAGTTAGTGGTGCTCCTGAGGGCCATCTTTTCCTTGCTGGAGCAGTTTGGGGGTCCAGAGGTCATTTGATCCTTTTACTTGGAGGCTAGAAACACTGAAAATCCTGCTCAAAGTTCACACTCAAAACTGGATGGAGTGCCTGCTTTACTGATGCCTTCCAGGGGCCATTTCCACTGGGAAGTGCTTTCTGATCTCTGGACATAGTCCTGAATGCTTCATTCCTTTTGTTTGGTGGATTGAGCATCACTGCCTGTGGTACTCAGGCGTCTCATGCCCATCACATCCCTCCTTCCCCCTGTATCCTTTGCTGCTGTCCTGAGGGCCCTGCCTTGACTCAGACACCAGTTAGGGCATGCTCTGCAGGAGGCTCTGCCTGGGCTTCAGGATCCTGCTGGGTCTTGAGAGGGAGGCATACTCCTTTCCCTGGACTCAGGCATCGCTCTGAGATAGAACTGGCATGTCTGTGTGGCCCAGGCCCACCCTTCTTGGCATGGAAACTGAGGCCCAGAGAGGCTGTGCCACTTGGCTGTGGCACAGCAGAGTTGGGTGCCTGCATTCACCAGTGTTTCTTTTTGGACAGAGCCCAGGGTTCCCAGCTTGAGGTGGCGGCTGGGGGTTTGGGGTGGGCTGTTCTGGACTGGTATGCCAGAAGGGAAGAAGCCAGTGCCTTGTAGCTGCATAGGTGCCTCCACAGACCTCTGATGCTCCAGAGCTACCGTCACCTCCTGTGTGTGTCAAGAAGCTCGAGGTTCCACCCTAGACCCTCACTGGGCCCCAGAGAGACCCCTCAGGTTCTCACCCTAGGTAGGTGGCCTGAAAGTCCGAGAGTTTACTGGTGACTAAGGTCAGGGTACGTATCCTGTGGCTGGGCAGGAAGGGGTTAAGCAGTTCTGCCTTACAGGCCTAAGTTCCCAGCTGGTGTCCTGGCCCCTCAGGCCAGCCAGGCCATCTGGCCGACAGATGCCATACTGTGTCCCATCTGTCCCAAGGCAAAGTCACCAGGAGAAGACCTGTCTGCTGCCTTTGTGAATCTATGGGCAAGTCGACTCCTTACTGTCTGTTCCTATGAGTCTAGGCCACTTGGGAAGGACTCATAGCCAGCAGGCTGGCCTCTGGCCACTCTCCCTGATGCCTGGATTAGCTGCTGTATGGTGTCCCCAAAGTGACAGAGTCTGAGCTTCCTGTAAAGATGAGCTGGGAGAGGTGCAGGGACAGGCCCAGGGTCACACAATGAGTCAGTGTAGGCAAGGCGGGGCATGCATCCATGCTGGGCTCCTGCTCAGAAGCTTATTTACCTAGTGAGCATCACTTAAGGGCCTACTGTACTTGGGTAACTGGAACCCAAGGTACCAAACAGTGTTCCTGCATCAGGGAGCAGGAACTATGAGAACAAGAGTCCCTGGGGAGGCATGGCTCACTGCGCTCTGGTACCCACCCAGGGCCTGGACGCTGTGGCAGTTCTCCCAAAAGCCATCAGCTGTCCCTGGCCATATCCTCACAAGCCAATGTTGTTACCCCCATTTTACAGATAAGGAGACTGAGGCTTAGAGAAATGAATTCACTTTTGCTACATCACTGGCTGGGCTTGACTGAGTTGGGTCAGCCTTGCTGGTTTGTCTGATGTCAAAGCATTTGGGGTAGAGGTAGGGGACAGACACACACGGTCTCATCCCGGCCACAACGTAGAATCCTTGTTTTTCTATATTGGAACTTCTCCTTTGGACATTTGCCTGAGTCCAAGCTGGGGGTCACGAAGCTGGAGGAGCCGGTCCCCGAGCAAGTCTCAAGTGGAGATAGCTCAGTCAGTCAAGTACTTGCCTTGTGAATATAAGGACATGAGTTCAAGCCCTGGAACCCACATAAAAACTCTGAACAGGGTGCCATGTGCTTGTAATCCCAGAGCTAGGCAGGGGACAAGGGGATCCTTGGAGCTTGCTGGCCAGCCAGCCTACCCCAAATGCCCCCCCCCCATTTAGTGAGAGAGGCTATCTCCAAAGATAAAGACAGAGAAAAGGAAAGGAAGTGGACAGCATCTAATGAGTGACTTATGGCTTCCACATACACACAGACATGTGTACATGCACACACATACATGCTCATATACACACAAACGTGTACATGCACACACACACATGCTCATATAAACACAGACATGTACATACACACACATACATGCTCACATACACACAGACATATGTACATGCACACAAAAATGCTCATATACACACAGACATATGCACATACACACATCCTCTCCCTTTTGGTAAATCACCCAAGAAAACTGGTCCAGGCTTTGGGATCGGAGAGACTGGGTTCAGATCCACCTTAGTGCTGTCACAGGGTAGACAGAAACAGGGAAAAGCCTGCCGGTCGAGGGCATGTGCCACAGAGCCCTCAGGAGTCTAGTCCTGGCTCTTCCACTCCCCAGCTCTGTGACCTTGGCAGTTACTTTACTTCCTGGCCATCATCTTCTTGTCTTTAGAGTAAACACAGTGGTCATTCTGCCTCATAAAGCACCTGTGAGGCCTCAGTGAGCCAAGTGCCTTGTGCATGCTCACAAGTCATGATGTGAACCAGTGTGACTGTGACCCTGTGAGCCTCAGTTTCCCCACCAGCCAGATGCAGATAAGGACATGGGAGACGCCAAAAACGTACTGTCCCAGGAGATTCTCCGGGACTCTTCGATCTAATTCATACCCTCCATCCTCAGGGAACTGACTGCAGCAGGGAGACCCGGGTCTCATAGAAAGGTGGCAGCGACCCTGCATGTATTGGGGTGGGGTACCCATTATCTACCTCTGTCTTCCCCAGGTTCATGGGACTGAGTACCAGGGTTGCCATGGCAACCCACGTTTGATACTAAGAAACAAGTCTCCCAGGTTGAGGTTGATGGGTGTTGAGTCACTCAGCCCCTCTCCCTGTTTGGGCTAACCCAGTCTAATTACCCGTCCCAACACAGCCTGGAGCCTGCCTTCCCAGCCAGTTAGGGTGAGGGCTGGAAGATGCACGCAGGCACACCCTGCTGCAATCCTTCTGTGGTTGCATCAACCCCATGGGTAATTGGCGGGTCCTTCTCACTCTTCTGTCTTCCTGGAGAAGGCTCAGAAATGTCTTTCCCTTGTCAGTGGCATGGCCTGAAGTACACTCAGCCTGGCATGCCCTCCCCACCTCTGAGCTTCCGCCCTCTGACACCAGGGTAGCCTGTATGTATTCCAGGCTTTTCTCTGACCCTCCTGGAGAGCCACTGTGTGCTTGGCCATTCTCATTTAATCCAGGCAGGGGCTCTCCCACTTTCACAGCTCAGGAGACTGAGGCCTGGGCAGGTGACCTGACTCAAGGCTGCAGAGCCTGGTGCGAGCCTTAGATGATGATAAACTCGGGGTCTGAGGCAGTGGCATGGCTCCCCCGAGCTTCTGCCCCACACTGCCCCACATTCACCTGTTGCTACTCACCCACTGGCAATAAACAGTGGACAGACCCAAGGTGCACATTAGCTTTCCAGAATAGCCTTGGGAGTTGCTTTTCTCAAGGCTGTAAACATATCCCTGGGTGGGGCCCTCACCCTGCTGGACACAGGCCCCTGGAACCTCCTGCTTCTGGGCCTGGGTATCCAGAGGCTTGGTGCTCAGATCCTCTGCTGGCTTCTGACACTAGGGGCATGGAGGGGGAAGTCACTGGGGGCTTGGTTTGGCCCAGGCACCTGAGATAGTGTCCTGTAGATAGTCAGCTGTGGCCCCAGCATTTCCAGAGCTGGCTGGGCTTGGGCCTTCAGGGTGGACGGGAGAGAGTGGTGGAGCTGTACTGGACTGTGGAGATTGGAGCAACTGATGGGAAGCCATGCCCAAGGCCACAGGGAATCAGAGCCATGGACTGGATGGACCTTTCAGGAACAGGCCTGAAGGTGACAGCTCATTGGCCCTTTTTCTCTGGTGAACACTTACGTGACTGCTGTGTGCTGGGCCCTGGGCTGGACACTGAGTTGCAACTGTGACCTTTAGATAGGCCTGATAGTGTAAATGTCGAGTTATCTGAGACATGCAGGTAACAGAAATCCTCTGATCCCAGTGACTCAAAACCATGTCAAGTAGGGGGCTTGACCCTGACCCCTATAGGAGGCAGAGGAGGCTTCCTAGAGAAGGTGGTGTATAAACTGAGTCCTGAGTTGGTATTAGATAAAGAAATAACAAAAAAGAGAAAGAAATAACAAAGGGGTGTGCATGTGTGGAACCTTCTAGACAGGAACCAACACATATGGAAAAATCAGAGGTGAGTGGGGTCAGGGGTGATGGGACAGCAGGAGCTAGGGACAGGATTGGGATCTCGCTTTTTCTCAGAGCCCTGGGCAACCGGGAGCCTGTGGTGTGGAGTACAATGCCAAGTGACCTTACTCAGCTGCTGTGACCCACAAGCGAGTAGCCTTGTCACATGCAGCACTTGGGGGTTACAAAGGCCTTTTCTGAGTCTGCCCTCAGCCACAGCAACTACTGCGGGGCTAACAGGGCCAGCTCGTGAATGTGAGTGTAGAGACAAGTTCTATGCAGCGTGACCTTGATCACTAGGACACCCACTGGCCGATCTGGTAAGATGAGCTGGTGAAGATATGGGGCCTGTTAGCAGGAAGGAGGACTTGGGGGGCTGTTGAACTATTTCTTGTTTGGCCCCAATTTTCACCCCGCTTGTCCACTCATTGTGAAACACTCCTGCAGTTTCAATGGGGGGGGGGGATGAGCAGGTGGTTTTGTTTTCTTAAGATTAAGTAGTTCTAACTAAATATATGTGACATCAATCAAAAGTAAAAGGATTCAGAGGAAGAGTGTATCAGTCCTTTTTCCATTGTTAATACAAAACACCTGAGACCAGGCAACTTAAGGAGTTTGGCTTAGCCTGCAGTTTTGGAGACTGGAAGATGGAAGAGCATGACGCTGGCTGTGTTATATCATGGTGGATGGCATCATGGAGGGGGTTGTGTTGAATGATTGCCTGGAAAGACAGGAGGCCAGGGAACAGGGAGGAACCAGGCTCATCCTTCTATAACAACCTCTTGAGAGAAGCAACCCAGGCCCCATGAGAACCTTAATCCCTTTCCAGGGAGACCTGGGAATAGGAAGTCATTAGCCCAGGAACCAGGTGACCTGGAATATCTAGGTTTGAGTCCTGTTTTGTCCACCTTGGAGGCCCGTGTTTTGTTCTCTCACTGTCCCCTGCTGGTTGCTTTAACAGTAGAAATAGCGGTTGACTAAGATATTGATTCAGAAAGGATCTGGGCCCTGAGAAGTGAGTTCATGAGCAAAGAACATTCGTGGCCCTGAAGATTTTCCAAGCAGTGTGCCAGGGCACGAGGGTAGCATTTTTGTGGAACCCGAAGCACCAGTCTTATCACTGAGGCTGAGGAGTTGCATGGCCTTGGCTTAACTTCGGGCAGTGCTTTGATCTGAGCCTCAGTGTTCTCATCTGTAGTGTGGGGGCTGTCATGCCTGGCTCAGAGGTGTTGGGGATGGCGTGAGGTGGTAAAAGACTCATCAATGCATTTTAAGCATTGGCTGCCCAGCATTGGCCGCCCAGCATTAGCTACCCAGCATTGACCACCCAGCATTGGCTCTCCAGCACTGACCACCCAGCACTGGCTCTCCAGCACTGGCCACCCAGCATTGGCTCTCCAGCACTGACCACCTAGCACTGGCTCTCCAGCACAAGCCTCCCAGCACTGGCTGCCCAGCATTGACAGCCTAGCATGCTGTTCAAGATTGTGGGATTGTGAGTATCCCATAGCTGCCACCTCCAAGTGTTTCTGTTGTTGTTGTTGTTGCTGTGTTTTTGTTTTTATACTGATGGGTCCAGGGTCAGACAGGGACACTGGACAACAGAACCTCAGCTTGGCACAGAGGCAGATGGCCATGCCCTCTGGGGCCCACTTTGCCCCAAGATCCAGCAAGGATCCAAGAGGATACTTCTTTTGAGACAGGGACTGTTTATGTAGTCCTTGCTGTTCTGTAGCTGCTATGTAGACCAGGCTGACCTAGAACTCACAGAGATCCACCTGACTCTGCCTTGAAGGTGCTGAGACTAAAGGCAAGTGCCCCCATGCTCAGCCGTGAAGACACTCTGAAATACCTTATGCCTGATGCCAGCGGGCCCTCCCCTTCCATCTCACTGGCTGGCATGTTGGTGCTGGTGGGAACAGACCTCAAAGGACTGGGCAGAACCCACTTATTCTTGCCCAAGACCACACAGAAGCAATTAGATTAGATCCAGGATGCTCAGGCTCTAGGGTCCTTCCTCTTCTCTCCATTTACTTGTTGGTTTGCCCTTCAGGGCTGATGGCCCAGCTGACTCTGAGACTTTGGGGTTCATTACATAACCATTGGTGGTTGTAGGTATTTGTTTAGGGACCACAGACATTGTTTCTGCTTGCTCTGGTGGGTGATGAGAATTAACCTAATTTAACCTCATGCTGTCATGCTGAGAGGTAAGAGATTTGCCTGAGAACACACAACTGAGCTGGGTGGTGGAGGTGGCATATACCTTTTATCCTAGCACTTGGGAGGCAGAGGCAGGCAGATTTCTTGAGTTTGAGGCCAGCATGGTCTACAGAGTGAGTTCCAGGACAGTTAAGGCTACACAGAGAAACCCTGTCTCAAAAAAACAAAAAAAAAAAAAAAAAGAAAAAAGAAAAAAAAATCACACAACTGGACAGATCAGGGACCAGACAGACTCAGAACTTCCTGTACATTGCTGACCACTCAGGGTTCAAAGGAGGGGGGGTCAGCTAGGGTTGTACTTTGTCTCTGTTCTTCCCAAGACCCAGTGGCTCTGCACGGACAGTCCAGAGTCCACCAGCTGCCCTTTGGAAGCTGCTCTCGGTCTCTGGCAGACAGGTAATGGCCACAATCTTTGGTTCTGTAAGACCTGAGCATCACTGGGCAGTGGTGGCCCATGCTTTTAATCCCAGCACTCAGGAGGCAGAGGCAGGCAGACTTTTGTGAGTTCAAGGCCAGCCTCATCTACAAAGCAAGTTTCTGGACATCCAGAGCTGTTACACAGAGAAACCCTGTTTCAGAAAACAAAAACAAACAACAACAACAACAAACACCCGAGCAGCTTGTTTATAGCAAGTGGCATAGGAAATGTTGTGGAAGAATGGGACATAGGAATGAGCCTGTGCATGCTACCACCCTGTCCGTTCCTTGCTTGCAACTAGGCAGAGGAGGCTGGGGGCACCCTTTGAGGGCAGGCATCTGAGCTGGGCACTATCCAGGACAGTACTGCCTGTCACCTAGGGCCATGGCCAGAGTATGCAAAGAACACTGTGGATGCAATGTCCAGAGAGGCTCCCCCATCCTCTTTGACAGCATCTCATGTAGCCTAGACTAATTTTGCATTCGTTATGTAGTCGAGGCTGACTTTGAATTTATACTCTTCCTGCCTCCATCCTGGAGTGCACCACCACACCTGGTTTATGTGGTGCTAGAGGAAAAAACCAAGGTTCTCATGAGTGCTAGGTAAGCACTCTGCCAACTGAGCTACATTCCCGGATTCTTGATGATGCTATTACAGATAAGTGGGCCGAGGCCCGGGGTTGAGATGAGACTTGCTCAGATTTTGCAGTGGATTAGCCACAGCCAGAACTCATGCATCTCCTGACTCCTAGCTCTGTACCCTCCCCTGCACAGAGAGCTTCTCTGTGGCTTGAAACTCTGCCTACCCTCTCCCCAGCAGCCTTGTGGGATGGTTCAGGCTGTGAATAGGCCCATGTGTCTAGTGGAAGGCTGTGCTGGGTGTGGAGGGTTCCTTAAAACCCAGCCCATCACCAGCCTTTTGTCTGGGCTATGGCCCACTCCAGCTATTACCGCCCGCCTGTAATGGGATCGGCTGCCTGGGTTAAGTGTTCACATTAAATTAATACCTCCTCCATGGAGACAATCAGCTGGCATTTAATTTGTGTTTCCTTTTGGGCGGCAGAGTACAGCTGGGCAGCCCTAGTGGGCATGTCTGTGTGGCAGCATCCCTTTCTCAGGATCCAGACTATAGAGATGGGAAGGTGGAGTGGTACCCAGAAGCCCAGGACAGGCACAGGTGGATGGGAGCATGGTAGTGCAGGGCTCCCTAGTAGAGGGTAGCTTGAGGTCCCTGGTTGTCATCTTCAAGGAAGAATATGTCCTCACAGTCTAGGGAAGAGGAAGCCAGGAGGGGAAGAGGGAAATGGCTCATGGTTTGTGGCTCAGCCTTTAGCTTCCTGGGGCGCGGGCTGGTGGTTGGTGGTGTTGGGTTCTGTCATTGTGCCCCAGCCCCCACCTCCCCATTATTTCTGTATTCTGCTGTAAACACAGAGGGCTGTAGTACAGAAGGGGGTGATGTGGAGTGAGGACCCAGACTCAGTCAAGGTTAGCGAGCCCCTTTGGAGCATGCAGGAAAGCTACTGAAGCTCTGGGTCTTCCCAGGAGAGCCAACCTTGGATTGTGCAGCCCAGGGCTCCCTGGTTGGTCTCTGCTGGAGCCCCTGTCTAGCACAGAAGGGCATCTGGCTAGGCCTCCACTCTGCTTGGGAGCCCCTTGTCTGTCTGTACCTGGCCCTGCCGCAGGGCAGTGGGGTGAACTTATCTTCGTGCGTAGGGTGGAGCAGAGAAGTCATAGGCAGACCATAGGGAAGGAGGCTGCCGTCCACCCCCACCCAGGGCCAGGCCCAGGCCCACGCTTGGCCCAGAATGAAGTTTTCCACTGATGGCCCCAGCCCTGCCTCACCTGTGCCCATTTCCTATCACCTGAGTGAGACAGCCGGGGTGTGCCTGCTTCTAGGCGGGACCATTCTTGCCGCTCCCTCCTGGTACCCCGAGGCTCCCGCCTGCTCCCGTGTCTGCCTGGCCTGCTCTTGGAGCCGGACTGAGATGAGCAGCTGGCTGTGATGCTCTGCCTTGATTCAGGGCTGGGACCTGGGCTTTTCACCCTCCTCCTCTTCATGCAGAGTGGTCCCACAACTATCCTCAGAAATGAGATGTTTTCCACCTCACTGGTGGGAAACTGACACCACAGAGGGGGATGGACTTGCCCAGGTTCTCACAGCTGGGGAATGTAGGGGCAGGAGTGAAATGTTACCAAATGGGAGCCACAGTTCAGCCACCCATCCTTGAGAAGCTAATTAAAATAATCTAATTAATAGTATGAAGAAGGGAGATGTATCCAGTGTGCTCACACTGGAAAGAGGGACAAGGATCCACTGACCCCCCAAGTCCCTCTTGGGGTCCTGAAGTGAAGTTAACTCTTTAAACAGGGGGCCAAGGTTGGAGCATGGAGTCCTGGACAGAGTGTGGTCCTGCCCAGCCGGGGCCATCATTGTCTGGCTTCACTATAGTCCTGCGAGGTGCTCTGACAGTTAGAACTATGTGGAATCCTTTTCCAGGAGCCAAGGTCCCCACTCTGGCCATGGTCTTTTCCTTGTTCCATTGTGAGATTCCTGGGGAAATTGCCATTTCTCGGCGTCCATTGTTTCTGTAGTCTGAAAGTAGGATTGAGGAACACAGACGTCTCATTTTCAGAATGTCTTCATTTCTGCCATGCTGGGGCCTCCAGGACTGACTCCCCACGGGCCCCAGGCTGTCTATGGTGTTCTAATTATCTGCAGGGGCTGCACCCACTTTCTTCCTGGGGCCGCTGAGCCTTTCTCTGACTGCTCAGGATATGAAAGCCCCATGAGTCAGCCCCTCTGCCAGCGGCTTCAGCTTGGGTTTCCGCCTCTCCCTCTCCGTAGCCAGGCTTCGTGGGCTCCTTCCTGCGTCTGTGTGTCATTTTGAACTGATGGAGGAGGGGGAGCCACTGGCCCAGGCTCAGGCAGCCGGGACTGGGCTTGCTTTAAAGCCGTCCCCCTCCTCCCTACAGAGGCCAGCTGAGATTTCTCATCTGTCACGTGGTCCTAGCGCTGGCTCTTCAGGAATGCTGAGAGACCACATCTGGCAGTGACGGGGCTGCGGCCTCCTCCTTCAGCTGCCAGTCTCCCACATGTGCCTCTTCCGCTTAGGTGGTGGCGGGGCCTGCTCTCAGAGGCTGGCTGGGTCACTTTGTGGAGTCATTTCCTGTCCCTGCATTGATGGTCCTGATGTCCCTGCCTCCCCTCCTGGCTTTGAAGGGTTGTGAGCAGTGGGAGGGCAGGTTTCTCTTTCTCCTTCAGCTTCCTGTCTGGGATGTGCACGCCCCTCCCTCTGGAGGGGTACGGGAGCCTAGAGGACTGGGAGAGAGCCTGGCTGTGTGGGAATTTGGCTGTGGATTCCCCAGGCTAGGAAACAAAGATAAGATTCGGGGGCAGGGTTTAGGCTGAAGGAAGGTGCCTGAGTGTGGATCAAGTCATTCATCCACCCTCCCATTCATCTTCACATCCACTCATCTAATCTATTCATCCATCCCATTTCATTCAGTAAGGGCCAGCAAGATGGCTCAGCGGGTAAAGGCTGTTGCCACCAAGCCTGAGTTCAATCCCAGGACCCCTCATGGTGAAAGAGAGTTGACTCCCATTCCATTCAATGAATATTCCCCTCTTTACTGAGAAGGATTAGGGAGGTTGGCCTCTGGCTTTAGACCCAGCTCTCCCTTCGCACCCTGACCCTCAGTCCAGAGAGCTCATTTTCTTTTTGACCCCTCCTTGCTTCATTTAGCTGGGGCGCAGGGTGCTCAGAGAAGGTGAGGTGTTACTGTGGCATGGTGAAGATGGTAGAGGTGGCCTTACTTCCAATCACTCTCCCTAGCCTCGTGGGCCTGGGTCCCTTAGGGAGAGCTGTGAGCCATGCACATGATGTCCATCCAGGCTACCTGGGAAGACCTATCTGGGTGCCTGGGTCTGGCTGCCTTAAATCTGTGGAGTTTTTTTTTTTTTTTTTAAGAGGATCAGTGGAGAGAAGATGACACTTGGGACAGTGTGGGAGAAGGGAGAAGGTTCCAGAAGGCGGAGGAGGAGGGAAGAAACAGGCTAACACTTACCTAGAAGCCAAGCCCTCTTCTTCATCTTCAACATGGGGATAGTCCTTGGGGGATTAATACACCCTCCTCTCCAGTTCTTGCATCCATCATCCCACATTTAAGAGATGTTGGAAGGATTGAGTGTCAGGACAGTGTGGAAACATCCACCCTTCTGCCCCACAGGTGGTCTCTTGAAGATGATCCCAGCCTCTTTGTCCAGCTCGGAGCTGCACCCTAATAGGAGTTTGGGGACAAAGGCTTTCAGGAAAGTGTGTCCACCAAGCCCCTGGCCCAAAGTGTGTCCCCTCCCTCTGTGGGCAGCCCCGACAGGGCTTGGATGGTGCTGGAAACAGGTGCAGAAACCTCAGCCAGCCACTCCGTTGACAAGATTTTGGTGAAGCTGGGTCCTAGGGAAGATGGACCACCTGTCTGTCCTTTAATAATCCAGGCAGCTAGCGGCTGAAGGGCAGAGATTTTCTGCATTGTCAACACGTTAGCCAGCTGCGCCAGGTTTTCCTCTGCCTCCCCTGGGAGGGACATCTCTTTGGGGCAGTGGGCCCAATCTGTGCAGCCAGCTGCTGTCCATATTCATCTCCTGGGGGGCAGAAAGGCAGCTGCACACACCTACCCCAGTTTTGGAAATAAAAGGCCTCTGAAATCATTTGTGCACACCCACCCTTGGGGTATAGCCTGGGAAACATGATGGAAGTGGGTGCAGGGCTTGGGGTGGGAGGGAGGGGAGCAGGGAGGTCGAGGCACTGAACACACAGAGGGCTAGCTGCAGGCTGGCACCACCCGGGAGCTGTCTCCTTAGTGTAGACTTGCTGGGATGGGTTTTGTGTGGGGACAAGATGGCTGGGTGATTCGCCTCCAGGATCTAGGCTGAGTGAGGATTGTGTCCCAAGTCCCTATTACCAGCTGTGTGACTTTAGAAAAGTCACTTCATCTCTCTGAACCCCACCCAGCTCCTTCATCTGCAAAGTAGTTTTGGATAAAAACCCAAGAGGATTAGTAATTCATGTGAAAGCTGTTGTATGTATGAGAGAATGAGTCCTGTATGTGAGACTGTCAACATCTGTCAATAAACAGCTGCTGTTCCTGTCTGGAGATCCAAAGGCATGCATGAGTGATGTGGGTAAGCCTGACTTCTGGCTAGATGGATAATCAGAGGAAAGGTTAAGGGTATTCTGCTGCATTCCAGGGGTATGTGGAGGACCAGGGGTGTGTGGAGGATCAGGGGTGTGGGGAGGACCAGAGGTGTGGGGAGGATCAGAGGTGTGGGGAGGACCAGAGGTGTGGGGAGGACCAGGGGTGTGGGGAGGACCAGGGGTGTGGGGGAGGATCAGGGGTGTTGGGAGGACCAGGGGTGTGGGGAGGACCACTGGTGTGGGGAGGACCAGGGGTGTGGGGAGGTCCAGGGGTGTGGGGAGGACCAGGGGTGTGGGGAGGACCAGGGGTGTGGGGAGAATCAGGGGTGTGGGGAGGACCAGGGGTGTGGGAGGACCAGTGGTGTGCCGTTCTCTCTCCTTCAGGCTTTGCTTGGTTGCTCCTGTCGTTGGCACAGGAGGGCCTGACCCCAGAAGCTGGTCTGCCGCCAGCACCACACACTCTCCCTTCCGCCTTCTCTGCCCTCCCCCATCAGAGCAATGTGGCCAGGAGCAATGATTCAGCCCTGACCTGTGTCCTGGGCCTTCACCTCCCTCGAGGGAAGCCCCGAATACCCTGGGCTGCTAAGCAGTGGTGAGGGTAGCCTGACACCCCTGCCCTTCTCGATAGTCCTACCTGCCTCCATGAGAGGTGGCCTGGCTCTAGATTCAGCCTCTTCCGTGACATACTGTGTAACCTTGAACAAATGCAGCCTAGGTCTCAGTTTCTCTCTGTGTTCAGGCATGGGGAGCATCTAGGGAGATAGTTCCTTTCAGGTGAAGCCCTGAGATTCCTTCCGCGTCCTCTGTGCTCTGTAGTTCCAGACTTGAACTTAGGGCAGATATGGGCCCTGCCATGCCACTGGTTAAGGCGGAAGTGGACTCACGTCTCCTGGGAGCCTGGCTGGGCTGGCTTGTCTGGAGAGAGGCGGGATTTTCCTCAGTGTGTGCAAACAGTATCCATTTTCTCTTGTTTCCAAAAGCTGGTGATGTAACCAGCCCTTCATCCAGTCCTTCCCTCTGGCCTATTTTTAGCCTGGCCCCACAGCTTCTTAAGAGATTCAGACCTCCTTGCTCAGCGACCATGTAGGGAGGGTAGCATGGAGTGAGGAAAGACAGAAGCCTGTCTGTTTGTCCCAAGGCGGAGGAGGTCAGGCACAGGCTGCCAGCTCCTCCGGGTAGGGAGGGGATCTTAGTGAGGTGCTCAGTCTTGGAGACCGAGTCCTGGCTCCCCCTGTGCTTACCGAATATTGGGAAGGGTCTCTCAGCTGTGCTTAACTGCTGTGACATGGTGATAATGGTGGTGGCATCCATTCCGTGCACTACTGGAGGCCTGGGTTGCATCATGTAGACCTCTCTAGAGGGAAGCTGGGGCTGTTACCTTTGTTAGTGTTCCCCCCCATTGCCGCTGCCCCTCCCCATCGCATGGTTAATGTTGGGGCACACATTACCTGCGTGTTAGCCCCTCTCTTTTCCTCTTCGGCTTCAACCAGTGGTGTGTAAATGAAACAATATGCACAAAGTTCTCAGGGTCTGGCATACAAGAAACACCGGAGCAAAGAGGGCTAAACCTACCCATGGATTAGGTGTGTGCCTTTGGGCAAGATAGTTAACCAACTGAGCTAGTCTCCATATCTGTAAGACTCTAAAACCTGCACAGGCAATGTTTGGGGCCTGTAAGGTGTGCTGCAGAACACATAACCCATCTGAGAATAGTGTTTAGCATGGAAACTTGCTTCTTACAGAGAAGAGCCCTAAAGCCTGCAGCTGGACCAGGAGCACCTGTACAGCCCTTCACATGGGATAGGCGGTGGTCCTTCCCATCTGTGTCCCCATAGTACCATGCTTGTGCCTCAGAGGTGGCATTTGCCAACCGCCCGGCCTTGTGGTTAGCAGCAGCCCGCCCACTGTCTTCTTGCCCCCTTGCTCTAGGTTGAGAGATCCTGTTTGGCAGGCAAGTTTTCCTAGGCATCTTCCCTGCCCTGCGTGGATGGTGAGGGTGGAAGCGGGGGGACTGGCAGGAGCAGGTGGTCTGACCATGTGTTCTTCTTGGTGTTACAGATGGGAGGAAGAGCTGGCCAAGCGTATGAACCTCCAGACCATGGTGGACACACTGCAGGAGGTAAGAGTCTGCAGAGTCCCCAGCCAGAGAGGTTTGCAAGTTAGCTGTGGGGCCATGATAGCGAAAGCTGGCCAAATAGGCCTAGCATAGCCCTGCCCTGGTCACTCTCTGCCACCTGGGCCAAGCCTTACCGGGCCGGAGAGCTCAGGCACAGGACTCGGGAAGTCTGGGTCTTCCTGGGTGACTGGGGCCAGCTGCTTCCATCTCCTGCCTCTCAACCTCCAAGTGTCACTGGGCGAGGTGGACTTCAGGTCCCTTTGATCTTCCAACTGCAAGTTCCTCAAATTAGGACTGATGCCTTGGAGAGACCTGGGGACACATCGCCTGCTAGCTCCCAGCCCAAGCAGGCTCTGGGACAGACCTGAGGACATTCCCCTTGTTGTTCTGTCTGGCTACTCTGAATTCAGGCTGCACCACTCACATACCGGGAACCCTGAGCAGCATGCTTTATCTTCAGCCTGTTTTCCCTTCTTCCTCTGTCCCATGGGTCAAGACCACCAACACCGTGAGATGGCAATGCAGAGTTGGCTTTTTTTTTTTTTTTTTTGGAGCTGAGGATTGAACCCCTGGCCTTGCACTTGCTGAGAATTGAACCCTTGGCCTTGCACTTGCTAGGCGAGCGCTCTACCACTGAGCTAAATCCCCAACTTCCCCCCTTTAAAAAAAAAAAACAGCTGGGTATGGTGGCTCACACCTATAGTTACTTGGGAAGTGGAGGCAGGAGGATGAGGAATTTAAGGTTAGCCTGGGCTGCATAGTGAGTTTCATGAGACCCTGATTCAATAAAACAAAACCAATTTGTTTTCAAAGTTGGACTGGAGGTGTGTCTCAGTGGCTGAGCACTATGCATATCTTATGCATAGCTCCAAGTTTCATCTCTAGCATGGAAGAAAATATTAAAAGTCAGAATGAATTACTTTTAGGATTAGTTAAAAATTCGAATCACTTTCTGACATTTGAAGTAATTATTTTCTAAGACAGTGAGTGAGAGACACAGCTCAGTTAGTAGAAGCTTGCTCAGCATGTACAAAGCCCTAGGTTCCCACTGTAAACAGTGTGTAGTAACCCCAGCATTTGGGAAGTAGAGCCAGGAGGATCGGTTCAAGGTTGCGCTGGGGATGTTGTCAGACCCGTTTAATCCCAGCACTTGGGAGGCAGAGGCAGGCGGATCTCTGAGGTTAAGGACAGCCTGGTCTGCAGAGTGAGTTTCAAGATAGCCAGGGATCCAAGAGAAGCCCTTTCTTGAAAACAAATGAACAATGAAAGAAGTTTAAGGTGACCTTCAGCTAAAGAGCGAGTTTGGTCTCAGAGAAAAAGTAGAGGAAAGAGACATGTCCTCTTTTTCTTTATAATAAAATGTTTTACAACATATTCACAGTCAGATGTTGGAAAAGTCCATAAAACAACAAAGGATGAAAATTATCTGTAGCTCTTCCTTCTGGTTTATCAGTTTTTTTTGTGTGATCTCCCATTTTTTCTGCACAAACATGCTGACATCCCAGTGGACACCTTCAAATGCCTGTGTTAGAACAACAGACGTGAAGTTATCATTTTCAAGGCCAAAGCTGGTCGGTCATTGGCACCTGGTGGACTGGGGTTGACCTTATATTTTTAAGTGCTGGGGAGCCTGTCGGCCTCAACTACCCTTTGCTCCTGATAGCTACTCGTTTTTCTTTGCCATAAATGATCCCCAGGAAGCGTTGGGAGCAGTCAGTACCCAGGCTGAGGGATGCAGATGTTTAGCTTAGTTAGACATTGAGTGTCCAGGGCTCTGGACCCAGGTGTCTGTCCATCCTCTCCTCCCCCTTTAAAGCCTGCCTGTCTTCATCCATCTGCAGGCAGCGCAAGAAGCTGAGGCTATCCAGGAGGAGATGAACGAGAAGATCGAGCGGCTCAAAGCCGAGCTGGTGGTGTTCAAAGGGCTCATGAGTGACGTAAGTGGCGTGGCCGTCACCCTAGGCATCATGACCTCCCTTTTCCCTTCATGCCAAACGCTTCATTCACTCCGAGGCTCGAGCTCGGCTTATAGTTACAGTCGTGGCTGGCTGGTTTGTTCCGATGAGGGATGGATGCATCGGAGACCAGGCGCCTCCCCACCTCCCCACATCGCTTCCCTATGTCCGAATAGAGGCTTTAACCGCTGCTTAACCCATCACCCTCCTCCTCGGGCCCCCGACGTCTGTATGTGCTGCTCAACTCTCCCCAGATCGCCGTGTGGTGACCTTGGTGTCTGCCGAGCACAGGCGACAAAATGGACTTGGCTGTGCCAACCCAAGGGACTTCACGCTCAGAGAGCCCACCCTGCTGTAGGGTGTCCTTGTTAAGTTGGGGATGGCTGGTGTGTGCGTCTTCTTGGCCATCTGGGGTCCCTCTGACTGGCCATGGGTGGAAACAGCTGTTAGCCGTGTAGGCCTCCTTGAGTCTCGGACCTTGAGTTTCTTGCTGTCTTCAGGCAGTGGGCAGTCTGCCAGGAGAGCCCATCTGAAGGAGAAGGAGTCTGAATTTGGTGATTCAGCCTGGCTCAGCTCCCGGCTTTCAGGGACATGCAGCTGAGTGTGGTTAGGAGAAGCAGTGGGACCCAGGTGAAGGCCAACTGTCTCCCTTCACTTGGGTGCAGAGGGAACCCTTGCTTTTTCTGTGTGACCCCTGCGGCAGGAATCTAGAGAGAGAGAACGGCTGAGGCAGGCATGTTATGGGGGACAGTGGCGCACGAGGGTGGGAACAGAAGGGGCGTCTATGCACTTTTGTGTGTGTGTGTGTGTGTGTGTGTATGCTGGGGAATTAAGCCAAAGGCCGTGGCCTTCTTAGGTGACGTGCTCGCTCACTGAGTGACACCCCAGCCTTGGAAGGTACCTCTCAACAGTCTCCATGCTCTTGCTTGTCCTCTGCTCCCACTAAACCAACATTGCTGTGCCCTGCAGCCCTGAGGGGGTCCAGCACACAAAGCTCCACATCTTCCCTCCTCAAGTCCCCATGCTCCTTTCTACCCTGAGCAGTGCTGACCAACCTTCCACTCTCAGGAAAGGCTCAACACTTCCCCCCACCCCCAGGGTGCTCCCTCCTCCTCTGACGGCCCCTCCTGCTTGCTCCGTCCCTCGCTCACGTGACCCCTGCTGTCCTCCCTGCAGCCCATGACAGACCTGGACACAAAGATCCAAGAAAAGGCTATGAAGGTGGACATGGACATCTGCCGCCGGATCGATATCACGGCTAAGCTGTGCGATGTCGCACAGCAGCGGAACTCGGAAGACGTGTCCAAGATCTTCCAGGTGACCAGGGCCGGCCCCTCTCACCAGTCCCCACCCCAACCTCTTAGAGCAGCCTGACCTCCACCACAGCCTGTCGATGCCTCTTTCCCACCACATTTCACTCACCCCATCTCATCCTGAGGTAGTCAGTCACCTGACCCTCTGACCTCCCTTAGGGAGACACAAACTTGGGGATTTGTAGTTTACAGCTGAGGAGACGGAGGCCATGGGGGATGATAGGATGTGCCAAGAAAGGACATGGTAGACCCGGGCTGGAACCCAGATCTCCTGGCCCTCTAGGCTGTTTCCTCACGCTTACCCTGTGCCCAACCATTTCTCACGTAGCCTCTTTCTTGAGACTCCACATTGTCCCCGTGGTGAGGGAGCCCTGGCCAGGAGATGGGGAGCCCTGACAGCTGGCTCTCAGGGTTCCCGAAGAGAAGCTATTGGCTTTTGTCTAGTTCTCATTCTCCCAAAGGGTTCTGTACACACATCCCCTCCCCTGGTTTCCCATGCAAGAGAGAAGGCGGTCGGTTGGCACCAACGGGCAGTTCTGGAGAGGGCCTGAGTGTGGTCCTGCTGACAGAGGACACGCGTCATTCTCAGAAGTTTTGGGTCATAGTTTGGCTTGTGCGTGAGCCCAGGGCGGAGCAGTGTGTTGTTGCTTTCTGTGTGCGACTCTGGACATGGTTGGGGGAGGTCAGATCCTCCCCAGTCCTTTCTCCACCTCACGCCTTCTTGCTGCCTCCTGAGGGACTGACCCCTTCAGGGAGCTGTGCAGTCCTTTGCTCGGGCCTTGTCTGCTTGTGAACCCTCCGTGCCTCTGCACGGGAGAGGAAGGTTCTGAAAGCATGCAGCTATTTTGAGCTTTGTCAGGGTTTCTTGGTTTCTCTGGCTGGCTTTGAGACATCCCAGGTGATGGTACCCTGGTCTGGCCTACCAGTGTTCCAAATCATGGGGCTGTTTTTCTGGTGATGGGTGAGCTGAGCTGGCCCAATCGCTAGGCCTTCCCAGGCAGGATTTGGTCCCTGTATCTCTGTTCTCCACCCTGCATGCCTCATGCCTCACGCTTCCTGCTACCGCTGCCTGCTTCTTAGAAAACCTGTGCAGCTCCCTGCGGTGGTGGCTGGCCCCAGCCATGCTCCATCTACTCCTGGGGACACTGGTTCCCTTCCAGGATCACCCCTGCTCTCCACCCTAGCCAAGCAACCCAGTTACCTTGCTCTCTTCCTTCCCTGTCCAGGTGGTCCCTAAGAAGAAAGATCGTAAGGTGGCTTCGGATGATGACATCTCTGAGCAGGATGGGGAGGTGAATCGGTTCTCAGATGAGGAGGTCGGCTCCATGAACATCACAGATGAGATGAAGCGCATGTTTAACCAGCTGTGAGTACCTAGGTTACCCAGCCAAGGGACATATCAGTGGCTGCCTGAGAAGAGCCCCAGATGTGATGTGTTCTGGAAGGGTTTGGATTCTGTGTGTGTGTGTGTGTATGTGTGTGTGTGTGTGTGTGTGTGTGTGTGTGTGTGTGTGTGTGTGTTCTGTCAATGTGCAGACTCAGTGATGTCACATTGGTAGCTTAGACTTTGTCATTACAAGAAATTGACACATGCCACCATTCAGGACTCCCCTACCAAACCCTAGATCTGGTGCACCAGAACCCGTTGAATATATTGCCCTGGGGCTGGGGTAGCACTGTGGCCTTGGCCTATTTGGTGCTTTGTTCTGAACCCCGATTCAGTTTTAACTCTAATCCATACAGGACCCCAAGGTGGGATTGGGAGAGGATGCTAGGTGAGTAAAGGGTGGGGCTGGGAGCCCAATGCTCTCAGGCACCTGGACTCTGCCTCAGCGGGCACCATCCAAAGCTCAGGCACCAACTCTGAGCTCCCAAGGAGGGGAGCACTTCAGGAACACACGGTGTGGCAGGCCAAGCCCACCTACAGGGTTCAGTGCTCTGTCCCCTTAGCCACCTTCCTGCTTGGAAGAGATGCCTGGCTTCTGTCTGCTGCGTCACTGTCCCTGGCTGGCCCCTTTTTGAGAGGACAGGCAGGGTGGAGTTGGGAGTCCCTCACCTGATACCTGACACCTCCCTTCAAACAGAACCGAGATGAGGCTGGACATTTACTATTGACAGTACCAAGGACACCCCTCAACTTGGGTCTCCTCCAGATACATGCTCTCACCTCCTGACAAGAGGGTGTCCCCCAACTCCCACCTTTTTTGGCTTTGGTTTTCAGATGTGGGCTCATGTAGCCCAGGCTAGCCTCAAGCTTGCTATGTAGTCTAGAATGACCTTGACCTTCTGATCTTCCTGCCTCCACCCCTTGAATACCAGGATCCATGCCCAGTTTCTGCGGTTCTGGGGATCAAAGCCAGGGCCTCCCATGCATGATAGGCAAGCGCTCTCAACTGAGCTGCATCTCTAGGCTTGGGAAAAGAAATGTGGCTTGGGTCTGGGTTTTCCCAAGGTTACTCTGGGAATTCCTGAGCCTAAGTCACTCTTAGATGCTCAGACACCCCAAATTGCCTTCATTTTGTTGAATAATTTCTTCTCCTCAGAAGAAACCAATTACCTGAGGTATTTCATGCAGTCCCTAGGGAATCGTCAAGTTGGTCAGAAATAAGGTGCAGTGCAGAGGTACCCATCCAGAGAGCTGAACTCGGGGCGCCTTTGGCAAGGGCTCCTTGTGTGTAGAAACTGCATTCAGCTGTGAGCAATAGAGATGTGATCCCTCATGGGGTGGGCACGGAGTGATTGACAGGTTCAGTGTCTAATTAGATTTGTCTGGCTTTAAAGTCGTCTAAGTTAAGAAAAGAAAACTCTCTGATCGCCCTCTAGCCCTCTGCTGTTGCTCCTCCCTGGCTGGTGTTAATGACCGATGGGGTAGGCTTCTCCGTCCCACCCGATATCTCCTTGAGCCCATGGTCCAGCCCCAGCCAGTCCTAGGGAGGCTTCTGAATGACGCACCGGTGTCAGAACCTTGTTTGTTTTGATCCAAATCATTGGCTTGGGCTTCAGACCAAGACTGAGAGGAATTTCAACCGCCTTCCAAAGTCCCTGGGAGGGTGGGGGCTCTTTCCGTCTCTGCTCTCATCCATCTTCCTGTCTGTTCTGGGGAGCCATCCCTCAGCGGGGCTTTCTTCAGACCTCAGACACTGGAAAGGAAGTGAAGTCAGTAGTGGACTATGTGATGTGCTAATGGGTGGACCCTAGGGGCTCAGAATCACCTCCTTCTCCAATGTCCAACCCCAATTTATTTTGTGACTCACAGGCGCCACCTACAGGCTCCTACAAGAATTGCTTTGGGGCAAAGGAACCAGCCTAGCCTACCTCTAGGGGGCGCTGTAGGAAGCTTTTTATCAGTCCCCAACTAATAACTTTGATGAATGATGTAGAGCAGAGCTCTAGAAGAGTCAGGAGAGAATGGAGAAGGGGGAAGCATAGACAATGGGAGAGCTCGGAATGGAAGTCTGCAGACCCTCCTGTGCCACTGTAAGCTCAGCCGGACATAGTGGCACAAACCTGGAATCCCAGGATTTGTTTGTTTGCTTTCTTTTGAAACAGGGTCACTCTGTAGCCCTGGCTGGGCTAGAACTTGCTACATAGACTAGGCTGGCCTTGAACTCATGGAGGTCCTTCTTCCTCTGCCTCCTAAGTGCTAGGATTAAAGTGTACACATGGGGCTAGAGAGATGGTTCAGTGGTTAAGAGCATTGGCTGTTCTTCCAGAGGATACGGGTTCAATTCCCAGCATCCACATGACAGCTCACAATTGTCTGTGGTTCCAGTTCCAGGGGATCTGGGATCCCCACACAGACATACATGCAGGCAAAACACCAATGCACATTTAAAAAATGAAGAAGGCATATGTATGCACCATACCCAGTAGATGGAATGTTTTTTTAAGGGGTTCCCAATCTTTCTTGAGTCTCAGTTTGCTAACCTGTAAAATGAAACTAACAATCATGCTAATGTCCAGGCTGGAGGCTGGCCTTAGTTGCTTTCAAAGCTAGAGAACCAGAAGGGTTGCAGCCTGCCCCTGCTACACACTGTTGGTGGCTTTGAGCAAATGCAGTTCCTTCTTAGCCGTGGTCTCCTCATCTGCAAAATGAGAGGAGTATGGTTGGATTTGCCATGATCAACATGGGGTGGGAGCAACCACTCTTTTGACCAGAAGCATGTCTAAAGGAAAAAGAGAAGAGAGAGAGGAGAGAGAGGAGGGAGAGAGAGAGAGAGAGAGAGAGAGAGAGAGAGAGGGAGATGGATTCTGAGGAGATTTAAAAACAGATTTGTTTTCTTTGTGTGTGTGTCTTGCCTGGGCATTATGAACATGTAGTGCCTGTAGAGTCCAGAAGAGGGTATCAGGGCCCCTGGCACCAGTGTCAACAGTCAGTGTTAAGCTGCCATGTGGGCACTGGGGACTGATTTCCAGTCCTCTGCAAGAGCAGTAAGTGTTTTTCACTGCCTGGTCATCTCACTGGCCCTGGGGGCCAGGGTACGGTGGGGTGTGTGATACAAGGTTTTATACCATAGCTCAAGCTGATTGGAACTCACATGGAGCCCAGGCTGGCCTCGAATTTGACTCTCCTGCCTTATCCTCCCGAATTCTGGGATTATAGACATGCATCACATTACTTTTGACCTAAAACCAGACTTCTAATTGTACAGAGGTGTTCTGTATTTTGAAAGGCTAAAGCTCTTTTTGCATAAGACAATTGGCCTTGGCTGCCACCCCCCTGTTTTGAGACCAGCCTCACGGGCACACACTCACTGGGGAAGGTGCCGCTTTCTGTTCTCTGTGTGTGCCCCAGGAGCCTGGCTTCTGTTCAGTCATGCCTTCTGATGTCACCCACAGGCGGGAGACCTTTGATTTCGATGACGACTGTGACAGCCTGACTTGGGAAGAGAATGAAGACACACTGCTGCTCTGGGAGGATTTTACCAACTGTAACCCCACCATTGACCTGCAGGGAGAGGTGAGCCCAAGACCCGCCTTCTCGGGGCCACCTCTTTCCCATGAGCCCTCAGTTTTGCCCTTTTCATGCAGCCTGGTCTCCAGCTAAACTGTCCCCTCTGTCTCCTCAGCAAGAAGAAAACTTGGGCAACTTGATCCATGAGACTGAGTCCTTCTTCAAGACGAGAGACAAGGAGTACCAGGAGACGATAGGGCAGATTGAGGTAAGAGCTTGGGCCATGGAGCCTGCCACTGAGTCTCCTGGGGGCTGCATAGTTGAGATCCTGGGTGATCAAGTGTCCGTGGAAATGCAGGCTTACAAAATGGGACAAGCAAGGGGTCAGGAGTCAGGAGCCTGGCATTGCAAACCTGTCTTTATTAGGGTATTGGCTTCCTAATCTGTTAAGTCTGGCAGTGATTCCTGCCTCCCCTAAAGAGGCTGAGGCAGGAGAGTGCCCATAACAGAATTAGCCAACCCCTAGCATCATTTGGCATCACTCCGAGGTCCACTCTGGTTGTTCTGGGTTATCCTTACCTCCTCCCTGGCTATAGGGACTGGGCGTCCATACAGGGGAAGAATGATGTCCAAAGAGGCCAAGTCACTCTCCCACTGTTTCCAAGTCAGGAAGCAAAATTCAGGCCAGTGTGCTTGACCACTGCTGTACAAGAGTTAGTGCTTTCTCTGTTGGAGAAGGAGAAGCCTAGAGTCCTCCCTCCTCCCTAGAGGAGCAGGTGCAACAGTACAGGAGAAGGCTCAGAAACATGAAGAGTTTCCTGTTCCTGCCCATAGCCTGTTCCCCAGAGATGCTGAGTACAGGGAAGTCCCCTGAATCAGTGGGGGCTTAGCCGGACAGACTGACTCTGGGGCTGCTAAGCAACCATTCCCCCTTTGACCAGAAGCATGTCTAAAGAATATTGATCCATGTGAAGAGAATAAGGAAGGTTGATACCCACAAGGCAGAGCCTTGAGGCACAGTGTCCAGGGATGGCTTGGATGGCGCCAGGGATGGCCTGGGTGGAGGAGGAGGGTGGTTGCTGCTGCTGGTAACCTGGGTTCAAAGGTCCCCCTCACCACCTTTATTCCGCATTGACTCCTTCCAGCTGGAGCTGGCCACAGCCAAGAGTGACATGAACCGACATCTGCATGAGTATATGGAGATGTGCAGCATGAAGCGAGGCCTGGATGTGCAGATGGAGACCTGCCGCCGCCTCATCAAAGGCTCTGCAGACAGGTGCGGCCCCTGCTCCTCTAGGCTTCTGTGGTGGGGCCTTAGAGAGACATTCTGGGGCTGCATCATGCCCCTTCAGTACATTTTCACTTTCCTGACCACTATCTGTTCTTCCATCCATCCATCCATCCATCCGTCCGTCCGTCCGTCCGTCCATCCATCCTTCCTTCCATCCATCCACCCAAGCCCCCAGTATAAGCATGCCACTCTGTCCTAGGTGATTTATGTACCTAATCTCACAGAGCTTCTGTTAAAAACAAAACAAACAAAAACATTAACTCAACAAATAGTTGTCAAAGGCACCCTGTGTGCAAGACCATCTGAGTTAGCTTCCTATTGCTGTGATAAAAACAGCATGCCCAAAAGCAAACTGGGAAGGAAAGGGTTACACTTCCACATCACAGTCCACTGTTGAGGGAAGTCAGGGTAGGAACCTGGAATCAGGAACTGAAGCAAAGGCCATGGAGTGATGTTGTTCACTGGCTTGCTCAGCCTGCCTTTGTATACCATCCACTGCCCAGGGTTGGCATCCCGCCCACCCCCCACCCCCCAGTGCACTGTTTTCTCTTTCTCACATCATTCATTAATTAAGAAAATGAAACGCTCCCATAGACTTGCCTACAGGTCAGTCTGGTGGAGACATTTTCTTAACAGGTCCCCTCTTCCCAGATGTCTTTGGCTTGTGTCAAGGTGCAAAAAAAAAAAAAAACCCTACCCAGCACAGGGTCTGATGACTGGAAAGTCAGAGCCTCTGCCCTTAGGGAGTGTAGCCCCCCCCCCCCCGTTATCTACTGAGGTGGGGGTGCAGGAGCGGGCAGGGCATACTTCACTGCTGCTGACTAGGCTCCTATATTGTCCTTCCTCTTTCTCCTCTTTCAACTCCACCCACATGGGTCTGTGCATCAGGTGTGGAACGCAGAGGCTGACCCCCTTCAGCATCTGCATCCCTGTTGGGGGACAGACACAGATAATAGGATGGGAATGCTTGGCACAAAGCTCAGCTTCCTTTCCTGCTGTCACTATGTATGAGGGAGCAGAGGCTGTAAGGGAAGCATCGCAGGCAGCAGAGGTCGGCTTCACCTCTCCAACCTTTAGCTCATGGAATCCCCTAGAACCCACTGTTATAGGCGAGTGAAATTGCTTGCCAGAGACCCCCTTGGGCAGACTGAAACCCAGGGCTGTTTGCTCCAGTGTGTGTAGTCTCTGTATGTTCTCAGTTTTCTGGGGTTTACTGGACACCACTCTGTGCTCAGACCAGGAATGATGGATGGTTACAGCATGAAGAACCAAGCTGGACCCGTGACCCCCACACACTAGACTAAGCCGTGGCTAGGGCAGGGGTCCCAAGGAGTCGCAAGAGCCATAGGCAGTTCATGGAACCTACATGAGCTGGGGAAAAGTGTGGCCTGGGCAAGGATTACAGCGGGAGCCCCTCAGGGTAGATCCTCTTTGGTTCTTGTTTTGTTTTGCCAGGGGTGGAACCCAGGGCCTTGTGCACACTAGATAAATGTTCCGCTCACCCAGCCCCTTAGGGTACGTTTTTTACAGGTGCGACTGCCCAGAGTTCCTGGGATGTCGGGGGACCCCAGCTGCTCGCTGAAAGTCTCCTCCTTCCGTGCTTTGCAGGAATTCGCCGTCCCCTAGCTCTGTGGCCAGCAGCGACTCAGGAAGTACAGATGAGATCCAGGATGACCTGGAGCGGGAGGCAGATGTGGAGCCCATGGTCAGCTGATAGTGGAGGCCCTGTGCAACTGGTGGTCTTGGTGATGGGGCCCAGGCTCCTCTCCTCACTGAGCCACACAGACTCCGGTCCTTCCTCCCCTGGAGGCCCAGCGGGACCGCTGCTTCCTTCCTTCCTCCACCGCCCACCACTCACCCACGGAATGGTGCTGTCGATTTTCTTCCGTTCTCCACATCACAAATGCAGACTTGTGTGCGACGACGCAACTGTGCCTTCTCCCTTAAGCTGAGCCACTTTGAGCTCCAAAGAATTCTTCCTAGCAGGTGTTTTTTATACAAAACTCTAAGGCGAGGGTGGGGCCTGGGGTGTGGTATCTCTTGGTTTTGTCCCGCCCACCTGCTCCTCTGATTGGCCATGAGCTTTACCCTCCTCCCTCCCTCCCTCTGTCCTGGCCCCACTGGATTCAAGTCGGTGGCCACTTGGGGGAATCTGCCTTCCAGAGGAAGGAGGCCGTTTACCTCCAGACCTGGGTGAGGAAGACTCCTTAGTTCCTTATCACCCACTGAAGGAGAGAGAGGCCGATGGAATGCCGGGAGGGGAGACCAATTTTTTCTTTTTCTTTTGGATCTAGTGGCGATGTGGTGGGGCAAGGCACTGTGGGGGAAGGTAGAGCCTCACTGTTTAAACTATGCAAAAAACAAAAACAAAAAAAGCAGCTTGCCTTATATCAGTGGGGAAGGCAGGCCCTCTCTCAGACTCCTGGGAACTGGGAGGGAGGCCAAGGTTAGCATGAAACCCTCATAGCCTCTGAGGGTGAGCGGTGGATTTGGGGGTGGTCCCATTCAGACCTCTGGAGAGGCCTGCATTCTGTAAGCTGGCCCACTGGATTGTTGGCTTTCTTGGGGACCTCTGCGGGGTGGGGTGGGGTGGGTGGGGTGGTGGTCTTTTATTGTCCTGGTGACTTGATGTTCATTCCCGTCTCTCCAGCCACCTGCCGGGCTCCACAGCTGTAATTTCTCTGTGAGAAAGTGTGAACTGGCCAGGCCACTGGTACCCACTCCGTCCGCCATGGCGCCATCTTGGCCCTCCATTGTCTCTCTGGCTGGAAGAAAGCCTTGGGAGGGGAGGGGAGGGAGGTGATGAGGTTCCTGGCAGGCTGGTGGTAGCTGGAGTAGAAGCCCCAAGTAAGGACCATCCTCACTCTTGTTTCTAGGCTTTTCCATGCTCGCTTGGCTGGACTCTTGGGGAGTCACTCTGAGCCAGTGTTTCCCCAAAGCTCCAAGGGGCCCGAGTTAAGGGTCCTAAGATAGACCATCCATCTAGTCTCAGCTGGGAACTCACTCAGCAATCAGGTTTTATTTTTATTTTATTTGTTCTTATTTTTGTGTCCACTCTAGTGGTTTTGATGGCCTGTGTTTTTTGTTGACCCAGCAGCTCCCTCTGGAGGTCAAAGGAACAAAATGTACCCAGGGATCAGAACCCGTGGCCCTCTGAGGCCTGTGTGTTGAAGGGCAGGGGACTCAGGGCTGGAGCCATGGTGGTACCCTGATTCTCCTCTGCATCTTTGTATCTCTCTCTGTGAGTGGCCCCATCTGTTTTGCATTTAGAACCAGTGTATATAATAGGCAATGTATGTATAGAGAAGAGAGAGAATGTGTTTGTTGGCAACTTCTTAACGTAATTTATCAGAATTTGGTGGCCTTTCTCATGTGTGTTTTCCATGATGGGGGTGGGGCGCATCCCACTGGTCCCTGTGCAGCCTGGCTGCAAGGATTCACTTATCGTCTCTGGATGACCAAACAGTCCTTTCTGGCAGGTACTTGGAGGGACACAGCCCTCCTCTCCCACTTCTCACCAATCCTTCTTCAAAGGTTACAGGGTTCATATGCTTCTGGTTATTACTATTGTGTTATTGATATTTTGTTTTTATTTTAACCAAAGGGTATCAGAGCCAGATGGGTCTGGACCTTAGCTGCTGTAAAGATTTCCGTTTCCATGAGGGCAGGAAGATGGCTGCCCCCTTGGGTCTCCTTGGCTGAGGCTGGCAGGCAGAGTAGAAGCTGGCCCTTAGATGTTCTTCAGGGTGGTGGTGTGGTGACACATATCTCTAGAGTTAAGACAGTAAGCTACAGTATAAACGTCTGGGGTGACGAAGGTAACCCTGGAAGTTGGTGTCCAGTGTTGTTATTTTGTTTTCCCAACTGTATACATAGGTCATTTGTCTAGGACGTGTGAGACAGCAGGCTCCAGCATGTCCCTTCCTGCTGGTTTTCAAAGTCTGCTTTCCCCTGGGGAGTGAGGCTCAGAGGCAGGAGGATGATGGGAGAAGAGCCAGGGAATGGTGGGCATGCCTCCTGGGCTGGTTCTGGGGTCTGGACCTGGCCTCCACTCTCTCTCTCCTCTCTCTCTCTTTTTCAGTTCGTTGCCAGTGGGCCCTGCTTGTCCCCTTACTGTGAGCCCACAGCTTGCCAAGAAAGACCCCATGGCTCACTGGGGGCAGCGCCTGCCCAGTCTGGACAAACTCGTCCATCTTTGTAAACATGTACATACTTCCTTTTGAGTTTTCTATTTCTGAGCCCAGTGTCATATTGACACTGGTGTTTCAGGGCTTCTCAGATGGCCTCTCTGTGTTGCCCTTGGTCACGCTCCTAGTTTGGGGGCCACATACACAGGCACAGCAGGGAGACAGCATCGTCCTTTCAGGTCCCTAGTTGATCATGAAACACACACACACACACACACACACACACACACACACACACACACCTCACACTCCTCCAAATGAGAACGATTGGGAAGTTTTGTCTCCCTGTGGCCATGTGTCTGGAAGGCCTGTCCACGTTGGACTCTGCTCTGGGGGTGGAGCTCAGATGACCTATGGAGAGTCAAACCACTTTGACTTTGGGGTGGGAGGAGAGGGGGGTGGGCTAAGGGATCAGATAAGGTGTAACTTAAGCTAAATGTATTCTATTTATAAAGTGAGAGACTCTATTTTTATGAAAGGAAAAGGTTTTTAATCTAGGGTAGGCAGTCGTGGTGGCCCAGCACTTCACTGTGGATGAGATGCCACCATGCTCATTGACTGGGGTGTGTAATAGTCACCCTGCCTTCTGTCTTCGCGGCACACAGCTGGGGCAGAAGTGGCTTCTTTCTTCCTTAGCCCTCAGCTCCTTGAGCTGGAGGTGGGGGCCCTGGGTCGGGGCTGGAACCGGCATGTGGAATGCTGCAGGAGACTGAGGTGGGGGTGCTCCAGAGGTAGGTTCTGATAAGTTCCCCCAGCTCCTCTCTGCTCCCACTCAGCTGTGTGTGTGTGTGTGGGGGGGAGTCGGGAAGCCCCATGGGCTTGGGGAACACAGGACTTCTTCAGGGCCTGGGGCTTACTGTGTCTGAAGATGTCAGGCGGCTAGAGTAGGCACTGAAGGGACCCGAGAGGCTGAGAGCTCAGCCCTGGCTGTCTACTCCAGGCCAAGGTCGAACTTGCGTCTTTCTTCCCTGGATGAAGGAGCAGGGCTCTGGAGGCTTGCTGGGTCCTCCCTCTGGGACCCCAAGCTAGGCTTTTGAAGGGTAACCACCTACAGGGAGGAATGGGGAGGGGTCTGAGCAAAGCCATACACTCTCTCTGGGAGGGGATTTTCCATGAGTGAAGATTTCCAGGCTCAGTGTGGGCTGTGTGTGAGCCTTAGGTAAACCCTTCACCTTTCCTGCCCCACCCCCAAGCTCTCAAAGAAATGTGGTGAACTCCCCACAGTGACCCCTTTATGCACATTGTAGCATCTACCTGGTTTTTAGCCCCACCCTATCCCACGGTTGCTGTGTCTGTCAGCTGAGTCTGAAAATCCCCAGGAGGGGTTTGTACTCACTAAAAGACTACTGACCCTACCATAAAGCCAACCTGTTTACTGTACTGTTGTAAATACTGTGCCCTTTATATCCTGTATATCGGCTTCTTTTGAATAAAGTAAAAATGTCTTAGAACAGACAGTGTGTGCTTCTTTTTGTCGTGGTGATTGTGGGAGGGGTCAAAAGACTAAAGCAAACACATTAACCAATGAGTGATAAGCTAGGGAGCTCACACACTACCTATGTGCATCTCACAGTAAGATCTTCCAGTAGGAGATAAGGCCGGACTTGGCTGAAGAGCCCCAGAGAGGCCCAGGCTGACTGACACTGTCCCATCTGAAGCTGAGGTCCTACCAGCTACAAAGCCCCCATTTCACAAACTTCCCCAGAGCATCTACAAGAAGCACCTGCTGGGCTCTGGATTTGATACTGTCCACTGTTCTAGTTACTTTTATTCAATGGCCACGTTCAAAAGTAACCTCACTCCACTGAGGGCTGTCTTTTCAGGGTGAGGAGACGCTGCTCCTTGCTCACATTTATGTAGTTGCCCTAGTCAGCGCTCTTGGCTCAGATCTCCCAGCCTGTCTCAAATGGTGTAATTGGGAGAAAAAGGACAAGTCCAAAGGTGACAGGGTGTTTGAGGTGGCCCTTATCATCCTATTCCACAGAAGAGGAAACTGAGGCCCAGAGGGCCTGTACTGGATAGTTTTATGTCAACTTGACACAAACAAGAGGCACCTGAGAGGAGGGAGCCAAAATTGAGAAAATGCCTCCAAAAGATCTGGCTGTGGGCAAGCCTGTAGGGTGTTTCTCAACTGAAGTGGAAGGTCCAGCCCATTCTAGATAGTGCTGCCCCTGGGCTGGTGGTCCTGGGTTCTGTAAGAAAGCAGGCTGAGCAAGCCAATAAGCAGCCCCCCTCCATGGCCTCTGCACCAGCTCCTGCCTCCAGGATTGTACCCTGACTTCCTTCGATGATGAACTGCAAAGTGGACATGTAAGCCAATAAAGCCTTTCCTCCCCAACTTGCTTTGGTTATGGTGTTTCCTCACAGCAATAGTAACTCTAACAGAGGCTAATTTGCCCAGATATCAAAGAAGAATTGGACAGAAGTGATCTTACAGTAAATGCCCTGGTCACACTGCCAGAGCATAGAAACACGTTATTAGAATAAAGAAAACACATATTGGTATCTTGGAAATATAGTAGTTCCCTCAGGCATTATCCTAAGAGCAGGCTTCAGAAGCAGTTTTTTGGGGTGGGGTGGGGTGGTTTGAGACAGGGATTCTCTGTGTAGCCCTGGCTGTTCTGGAACTCAGTCTGTAGACCAGGCTGGCCTCGAATATATAGAGATCTGCTTGCCTCTGCCTCCTAAGTGCGGGGATTACAGGTGTGTGCTACCACTGCCTGGCTCAGAAGCGGTTTTCGTTTGTTTGTTTGTTTTCGAGACAGGGTTTCTCTGTGTAACTTTGTGCCTGTCCTGGAACTCGAGTTGTAGACCAGGCTGGCCTTGAACTCACAGAGATCCGCCTGGCTCTGCCTCCTGAGTGCTGGGATTAAAGGCATGTGCCACCACCGCCCGGCTCAGAAGCAGTTTTAATATATGGGAATTGTCATCAAACAACTTCTCATGCAGAAAACTGATAATTTTTTCCAGAGGGCACAGGAACACAGAGAGGAAAAACTGGTTTTTTTTTTTTTTTTTTTTTTGTGGCTAGAGGCTTTGGGAAAAAGGAAGAAAGAAAAAGAAAAGAAGGAAGGAGGGAAGGAAAGGAGAGAGAGCGAGAGAGCGCGACGGAGGGAGGGAGGGAGGGAGGGAGGGAGGGAGGGAGGGAGGGAGGGAGAGAGAGAGAGAGAGAGAGAGAGAGAGAGAGAGAGAGAGAGAGAGAGAGAGAGAGAGAGAGAGATACGCTAAGCACAGGCCGCTATGGTTTTATCTCATAATGATCCCAATCTGGAAGGAAGCAGGCAGGCCCAGGCAGCTGGCTGGCCCTCCGCCAGGCTGGGAGGCGGAGGGCAGATCAGGCTCCACCCAGGGCAGCAGCCCCCAGGGTGGTGGCGGGGAGCTGGCTTTAGTATGGCCCACGGGCTCGAGCAGAGTGGTGGCCCGCAGGTGGACAGCCTTCCAGCAGCAAAGGGTGGGACCCTTGCTGCACCTGTCCCATGGACCTGGTCCCGTCTACCACTGAGCACGTGCTCAGTGCAAGATCTGTCATTGGCTCCTGCAACTCTCCAGCCCGACCTAAGAAGTATGCAACTTGCCGGTCCAGCTGATTGGCCCGGAGCCTTCCACGTGTGACTGTGATTGGTTGATGAGGCTCACGCCCTCTCTCTCTTTGGGTCATACCATAAGGAGAGGAGGAGAGGAGAAAAGAGCATCTATTTCAGGGCATTTCTGTCGGGTTCCCTGCCCCGCAGTTCACAGTGGCCTTTGGGATACTAAATAAGGCTGCTGTTTATTGACAGGAGGGGGTACCCGCAGAGAGACCCCGTGGCAGGTGGACCGGGTGATGCTGAGCCTCCCACAGAGGTGGTGCGCTCTGGGTTTGACTAGTCCAACCTTGCAGGGCGGACTCGGAGCTTTCAACAGGCTTTCGGGATCTTCAGACCTAACTCAATGATGTTCCTGCCCACGCTGCGCCGAGCCATGCTTTCCCACTTCTGGAGGAGCGCTGGGTGAGTGAACCCCTTGCTGCCGGAGCCCTGAGAGCGGCGGGTGACTCCCTCTCTGCGGGTGCTCCGGGCTGCAGCCACCCTGGGAGAGCCACCCTCTCCCAGGTCCCCAAGTCTCCCCTAAGCTCGAGGGTCGCGTCCTGCACAGCCACTCTCTCATGGACACCCTGTGTCCTCTTCCTGGGTCTCCCTAGACGGTCACTTTTCCTTAGCCAAGGACTCCGCGCCCCCAGATGACTCCTGTGGTCGGTTGTGGTGCCGGGACTATGTCCACGCCCCCTTCCTACCTCCTCTTCCTCCTAATGTTGGATATTTCAAATTTGTCGATTCTCCCAGTCCTAGAACGTCCCTGAGTTCAGGTTCTGGAGCCTCCTGATGCTCCCGGGGACTGCTTCTACCTCACTTTCTTTTCAGTTCATTATTGGGTTTTTGTTTTTCGGTGGGTGCTGTAATAACTTTTATAATGTGTGATGCTGGATGGGTTCTGAGTGGCTTAAGGCTTATTTTGAGATTTGAATAAATTAATTAAGATAAGTCCGGTGGTGGTGGCACACACCTTTAATTCTAGCACTGCGGAGACAGAGGCAGGTAAATCTCTGTGAGTTCAAGGCCAGCCTGGCCTACAAATCCAGTTCCAGGACTACACAGAGAAACCCTGCCTCGAAAAAACAAAAACAACAACAAAGGTGTTTGGTTAGCATTTAGGAGGCAGAGGCAGACTGATCTCTGAGGGTTCAAGGCCTGGCCAATTTGGTTTACATAGCCAGGGCTACAGCTGTCTCTAGAACAGATGTCTGGTCATTACTATTGTCCTGGCTACCACTTTCTTTTTTCTCTTTGGTTTTTCGAGACAGGGTTCCTCTGT
The DNA here is from genome assembly GCF_903995425.1 of Onychomys torridus. NCBI lineage: Eukaryota > Metazoa > Chordata > Mammalia > Rodentia > Cricetidae > Onychomys > Onychomys torridus. Next base: position 153,214,413 of record NC_050444.1, read on the forward strand.
GGAGCTTTGCGCCTTTCCTGGGACTCACTTGGTAGCCCAGGCTGGCCTCGAACTCACAGAGATCTGCCTGCCTCTGCCTCCCGAGTGCTGGGATTAAAGGTGTGCGTCACCACCGCCCAGCACGATTACCACTTTACGTCAGACTTCTCCTACAGTCATTGGAAGCAATGAAGAAACTGACAGGCTCCAGGGCAGAGCTGCTCTTCAGATCCGCTCTCTGCCATTCAGTCCGAACCTCAGTGCTCTCGGTGACCTGTTCCAAGATCCTACCCCCAGTGGGACTCTCAGTCTGTTGGGCTTGGGTGTTTCTGTCTACCTTTCACAATGACACTGCACCTGCCCACCCCGACTTTGGTTCCTATTTGCTGGTTCTGTGGCCTGTGACCCACTGTGTCTTCCTCCACTGAATTGTGACCTCTCTGAGTTAATCAGTGACCCTTTCCCTAGCCCCCGTGAGATGGCAGGGGTGAGTTTCAGCTCTTCTGTACGTCCTGGTGGGGAGTTGGCAGGAAGAGGACATGGGGTTGGAGTGTGTGGAGGCTCCAGCCCTTCCATGTCTTCTGCATTGGACCACCCGCTGCTTAGTGGGGAGAAAGGCATAGACACAAAGACCCTCTGATCTCTCGTAGGAAGCAGTCCATGTTATAAAATGGTTCCAAATAGCAGTATCATTTAGCAAGCTAACAAGTAGGATGGACCCCACGCTGAGCCTCGGAGCTTGTTCTGTTCCCATGTGCAGCCGGGGACTCTGCCTGTTCAGGAGTTACGGTTGGTCTAGAGCCAGATCCCCGCTCTTCAGTGCGAGGCCTCTTGCGCTGGTGAGAAGAGGATTTTGCAACCAGTTCTCTGAGATCCCCCTGCCTGCTTTTACGGTGCGGCTGGCCTGGCGGGATGCCCAGATGGGTTTCTCAACATCAGCAGCGTATTCACTCACATTTGGTGCAGGTACTCGGGGGCTGCTGTGCCCTGCAAAATGCTTAGGAGCACTTCCAACCTGTGCCTGGCACCAGTGGCTTCTTCAGTCACAAGAGTAACACTCTTCAGAGGTTTTCTTGTTGTCACTGGTTGAGAGACACAATCGTAGCTGTGGTTGTTTGGTCCCTCTTATTATTATTTGGAGACAGAAGTTTCTCTCCTGGCTGTCCTGGACTCACTTTGTAGACCAGGCTGACTTCAAACTCACAGAGATCCACTTGCCTGTGCCTCCTGAGTGCTGGGGGTCAAAGATGTGCACTATCATGCCCAGCCTTCTCTTTTTCTTGTTTTTGTTTTGATCTTGTGTTCTTAATGGGTTTGTGGGCTCACATCTGACCCCTACTTCTATTCTCAAAGTTATGTGAATGTAAATAGTTTAAAATCTGAAGACATGTGAAATCTGAAAGACCCAAGCATTGTGGGTAAAAGCTGCATGACTTTTCTTCTTCTTTGTAAACCTGTCACCCGTTACTGGATGTCCCCAGGACATGGAGCTGTGACTGACACCTGTTAATCCCTGGGCAAACATGGAGGAAATTAATGAACTTGTCAGTGAGCCTTTCCTTACTAGTAGACATTTGATCATTAGATCACCATATGGCCTTGGAGGAAGGGCTGGTGACAGTGGCTTTCATTTGTCTTTTCTTTTATTTGAGAAGGTCTCTCACATAGCACAGGCTGGTCTTTAACTTGCTGTGTAGCTGAGGGTGACGTTAAACTTTTGATCTTTCTTTTCTTTTTTTCTTCAGGCAACTTTATTAACATACAAATAAAATCACATTTCAGTACAAATAAAATATCACCACACTTCTGTTTATTGAATTTTTATATAAGGACTGAGAATGCAGCTCAGTGGTGGGTGCTTCCCTAGGACTGGAGTGTAACACAAATCTTAAAAGGTCTTATTTTAAAAAGTATATATTAATTGTGTCTCGTATCTATTCCTCCAAGGGTGCTGATCTTGTCTTTAACGGCCTAATTACCCTTTTGCATTGAGCATATAGCATTTTCAAAAGCCAGAGATTCAATTATTATCTGTCTAGCTTCTGAATTTGATATCATTCTATTTATTGCTGAAGACAGTCTTTGTAAGAAATCAGTGAAGTTTTCTTTGGGGCCCTGTATAACTTTTGTAAATGACTCAATTTTCTTTTTTCTTTCCTACTTCTTCAATTTTGTTCCAAGCATTCAAAGCTGCCATTCGGCAAAGAATTAGGGCGTGATCATCATATAAAGATTGTCTTTGTATATCAGCACAATCTGCCTCTCTAAGAAGTTGGTTGATCTTGGCAAATTTCCATACCTCTAGCCCTACATCATTGTTCAATGGTCTTAGCCTCATCCTTCCACCAGGTCCTCCATTGTAACTGGGGACCAGCCTCTAAGGCTGCTGTATCCAAATCTTTTCAATCTTGAGGGATAATTCTATTACAAGTTGACCATGACTTTAACATTTGCTTCACGAATGGAGAATGCACACTATAGAGTCTTTGAATCTCCTCAAATCTAACATTTGCACAGGAGTCCAGTCAGCTCTTACACAGCCTTGAGCATCTGGCAGTTCCTGTAAGGTTGCTGCATAGATTAAGGTTGGCTGTTTGAAAGCTTTAGGCTGTTTCTCTGTAACCATATAATGCAATACTGAGATTGGTTCACCTTTGAATTCTTCTGTCTGGGTATGAATTTCTATATGATCTGTTTTAACAAGTTTTTCTAAAACTTTCATCTTGGTAGTCACATTAACCAACTTTTTAAATGATAAAACAAGTGCGCAAATAATATTTATTGACATTATATAAACCCCATCTACATTAATTATCCTCTCATTTAATTGTTCCATTTTCAGTCTGTCAATTTTTTATCAAACAGAGACCAAATTCCCTCAGTAGTCTAAATGTTTCCCATTTTTTTTTAAATGTGGGAAAAGACTTTCTTTTAACTAATTCCTCCCTTTAAGAAATCTTTACTCATCAAATCTGCTGATAATGACGATTCAGATGACAATGTGTCAGTAGCCCAAGGAGGGGACCCAAGGAAAGCAGCTAATTTGGGGTGTTTGGAGCTTGAGCCTTGGGAATTTACTGCAGAGAGACTGCAACAGAAACTTAGCCAGTGGGTTACAGTCTCCAGCTCAGGTTGGGTGGAGACTCCAGCCTCATGCAGCTCTGGCCTGAGCCGGGGATTACAAGGCCACAAGCAAGTGGCTTTTTCACGAATTTGTGCCACAAACATTGGGCACCAAATGTAACACAAAATACTAAACGGTCTTATTAATAAAAAAAATACAGATCCAGATATTGGGGTGAAAGATCAGAGAAACAAAACAAGCCAGCCCCATTCTTACCTCTATGAAATCCTCAGCCTAAAAAACAGTGAGTCCCTGTTTCCTCATGCCTTATATACCTTTCTCTGCCCTGGCAACACTTCCCAAGCTTACAGGCGTGTGTGCTTCCCAGTACTGGGATTAAAGGTGTGTGCCACTACTGCCTGGCTCTGTTCCCAGTGTGGCCTTGAACTCACAGAGATCTAGGTAGATCTCTGCCTCCGAGTGATAGGATTAAGGGTGTGTGCCACCACTGTCTGGCCTCTATGTCTAATCTAGTGGCTGGCTCTGTCCTCTGATCCTCAAGGCAAGCTTTATTAGAGTACACACCATACCTGAGTCCCATCCCCAGTGATGCATTGTGTACATGTGTGCACATCCATAGATGCAAATTTACATGCAGATATGTACCTTGTATGTTTCAAAGATTCTGTGCAGAGATTTATCACTAAGGCCATAGATGAGAAAGTGAAAACACAGAAAAGGGCAGAGGTCAAGGTCAAGGCAGGAAGGAAATAGGCCAATGGGAAGCCTGATGTTCATTAGCTCGAGACCCTTGACAAGTTTTTCTTCATTTCTACTGGCCTCAGTTGTTTAATCTGTGAAATGAGGAAAGCAAACTTACACATTACAGGCTGCCCAGGGGCTGAGGAAGACAAGCCTTGTAAAAGGTGAATCTGGGGGGAGAGGAGGGGCCTAGGAAGTGACTCAGTTAGTAGAGTACTTGCCTAGCATGCACCAAGTGCTAGCCAGGTATATCGTTGATTTATAATAAATGTTCATTTCTGTCCCTTATTTGCCTTTGTGCCAGACCCTTCAGGGAGTCTTCCTGTGCATCATAGGGCTGTTTCAGGCCGCCAGCTCCTGTACCCTGCCATTGTTACTGGGTATTCTTGGCCCATCTACATGTTGCTTTAGTCATGTGTGGGCACTGGTTGTGTTGTCGGGTACTAACTTTTTCCTTGTTCCTGAGCACATCTCGGAGCCCTGCAGGTGAGGTGTTCCCAACCTCACCCAGCACTCTGGGTGTCCTGCTAACAGCCCTGTCACAGGCAATGACAAGGATCCGAGTGTGCAGGTGTGGTGCTTGGTGTGCCCTCTAAATACTGTGGAGGACTGTAGGTGGGTTTTTGTTTTTGTTGGGGGGTTGGGACTGCTGGTCAGCTCTGTCCCTCCAGCTTGCTCCCAAATAACCACACAGAGACTTATTATTAATTATAAATGCTTGGCCAAAAGCTTAGGCTTGTTACTAACTAACTCTTATAACTTTAATTAACCCATATTTCTTATCTATGCTCTACCATGTGGTGGTACCTTTTTTCATCACAGCCATGTTCATCTCCTGCTTCCTCTATGTCTAGCTGGCAGCCCCCTTTTCTTCCCAGCATTCTCTTTTTGTTTGAAAGTCCAGCCTAATCTCTACCTGCTTAACTATTGGCCATTTAGCCCTTTATTAAACCAATGTGAACAACAAATATTCACAGTGTACAAAAAGATGGTTCCACAGCAGAGACCTAGATGGAACCTGAGGTCCTTGTAATGCTTCTGACATTGTTCAAATCGGTTGGCACTGGCACCTGGAAACACTCTGCACCTGGCACACAGTAGGTGTTGAACCTGTTGCTGTTAGAATGGTCCAGAACAGAATGCAGCTTGGACCCTGGCCCACCTCTAAGCAGCTCTGTGACCCTGGGCAGGTGACTTGGCTTCTCTGTTGTCATGTGGAAAATAGCGGTAGCTGACTCACAGAGTGTCTTGTCTTTGGGGATTTTTTCCTTACAGTGTAGTGACCTGTGTGTAAGGCATGTGCTTTATCCTGGGCTGAATATCCAGCCCTTTTTTAACCTTTATTTTGAGACAGAGTCTTGCCAAGTTGCCCAGGCTGGCTTTGAATTTGCAGTCCTCCAGCCCCAGCCTTGGAGTAACTGGGATTGTAGTTAACTTCATTAGTAGGCCTTGTCTTGGGGTTGAATGAGTTTATAGATGCTGCGTGGTTTAACACGTGACCAGCACCCAGAAAACTCAGGATTGCTGCAATATGGGTGACCCACCTCTCTCCCACAGTGGGCTGCCTTGAGTGACCTGACAGAAATACCAAGGATAGCAGGACAGCAAGAGAGTCCTCCAGGCTAGATGTGGTGGTGTACACCATTGATCCCTGTGCTTAGGAAGCAGAGGCAGGTAGATCTCTGAGTTCAAGGCCAGCCTGGTCTACAAAGCAAGTTCCAGGACAAAAATAGCCATAAGTATGCTCCATTACAGATGAGCTGTGACCATGAGCTGCAAAGGAGTCAATGGTTTACTCTTCCATAAGAAGAGGCTGTAGTGCAACCTACTGCATTTGGAGGGTGGACCAAGTGAGATGGTACCTGTGCCCATGATGCTCAGCTTTGTCAACTTGACACAACCTGAAAATACCTGGGAAGGGGGTCTTAGTGAGTGACTATGTTGGGTTGGTGGGGGTGGTGTGGTGTGGGTGTGGGTGTGTGTCTTAATTAAGTAAATTGTGAAAAGACCCAGCCCAGTGTGGGCGGCGCCATTCCCTAAGCAGGAGCTTCTGAGCTGAGCACATGCAATTGAGCGTATATGTGTTCCCTCCACTCTTGACTGTGGATGCTATGTGACCAGCTGTCTCAAGCGCCTGCCTCTGACTTCCCCACATTTCAGACCTGGGTTGTGAGCTAGCATCAACACCCTTTTCCCCCTAAGTTGCTTTTCGTCAGAGTATTTTATCACAGCAACAGAAATAAATGGCACAAGGGCAGTGTCTCCACCCCACTCACAGCTCAGGGCTCAGCACTCAGAGCTCACTGGATGATCTGTACTCTTCTACACATCAAGGTAAAGTGGCTCCTGTAGCCTGCCCCACCCTGGGCCCTGTACTTTCCCCTCCCCAGGAGCCTCCACTGCTACCCTAATTACACCTAATTGAGTGATAAGGGGATTTACCTTATCAGGGCCCAGATTACAGCTGGAAAACAGGAGGCCGGAGGAAGCAAGACAGCTCCCTTTGCTTTCTTCTTGACCTGGTGTTTCACTGGCAGGAGAGTCCAGACCAAGTTCAGTCCCAGAGGTCTGGTGCTTGCCAAGCTTTTTCTCTGGTGGTATTTCTTATGTGCTGGGACTCGAGAAGTGAATACAGGCTGCTTCGGCGAGCTTGCTGCTTGCTTCAAGCAAGAGATGTTCAGGCTCCCTTGCGAACCCCCTGCTTGGCTCGGAGATAATGGGAGAGGAACCCCATTCAGACTGCAGGGGGGGGTGTCCACCTGTGAGGGGCATCCAAGCATGGTGGGGAGGTCTGAGGAAAGGGTGGGACAGCTGGGGTTCTGCAGGGATTGTGGTGGTGGGAAATGAACCTGAGGATCCAGAATCTTCATTTTAGAAGAAGTGGTTTTAGGTTGAGTCTCTCGATCCAGTATTCATGTTAAAATCTGGGTCTTGGGCCCGCAAGCTGACTTAGCAGGTGAAGGCGCTTGCTGCCAAACCTGACAACCTGTGTTTGGTTCTCAGGCGCCACGGGGTGGAAGGAAACAAATGTTTTCTGATCTTCACATGTGGGCCATGACACATTAGAAATAACTAAGTAAACTATGGTCCTCACTATGCCGTGAAGACCGTCATGGACCTCACTCATCCTGTAGTAGTCTCGTATAATTATCACGGAGGGCGGGGCTTTGTGACAGAGCCTGCGTGTCTGCTCTTTGGGTACTTGCCTAACGTGTGAAGCTCTGGCTGTATAACCCAGTATGGGGATGCAACCTGTAATCCCAGACTGCTCTTTAGGAGGTTCAAGGTCATCTTCTTTTACATAGTGAGTTTGGAGCTAGCCTGGGCTACACAGTGAGACCCTGTCTCAAGATAATAAAATAAAATAAGGATGTTTGCTGCCTTCAAAACAGTGCGCCATATTGCAGCATGGTGGTGTTGTGCATGTCCTGTTACAGCATCCGCCGGTTGAAAAAGGCCCCTCTGGAGTGGCTTGCATGTGTGAGGTTTCTGTGTGGGTGTTCTGTGGTGCATCCACAATGACTAAGTTGTTTAGGTGTGTATTTCTCAGAGCAGGTCCTTGGTGCTGGTGGGACAGGGTTGTATAGCTTTGGTTATGGCACGAGCAGCCTGGAGATGGTGGAGATGTGGCTGATGAGAGCTGATGGCACTTTGAACCTTGGACAGAGTGGAGCCTGTGCCCTCTACCTCCCCATCTCCTCCCCCAAAGAGTACAGAGTTTGCTGGCACAGACACTTCTTAGAAATCCTGACATCTCCTGCCTCTAGCGGGGAGGGGAACATGGGCTCTGAAGCTTGAGCTGAGGGGAACCTCTTACTGGCTCAGGCCCTGGCTGCAGGTCCCGGGGGTGAGGGGATGTTGTCCCAGGTTGCTAGGAAACCTGTGTTGGGTGCAGAGGGAGGATTGAGAGTGGGGTCAAGTCTACACCCGGAGCCGGGCACCTTGTTGAGTCCTAAAAATGTGTGGAGAATAAACAACTGGGTGGATGGATTAACTCTGTGTTGTTGCTGTGGGGTTAAGTGTGCTGATTACATGAATGAAAATAACCATCCTGCCTAGAAAGTCCTGGGGAATCCTCTTAGGGAGCAGTGGTTCTCAACATGTGGGTCGTGACCCCTTTCGACAAACCTCTATCTCCAAGAAAATATTTACATTGTGATTCGTAACAGTAGCAAAATTACAGTTATGAGGTAGGAACAAAAATATTTTTATGGTTGGCAGGGTCACCACGTGAGGAACTGTATTAAAGGGTCAATGCGTTAGGAAGGTTGAGAGCCACTGTCCTAGAGGCCCTGAGTCTTGTGCAGTGGTCCACCTCCACCTTCATCTAAGCTAGTGGAGGGTGTCTGTTAAAGGGGGACGGACCACTAGCTGAAAGGAGACCGAGCCTGTTGGAAGAGAAGCCTGTTGTTGTTGGCCACACTTCACTCACGCTCAGCTTGATCTTTGAACTAGTCTCTCCAGGACCTGGAGACTTTCCAGGGCCAGAGAAAGCCCCTGTGAGCCTGTGGTCACAGTGGGCCTCTGCCCCGGGAAGGCGGGAGGGGGTCTGGGGGATCTGTTTCTGGCATCACTTTTACGGGGGGTGGGGTGGAGGTGGGTAGCAGGGAAGAGAGACCTGGTGTGGGTGAGGTATGTGCTGACTTTTTCCCACCTGAATGTGGTCCTGGTGTGTGTGTGTGTGTGTTGGGGGGCGCTTTGGAAAGTCCTGGGCCTTGGTAAGTCTGTCCAGAGCCAGCAGGTAAGGAATGACTGGCGGGACTGGAGGTGAGCTTGAAGGAACACTGTGGTGTTCTGGTTCCTCCGCTGAGAGAGTGGATGAATTGTGTTGGCCAAGAGTGATCTTGGTGGACAGGAGTGTTGTTGGCTTTGGTTTATCTGTTTCCAGAAATGGCAGTGCCCAACATGGTGGGTGGTGGGGTGAGCCCTGGAGCCCTGCTGGACTCAGTCCACATCCAGCTAAGGAACCGCGGGGGTGGGGGGGATTTTTACCATTCCACTGTCAGTCCCTAGAAATTTCTGCCCCCTCTCTCCTGTTCCCGGGACTGCAGGAGGAGGGGACATGGTGGACTTCTCTAGCTTTGCCTTCTTTCAGCTGTCCAGTCTCCATAGCAACCCTAGGAGCCGGGCCTCACAGTTTTGTACTGGAACATGAGGCTAATGGGGGCAGGATGGGGTAGCTTCTGAGTCGGCCGCTCTTGTCTTACCTGCTCTCCCTTGGCCAGACCAGGATGAGAGGAAGGGATGTGACTTGGCCTGGGGTTATGACTGTGGGGAGGAGAATGGACACCCTCCCTCCCCTCTAGCCAGATCTTACCCTCCCTCCTCTTCCAGATCTTGCCAGCACACGACCCTCTTCCTTGTCCTCTTTCTGCCTTTGTTTATCCTGCCTGTCTACTCTTCCTTCCTCCTGGAATGTGGCCTCAGGGCCACACCCACCCCCCATGGGTTTGTTTTCTCCCTCCAGTGACCTCTGGGTCCTCGCATTCCTTCCCGTGAAGAAAGGAGAAACACATGTCCCCACTCCCTCAGTCTGACCACTCTGTCCTGCCGAGCATGGTTATGCTGGTGGAGGCCCAGCCAACAGCATCGCTCTGACCCAGACAGCATGAAGCTCAGAGAGCTCTTCATTTGTCTAAGCACAGTCCAGGCACCCACAGAGTAGCCCTTGTAGAGGGGTGGCTTTTCTGCCCAACCCCTCATTTCCTGGCAACACCCAGCCCATGGTGCTCCCCAGCTTTCTGGACTGTCCCCTCAGATCACCCAGCCAGTCATGTGGTGGCTTTCCCCAGCATCTGGCACATGGTGCCTGGCTTTGTCTGGACTCAAGTTCAGGTTTCTTCTAATACCGGCCTTCAGCCAGTCATTTTCCTTATGAAAATACCTGGATGCCTTATTCTGTCAGGGGCAGCTGTTTGAGCAGCTGGCCTGGGGCCTGGGCTCTGTGAATGTTGCCAACATTAAGATGTCCTCTGAGTTGTCCTCATTTACAGAAGAAACTGAGGCCTGAGGGGACATCTCATGTCTGGGAAGTGGAAGAGCTGGACCTTCAGCTCGGGAATGATGGACCCCGAGCGCTGGCTCTGATCCCCTCCATCTGCCCTACTTTGCACCTGCACACAAGGAAGGAGGTGGAGGTCAATAATCAGCTAGGTTCCCCAGACCAGTGTTGCTGTGCCCAGCACTCAGGCCAGTCCTTCAAGTTCATGGTCCATATGTGATGCTCTTGCTCACCTGAATGCCAGCTTTCTGCTGAGGGCATCTCTCTGGTTCACACTGAGAGACAGCTCTCACAGGCTACCTGTTCAGTGTAGAGAAACCTGGTTCTGTGGGGTGAATTTCAGGAAAGAAGGGACAGTGGCCTTCAATACAAACAAAATTGACTTCAAGTATTGGTGTGGGTTTGGTGGCTTATTCCCATTTAATAACTGTAGAGACAGACTCAGAGCAGGAGAGACACACAGTGGTGGCGTCATGATTTCTAAGTATTAGACCCAAAGCCAGTTGGCTCCCCAGGCCTTGGATTTGCTTTGATATCGGCCATGTGGGTCAGTCCGGGACCACCTGTGAAGACAGAGGGACTAGCGTGATGGCTGCTGACCTATCATTTTTCCCCATGCTTGTTTCCAGGCTGCGTTGGAAGCACACCTCCTCTCTCAAGGTGGCCAATGAGCCCATCTTAGCATTCACTCAGGGCAGCCCCGAGCGGGATGCACTGCAGAAGGTAACAGGGTGGAGTGTCCCCAGAGTGTGTGGGGGCATGGAGCAAAGAGAGACAAGAAGTTCCCATCCACATTTCTGTCCCTCCTCCCCCAGGCTCTGAAGGACCTGAAGGGCCAGACAGAAGCCATCCCGTGTGTTGTCGGGGATGAGGAGGTGTGGACGTCCGATGTGCAGTACCAGCTGTCGGTAGGTCTGATGGGGCAGGAGCTGTGGTATCTGCCTGGAAGGGTCATCATCCCCTCCCAGGTTTTGAATTCCTTAGATGCCTAAAACTAGAACAAAGGGTACCATGCACAGCCCACTGCTGAGTCATATCCCCATCAAGGAGCCTGGGAAGAGTGTGTGTGTTCCTGGTGGTTTCTTCCTAAGGATGAGTTGCAAGCAGGGGTGGGGTGGTGGGGATCTGGGTTCGGCCCTATAGAAACCAGCGTGCACCTCAGCGAAGCCAGAGACTCACAGACTGCCCAGTCTGGGGCGGGGGAGTGAAGGGCTGGCTTTTTTGCCAATGAGTCTATTTCGATAGAACTCTAAGAGCACTATGTGCTGGATCCAGTTTGAAAGAGCTAACCTTTTCCGGCATGCTCCCTTTAGCCTTGTGACTTTGAGCACAGGGTACCTGTGGAAGTCAGAGGACAACTTGGTGGACTCGGCCTCTCTCCTCCCACCCTTACGTGGGTCCGGGGGACTGAACTCAGATTACTAAACCTGAGTGGCAAGCACCTTTACCTGCCGAGCTATCTCACTGGCCTGTTGGAAGAACTTCTAACCAAGGCTGGTGTACAGATTCTAGGCATGGAGAGCGGGGGAGGAGGAGGGAGCTGTGACCTTAGTGCCGCAGGTGGATGAGCTGGGATTCAGGCATGCCTGACTGAACACAGAGGCTGTGCTTTCCCTGAAAGGCAGAGTGGTCTGTGGTCTTGGCCTTACTTATGAACCACGATGCTCCCGGCCCTTTCTTTCAGCCTTTTAACCATGGACACAAGGTGGCCAAGTTCTGTTATGCGGACAAGGTGAGTCCCTGGTGACCATGGCTGCCCTGCCAATTGTGGGTGTACCCCACTACCTCTCTCCCTTATCCTGGGGAGTCTTTGGGCTGAGTCACGTACCAGTCACGTACAAGTTAACACAAGCCCAACTCCAGTTGTGTTGCTCAGAGTGGGAACAGCACCAAACATTCCCACTAGCATGCCCACCGCTTCAAGCAGACATGGGGAGATCTGCTGGGGGTAGTCATGAGCCATGGCCACTATCAGAGTTACAGAGAGCTTTATTAGAAGGGAGAGTTGGGGAGAGAGAGGGGAGCCTGGCCTGGGGGGAGGGAGAGATGGCCGGAGCAGAGGAGAGAGGCAACAGAGAGAAAACAGAGAGCAGAGAGAGAGGGTGGGGGTCCGTGTCCAGCTTTTTAAGATGCAGATTATGTGACCATGTAGTCACCAGAGCCCCCTGGTGACATAAGACACAAGACCCCGAGCTGCACATGTACAGGATCCTAACAGGTAGATTCTGTAAGACTGAGTCAGAGCAGTTGGACACATAGATAGAAAGCCAGGCAGAGAGTGAGAGAGAGGGCCCATGGGAGGGGCTGATGGCTGGTGCCATGTGGTAATGAGGGCCGTGGGGTCTGGGTCACTGGCAGGCAGTACATGTACCAAGCTATGGTTCTGATGGCAAGGCTGGAGTCCCCTCAAGGATGTGGTACCTCCTTAGTTAGATAGAGCATGGGAGAAAGGTGGGGGCAGCAACTTTCTTTTTCAGCAGCTAACTCAGCTGGCAGGAGCCTGAGACCTCAGAATGAGTAGGACAGGCTGGCTCTGGCAGTGTGGATGGGCCTGGGGGCTTCTGCTGGTAGCTAGAGTCTTTCCAGTCCCTCCTCTGTGTCCTGGGGCTCTTCCTGCTGTGTGAGGCTGAAGGCAGCTCTTTACCCCTCTCCCCCTCTCTCCAGGCCTTGCTCAACAAAGCCATTGAAGCTGCCTTGGCTGCCAGGAAAGAGTGGGACCTGAAGCCTGTGGCAGACCGGGCCCAGATCTTCCTGAAGGCAGCAGATATGCTGAGTGGGCCACGAAGGGCTGAGGTCCTTGCCAAGACCATGGTGGGACAGGTGAGGATTGACAGGCCCAGTCAGGCTGTCTTAACTCCGTTTCTGTCACTAGACATTAGCTGAGCCTCTGTGTGCCAGGAGCTGTTGGAGGCTTAGAGATGTTCTCCAGAAACATCCCTCCGAGTGGGGTTATAGCATAGGTTACCACACTAGGCGGATTGTGCTGAGCCCACGTGTCCTGCCGTGGGCCCGTCACCTCCCCTCCATTCCTGTCCCCCTACTGTGGGCCAAGCCTTTGTCATTTCAGGATCATCAGTTGCTCTACCAGAAGTGGCTAGCCTTCTGACTTTGCTCTATGGCATTGCCATCTACAAATATATCACTGTGTGCATAGCCGTCCTGGGGCTCACAAAGCTGCCGGCGGGACCCTGCTGCCAGTCTCCCCGCAGCCCTCAGAGGGATCTTTTAAACATCCACAAAGTTGCTCCTGACTCAGGGACCACTAGGGTTTCTCTCCCAGGTTCTCATCCTATACCTGGGGCTCCTCTACCCATCTCCCCATGATGGAGTTTGAAGCCCGGGCCTCCTCTAGCTCTGCCCAGTATCCACTGCCTAGAATGGACCCTGCCTATCTGGTCGGGCTCCATCCTGACCTCTTTGGGGCTACCTGGCATTCCAAGCCCAAGAAGGGCCATTCTGTTCCATTCAGGGGAGTTCTGCTCCTCGACAGTTAACGCTCAGGTAGTGGCCGGGTGTTCCGTGCATATTGACTGCCTGGCGAGATCTGTCTTGCTTGAACTTCGTCTTTAAGTTGTCAAAGGAGTCTCCTGAGAAATGCAGTTTGAGAAATGGGCTTTTCAAGTGAGCAGTGCCCTGCACTGAGGAAGGAGCCAGGGAGAAAGACACAGTTTGGCCTCCTCCAAGAGTTCTGCTAAAGGAAACGCTGGCCTTAATTCCCAAGCTGCCTGAAGAGTGCCACCTGCTCACCTGTCTATGGTGAGAGCGCCCTCTGCTGCACGGAGGCGAGATGACAGCGCCCCACCTTTTCAGCGCTGAATTTGTGATATGCCTGAGATTATCAGGAAGATAGATTATGTGGGCTGTCACATTTGTCTTGAGATTCACGGGATTCTAGGTAGCACTCTGCAGGTCTCAGCCTCCTGGGCTCCACACTCTAATCGCATGTCAAGAATTATGAGCTGTGTAGCTCTGCATGGTCAGCGGATGCTTTTCCGGTCCAGTGTACGTTAGTCTGTTTGATGGAAGAGGTTCGGATGCCTGAGAATCAGGTCCTTTCTTTCCTCAGTCCCAAGACCAGGCCTGGTCCGCCCACTGAAGGTTTCTGTTCCCTTCTGGAGGCTGACTCTGGCCTGTGTGCTGTCCCTGAACCCGGGCCACCCTCCTAACAGGGAAAGACCGTGATCCAAGCGGAGATTGATGCTGCAGCGGAGCTCATTGACTTCTTCCGATTCAACGCCAAGTTCTCCATGGAACTGGAGGGGGAACAGCCCATCAGTGTGCCACCCAGCACCAACCACGTGGTGTACCGGGGGCTGGAGGTACTGCAGGGCAGGTAGTGGGCCGCAGGGGCTGCTGGGAGCCTTGAGCTCTGCCTCACCCTCTCCCTCTTACTCAGGGCTTTGTGGCTGCTATCTCACCCTTCAACTTCACCGCAATCGGAGGCAACCTGGCAGGTGCACCGGCATTAATGGTGAGGAACCGGGGACAAGGCAGTTAGCCATGCCCCAGATCTCAAACAGACACAGACCCTGCCCTCAGGCGTGGGAGAAATACAGATGGTGGTAGCTGTGGCTGTGAATAAGCTCTGGGTTCCAGCACAGCCTTGTCCGTTTGTGGGAGACCCGAGCAGACCCCAACCTCAGCGGCACAGTTTCCTTCTCTGTCACACAGGAGCAATGATGAATGTGTGGCGGGTTGCATGCCATCAGGTTTCAAATATTGAGTGAGATGTGCTAGACATCAGGCAGGTCCAGGCGAGAGTGAGCCACGGGGTCCAATGGCTGCTGACGGTGGTGTTGGCCTGGAGTGCTCACATGTGCGGCAGCCATTGACATTGTGCTGATGATGTCCTTTAACTAAAAAAGGCAGTGAGAGAAGTGACTGCCCCATGCCTTTTGCCAGGCCACACCTGAGAAGTACAGGAGGGACTTACTTGTCAAGGCTGGTAAACAATGGAACGGATAGGAATTCGTTGAGTGAAGGTGCCTGTACCACAAGCTCCCGGTCTGATATGGGGGATACAGGCCAGTCCTCAGCAGGCTGGGCAAGAGGAGAGCCCGTGTTCACGGGGTATGTGCTCCCCATGTGCGTCTTATGTACATACACAGGGACAACTTCGTGCATCAGCAAGTGGGCCCTCCTGGCGCCTGTGATGCTGCACGTGCTCTGGCCCAGCACACGTGCCAAACATCTATGAATACTTGCCCAGCCACACCCAGGAGTGGCCCAGAAACACTGAGAACAGCCCTAGCCTGGAGTGAGGGCAGGATTCGGCCCAGGCTTGCAGGGAAAGTGAACCCAGGCTAGAGTCAGAGGCGAAACTTGGAGCCTCCGTGGCAGGGTCCTCTGGAAAGGGTGCAGATGTTACATGAGTGGGCTGAGGTGGGGGATGTGGGGTGTAAAGTGGTTCCAGGTAAGGGTGACCATGCTCTCGGGTACAGTGGGGTACATGGTTGGTATGGTTGGTAGCCTACTGCCTTGTGAGTCATGTTCACACCTTTTGGGCAGGGCAATGTGGTCCTGTGGAAGCCCAGCGACACCGCCATGCTGGCTAGCTATGCTGTCTACCGCATCCTCCGGGAGGCTGGCTTGCCCCCCAACGTAATCCAGTTTGTGCCAGCTGATGGGCCAACATTCGGGGACACGGTCACCAGCTCAGAGCACCTCTGTGGCATCAACTTCACAGGCAGTGTGCCGTAAGTCCCTGGGGGGCGGGGCAGGGCACAGTGGTATAGGGAAATGGTGCCACTATCTCGGGCTGTGAACTCAGAGGTTACATGCTGATCTCACCCAATTTCTCTGTGTGATCAGCCTCTCTCAATCTAGTTATTATTTTTAACCTGCCAAATGAGAGTGGTGGTCCCTAGGTCCCTATCTTTTTTCCTTTCTTTTTCTTTTTTTTTCTTTTCTTTCTTTTTTTTTGAGCCGAGGATCGAACCCAGGGCCTTGTGCTTGCTAGGCAAGCAAGTGTTCTACCACTCAGCTAAATCCCCCCCCCCCCCCCCCCTTTTTTTTTTTTTTGGTTTTGGTCTTTTTGAGACAGGGTTTCTCTGGGTAACAGTCCTGGCTGTTGTGGAACTTGCTTTGTAGACCAGGCTGGTCTAGAACTCACGGAGATCCGCTGCCTCTGCCTCCCAAATGCTGGGATTAAAGGCACCGCCACCCGGCGTTGTTCCCTATCTTGCTGAGTGTTTGGAAGGATGGGAAAGGAGGGTGCTGTGTGGGCTGAAAGCACAGCCTATGGCTGATAGCAGCCTCTACCATGGAGGACATGTTTGGGCGAGCTGGAAACGGGAGATATTCATCCTGCTTCTTGGAGAAGGCACCCAGGTGAAAGATTGGCTAGGCAGAGGTGAGAAAGTGGGGACAGGGTTATAGGAAGGGGAAGGACACCAAGGGGGCTTGCAGGCTAAGCCTAGGATGTGCTGCAAGGCCTGTCCCTTGGGCCTTGGGGGGTGGAGTTGGGGGAGGGCTGGGTAGTCTGCATCAGTCACCTACTCACTGACTCAGCAGCTATTTTCCAACCCCTGCAGCACAGGGTTCTGTGCCACAGCTGGGAATAAGTGAACAGTGAGGTCCCCTGCTCACCATCACCCACCCTGCCTCCCTTGGTCCCACCTCTCAGATTGAGCCCAGTGGCTCCTAGGAGCCTTTTGTATCTTCAGAAGTGTCTGGGCTGCATGCTGAAGGAGGCAGGGGATGCAGAAGGTTGTAGGGAGTGGTGTAAGCATGGTTCTGTTTCAGGTGGGGGTTGCCCATTGGACCTGGGGAGTGACTGGCTTAATTTTCTTAGATTCCTAATAGCCATGGCCCAGCCATGTCTAATTGAGACTGTTTTATTTTAATAATCCATATTGTGTGTGTGCTCTGGTCCCATGGGCCTGCCTGTCTCATGGTGCCAATAGCTGGAGGTGGACAACACTTTGTAGGTCCCCCAGTCTCACCCCAGGCCCTTGGTCTGTATATCCCGGGTCTGCCCATTGCTGGCTGTCCCGGCCCTTGCAACTGTACTCTGTCCTAGGAACCGGTTGGAGCTGCTCCAGAAGGCCTGCTCAGGAGGTTGTAGGCAGCAGGGATGGGGATAATGACTATGGACCAGGCAGGGATGTCAGAACCTAGGGCAGAGCAGCGTGGTGAGCCGCTAGCAGTGTGCAGGGCTGGGGTCTGGGTCCATGACCTTCTGGCCTTGACAGAGAGGGCATGGTTGACCAGGATAGATGCTGTCAGGAGTACAGGCTTGGGGAAGTTGAGTGTCGGTCATCAACCGAGGAGTTTTCTGGGCTTCTGGGTAGAGGTGACTGGGACAGCCTGGTGTCCCATTTTGCATCTGCAGCTCTTGCTATGGGGCACCTACCACAGTGGCTTCTCTGCACCTTCCCCGCCTGGATCGCTGGTGTGGGTGGCAGCTTCAGGACTGCTGAGGAGGTCTTTTCCCCAGAGCCTGTTCTGCCGGTGCTCGGGTCTCTGCCTGTTAGCAGGCGGAGTGGGCCTGGCCCCCGTTTCGTTTGCCACGCTCTGGCAAGCTGCTAGGCCGAAGGTGGGAAAGTCATAAATTACCGTTAGCTACTGTGGCTGGGTGATTAGCATTTTTATTGTTTTGTGGTGTTGAGGTTGGTCACAGTGAAGCCTGGGGAGGAGGCGGTGTCTCTGGGGCAGCAGGGCAGGGCACAGCCTCAGTCCGTCAGGCCAGGCACTGGGCCAGGATGCCCCTCATAGGCACAGGGGTGTGTATTCCTTGTCAGGCACTGCGGTGTGCCCAGCGTGATCCCAAGTCCCGACTCACTGGAATCCATGTGTGTGGAGGGTTCTTTTTAGGTGAGGTGCAGCATCGAAGGCTCAAAGACAGCAAGTCATGAGCCCAAGATCACACAGCCCTGTGTCAGAGCCAGGGCCAGCACACTGTTTTCACATCTGGGCCTCCCCAACCCCCATCACAGCTGCCACGACCCACTTAGTCCTCCGATGACCCTCACCCCCACCCCAGGCCTTTTAGCCCCTTCCTAGGGAGGCTGCTTGACACTCCTCTTTATTCATTCATTCATTCATTTATTTATTTTTAAATTATTCATTTTATTATTATGTATACAGTATTCTGTCTGCATGTGTCCCTGCAGGCCAGAAGAGGGCGCCAGATCTCATTACAGATGGTTGTGAGCCACCATGTGGGTGCTGGGAATTGAACTCAGGACCTCTGGAAGAGCAGTCGGTGCTCTTAACCTCTGAGCCATCTCCCCAGCCCCTTGACATTCCTCTTTGCTTCTAGCACCTTCAAACACCTGTGGAAGCAGGTGGCCCAGAATCTGGACCATTACCGGACCTTCCCTCGCCTAGCCGGAGGTAAGCCCCGCCCCTCACACACTTCCAGGGCTACCCTCTTCCTGGGCTCTTCCGAGAGGGCAGGAGATCAGAGTCAGGGTGGCCAGGATTCTCTTGGTTGCTGGGAACCAATATCGGAGACTTCTCGACCTGCCTCTGCAGTGGCCCCCTCAGGAGCCACGTGTGGAAACGGAAGCCCTTAAACATGCCTGTGTGTGGAACTGAAAGCTGTGTTCCTCTTAGGCGTGTGTTAGTCTTTAGCACACGTGGCTGGGGGTTGCTGTGGTGGATGGCAGGGGACTGAGCAGGGGAGGAAGGAGCCCGGTGTGTGTGTGTGTGTGTGTGTGTGTGTGTGTGTGTGTGTGTAAGGATACCAGAGTAGGCTGAGAGGGCAGCAGGCCCTCCTCACCTTGACAGCGATAACTCCTGAGAAACCATTCTGTGATCACAAAAACGTGACACACGTTGGTCTTCTGCAGGGCTTCTCAGAGCCGTTAGTGCTCCATTTTACACTTGGAGAGCATGACTGCCTGTGCAGTGTTTCCCAAACTCCCCGGGCCACGGAGCCCCATGTGCAAAGTCTCTGTGGAACAAGAGTTTTGTAGAACACACTCTGGGAGAGTGCTGAGACCTCAAGGGAAGTTCTGTCTGGGGCACACTGGACAGTAGAAGCTGGGGCTGGTGGTCTATCCTTCTAACCCCAGTGTGAGGTGGGAGCCCTGGTAAGGCCCTTCCTGAGCTGGCTGGCCTCTGGTGGTGTCCCCAGGCAGGCTGTAGCATTTGACTTTTCCAGCCCTCATGTCCTCAGTCCTTGCCTTTGTGAGATGAAAGGTGGACCCTACAGGGGGAGGTGTGGGTGGCCCTTCCCTCTCAAGGCCATGGCCCAAGCTGGAGTCAATGGCTTCATCACTTTGCCTCAGTTTACTCATTTCTGAGATGGGAGGGCGACAATGGGGGTAGTCCTTGGGGCATGGAGAGACAGCTCAGGGTGCTTCCTCCAGTACCTGGCAGGTGGTGTGTGCTTTTGGTTGCTGTTATCTGTCGTAACTGAGCAGGTAAACTGAGGCTGGAAGGTGCTGTGACAGTCTGAAGGTCTTCCCTAAGGGAATGGTGGGCTTTCCTGGGAGGTTTCAGGAAAGCCTCATGTTGACCATTTGGTTTTCTCATCTGTGATGGGGAGTGGGTGCCAATGCCCTCCGCTCTCCTGCTCCCTTCCCCTGGCCTTGCTTCATCTTCTGGGGAGTGGAGCAGTCCTGGCTCATGGCTCCCCTTGCTCCTCTCTGTTCCAATTACTTCCTCTCATTGCCTGCTGAGTGTGGGGCTGTGGACCGACCGGTGTGCGTGGTGGCTTGGGCTGCAGCCAGCAACCTCCATTCTTGCCCACACCCTGTGCTCTGTAGAGTGTGGCGGGAAGAATTTCCATTTCGTGCACAGCTCGGCCGACGTGGACAGCGTGGTGAGCGGGACAGTGCGCTCGGCCTTCGAGTATGGTGGTCAGAAGTGCTCAGCCTGCTCGCGCCTCTACGTGCCACAGTCTCTGTGGCCACAGATCAAAGGGCGGCTGCTGGAAGAACACAGCAGGATCAAAGTGGGCGACGTGAGTGGCACCTCCGCTGCGCCCAGCAGGTGGCTGATGAGATTGGCTGCCGACTCTCCAGCTCTTTGAGTGCCTGGTCCTTCCCTGGGGCCCTCTCTGGCTCTTTGAGGCAGGGTCCTTCCCTTGGGGCTCTGCGCGTGGGGTGGGCTGTGGGGAAGGGACTCCCTTTGTCTTTGCCTGCAGTGTCTTATCTCTTCCTCCCTTGTCCCCAGCCTGTAGAGGACTTTGGGACCTTCTTCTCTGCTGTGATTGATGCCAAGGTAAGGGGTGGGGTACAGCACAATCTGGGGGTGCTGGGCCCAGATCTAGGACAGAGAGGGGCAGGTTCGTCGGTGTGGTTTGTAACCAGACATGCCTCTCTGGCCTTGAAGAGGACACGATCATCCAAGCTGGAAATTGCTTTTGTCTGCACACCCTTGAGCCAGGCTCAGCAAGCCCCTAAAGCGTATTTATGTGCACACACACAGGCAGGCCCACATATGTGCACTTGAGATCACAGCTCTGGAACCAGAGTATAAACAACCTTGAAAACACATCTCTGTAGCCACATACACATATCATGTGTTTAAAGGTAAACACACACACACACACACACACACACACACACACATCATGTTTATCTCAGCGTGTGTTTTTTGTTTTTTGTTTTGCTGGAGTTGAGGACTGAACCCAGGGCCTTCACGATTGCTAAGCAAGCACTGTACCACTGAGCTAAATCCCCAACCCCTCAGCGTGTGTTTATATGTAAGGATACCTGTGGTTTTACCACACATGAGCACGCACACACACTATGTAACACTTTTATATACATACACAAAGATCCCACATACATAACATACACACTCACATACACACACCCCATATACATACACAGCACACACATACATACCACACACATGCACTTATATACACAACACACACACACACACACACATACTCAAGACATAGACACATGCTACATACACACATATATAACACAAGCAGGTACCCTTTTCTATGTCCCTGCCCCTCCAGATTCCCTCTGGTCTCTGCATGCCTGGCTTCCTCACCATTTGGCAGATTAGCCGGGCCTTGATCTTACCTCAGTGCCTCCAACCCTGCCCCCCTTTTCAGAACTCAGGCCCTTTAGGCAGAGGTATTTTGCAGTGAGTGTGAGGGACAGCTGTCTTTGACACCATCCTGCTCACCTGCCCTAGGCCTTCGCACGCATCAAGAAGTGGCTGGAGCATGCGCGTTTCTCGCCCAGCCTCAGTGTCCTGGCAGGGGGCCAGTGCAATGAGTCGGTGGGTTACTACGTGGAGCCGTGCATCATCGAGAGCAAGGACCCTCAGGAGCCCATCATGAAGGAGGTGATTGCAGTGGGCTGTCCTTGGGCTTGGCATCACGCAGGGTTCTAACGCTGTCTGGTGTCATGGGTGAGGAAGGGTGGCTGGCCGGAATGGCTTACAGAGTGAACAGACCTGGGTCTTGAGCCTCAGGCCTGCCCAAGGCTCCGTCCTTGTCACTGTCAGATCTGGCTGTGGCCTGGCACTCCATTGCCACAGCTACCACAGCCACTGTGGGACTGTGGCAGCTGTGGGCTTACTGGCTCACTGTCCGGCTGTGGCTGATGCCCGAGATCCAGGGAAAAGCCCCAGCCCCTTGCTGGGGGAGGGGCCCTGAGGAGAGAGATGCCTTGGCACTTGCTGCTGAGCTAGCCTCCTGCTCCTCAGAGCCCGACTGCTTTACTGTCCAGGTGAGGACATGGCAGGGAGGCTGGAAAGTTCTGGCACTTTTGCCAAATGGTCAGGAAGCCAGGCACACAGAGGCTGAGGGAACCTGGAGGAATCCACCTGTCTCTGCCCGTGCTCAGGGCTGCTGTGTGGTCTGAGGCCTGGGATGGTGGAGAGGATGGCCAGATATGGGGACATCGTAGCGACTAACCCCCTCTCATCTCCCAGGAGATCTTCGGTCCTGTGTTGACGGTGTATGTGTACCCGGATAACAAGTACAGGGAGACGCTGCAGCTGGTCGACAGCACCACCAGCTATGGCCTCACGGGGGCAGTGTTCGCCCAGGATAAGTGAGTGGCCTCAGCCCTGAGAGGTGCTGTCCCTGCCAGCTCAACATCATCCCCCTGCCTCCTAGGCGCAATTCCTGCTCACCCTAACCTCCACTCTTTGCATTTTCCTTCCTCCTTGGCCCTGTAAGCCACTGTGTCTGCCCCTGAGAGAGAAGTACTGGGATTGGAGCCCAAGAGGAAAGCATGGGGGCCTGGGTATGGGCTAAGTTTCTGTGAAATGGCCTGGTTGGACTGGGACCCCTGCCCCCATTGTTCCCAAAGCTGTGGCCTGACCCTCTATACTCTCCATCCAGGCCTCCCAGGAGGCGGGTGAGCTGATTCCCCTTCTCAGGGGAGAAGCTGAGCCTTGGAGACTAACTTGTCCAGCGCCCACGCTAGCAGCTGCCAGTATCCTGTTTCTACTATGGCTGCTTGCTTAGCTAGGGATCCAGTGAGGGCAGCCTGGGGATGGCAGACCCTCTGATCACTGTCCTGTCTCCTAGGACAATTGTCCAGGAGGCCACAAGGATGCTGAGGAATGCTGCTGGCAACTTCTACATCAATGACAAATCCACTGGATCCGTGGTGGGCCAGCAGCCCTTCGGGGGTGCCCGGGCCTCTGGTGAGTGGGAGGCGAGTCCTGGCCAGAGGCCATAGGTCATTGTCTTAGGGCAGTGACTAGGAACAGAACAACTGTTGGGAGTGTATGAATGTTCAAATACAGAATGCTTTCAGGAGCTTCCAAAGCTAGGAGGCCATTCTTCTATTGTACGGGGAAGGAAACTGAGCATGGGGGGAGGGTTGTGAATGTTAGCTTCAATGCCCACACTTCTACCACCAGGCTTAAGGTCACCTAGGTTCAATGCTCTCTAGGTGATGGAGAAGCTCTGGATGGGCAGGCAGTGAATTGCCAAGGGCTGCTACCCCCTAGTGGCAGCCAGGGCCAGAACACATGTTAATAAACATGTAAACAGCATGTAGCATTTAAGGCAGCCTGTCTCTTCAAATATCTGTTCTCTCTCTCTCTCTCTCTCTCTCTCTCTCTCTCTCTCTCTCTCTGTGTGTGTGTGTGTGTGTGTGTGTGTGTGTGTGTGTGTGTGTGTGTGACTAAAAACATTCAAAGGCTGGTCTTCTAGGTCTTTGAAATACATGACATAATTATTAGCCATATCTACCCTATGGTGCAGAATGGAGTACCCCAAGATTTGTTCCTGACTTAACGCAGTGTCCCCCAGATTCCCAGCTTCTAGTAACTGTTCTCATTGCCAGCTTATATGAGAGCAGCTTTTTCAGGTCCCATGAGACAAGAGCACACCATTCTCATCTTTCTGAGCCTGGCTTACTTCATACAACATAACAGTTATAGTTCCCTTTTCGTGAGTGAATAATATTCTACAATGTGGAGGTACCACTTTTTCTCACCACCCATCTATCAATGGGCCCTTTGGTTGTTCCCTTTTCTTGGCAGTTGTGAACAGAACAGTAGTGAACGTTAGTACACAGATGTCAATTTAGCATGCTGGTTTAATTTCCTTTCCTGGCTAAATACCCAGGAGGGATTGTTGTAGGGTTTTTGTTGTTGTTGTTGTTTTGTTTTGTTTTTTGTTTTTTGAGTGTTGGGGGCGTCAGTTCACAGGGTTTCTCTGTATAGTCTTGGCTGTCCTGGAACTAGCTCCATAGACCAGGTTGACTTTGAACTCACAGAGATCCACCTGCCTCTGCCTTCCGCATGCTGGGATCAAGGGTGTGCGCCACCACTGCCCAGTTGATTGTTGTAGCTTTTAAAGAGCAATTTCTAAACCTTTTCTCATGATTCTATACTATCCTACCTTTCTGTGTGCCAGGCTTTTCTTTCCTCCAAATCCTCCTCAGCATGTGTGTGTGTGTGTGTGTGTGTGTGTGTGTGTGTGTGTGTGTGTGTGTGTGAGATTAGTTTCTTTGTTGACTTCCTTTCTGAATGATCTGCCCTTTGCTGGGAGTGGAGTATTTACAGCTTCTGCTGTTATATCCGAGTCTCCCTTTCTCTTTGTGTCTGTATGTTTCAGTGTTCTGATATTGGTTGCCTATGTATTTACAGCTGCTGTTTTCTGTCCTTGACTTTCTCATTTATAACCCTTCCCCCGTCCCGCCTCCCCCCCTATCCCCCATTGCCTCCCTTCCTGTCATCTTCCCCCGACCCCCAGTTTTAGTTTAGTTACTTTATTTGCTGTGAGCTGCTCGTGTGCCTTTGAGATCCGTTTATATCTTCTTTCTGTGTCCTCAGGGGTGAAGTGTGTTTTCTTGTAAACCACATATAACTGGGTCTTGCTTATTTATTTACTTAAGAATAAATAAACTTTTTTAGCTGGATAAGATGGTACATACCATCTCTTGGAAGGCAAAGGCAAGTAGATCTCCATGAGTTCCAGGCCAACCAAGGCTGCATAGTGAGACCCTGTCTCAAAAAATTTGGCCTAGAACATGCTATGTAGACCAGGTTGATCTTGAACTCACATAGATCCACCTGCCTCAGCTTCCCAAGTGCTGGAATTAAAGGTATGTGCCACCGCACCTGGCCCAGCATCTTTTTTAATTATATGTATGTGTATGAGTAACAGGCCACATGTATGTAAATACTCAAAGAATCCAGATGATGGTGTCAGATCCCCAGGAGCTGGAGTTGCTAGAGGTTGTGACCTGCTTTGTGTAGGGGCTGGGAACCAAACTCTGGTCCTCTAGAAGACCAAGAAGAGATCTCTCTCCAGCCTGGGTTTTGGTTTTTTAAATCCATTCACTCACTATGACTTTTAATTGCAGAATTTAACCCATTTACATTTAAGGTAATTACTGATAGTTAAGGCTTGCTTATTCTTTCTTCCTCTCTTACCAACTTCCTTTATGCTCAAGTGATTCACTCAAGTATTATGTTTTAATTCCTGTCTTGGACTGTCCATCTCTCCTTCATTTCTAAAGAGCAGTTTGGCTGGGCAGTGTTGTTTTGGTTGGAGTTTTATCTCTTTGGTACTGTGAGCCTCAGCCTCTCCCCTGACCTCTGGCCATGCTTCACATTTGGTTCTGATATGCTCAGCAAGCTCTGAATGTGTTTAGTTTCTGCTTCTCCGCAGGGTGCATTGTAGACAGAGCCATCATTCACCCCTGTGCTGCCCCATTCACTCCCCCAGCCCCCTACCTGCCAAGAACCATTGTGCATTCTCTTTTCCACAGGAACCAATGACAAACCAGGAGGCCCCCACTACATCCTGCGCTGGACATCACCCCAGGTCATCAAAGAAACTCATCAGCCCCTGGGGGACTGGCGATACTCCTACATGCAATGAGCTCTGCTCAACGCTTGTACCGTCTACCTGTCTGTCCATCCAGATGACTGACATCTCTGCACTGACCCCCGGCTCCTCACCAGCTCCTCTTGGACACTTCACAGCTCAGCTTGACCCTGTCCTGGCCATTGAGCTGTATCTTGACCCCTCTTCCCTTCGTGTCAGGTGACCAGGCTTTGGCTTTGGGTCATACTGGGAAGGAAGAGCCAATTCACCCCGAAATCTCCTCTGCTCTGGAACACCCTGGTGCCTGGCCGGCTCTCCGCCTGGCCGCTTTACTCTCCTTATCTGAGACCCCTTGGCTCAGAGACTCTGAGAACAGAGAGAGACACTCTCGGGATCCTGTGGGGAAAGGAGACAGAGACCGCAGCCTTATCACTCAGACTCCTGACCTTGACCCCTCCACATATCCAGTGAGATAGGATCTCAGTCAGGTGGCTGTGGGGTACCAGCTGGCTTTGCCCCTCGGTCTGCTAGATGCTCCTGCAGGCACTTGTGCCCAGCCATATGCCTTAGACCCATGTGCCTTCCTCTAAGATGCCCGGGTGTCCCTGAGCCTTCATCTCTCCTGGCCATCTGCTGGGAGTGTGCAGTGGTGGTCACCTGGGAAACCTTGAGGTGGGCCTCCATTCCATACTCTTGTCAGAGCAGCCAGATCAGTGTTAGCCAGGGTGAGTTCCTACTTGGGTCCGGGATGGTCAAGTGTTAGTTTTAGTAGCTTGAGAGCCTGCAGAATTCCTTTTCAAGGACATTTACCAAGGGATCCACATATAGCTGATGTGGCTGTCCCCAAGGGCTACCCCAGGTCACCACGGTCCACACTTAGGGGCAGATACCCATACCAGGCCAGCTCTGAGCTCTGCTTCATTTCAGTGTATATATGTCTTCCGGGAAGCAGGGCTCCAAATTCTGTTGGTTCTATACTGTGAGGGGTGGGGCACACTTACTGTTACCTAATAAAACACTAGCTGCCAAATCAAAGTTGTGGTGGTTGTGGAGGGAGGTGAGGGGCTGGCTAGCTTCTCTTTCCGAATCTAATTAATGGCTGGCATCTTGTCATATGGTGAAGTTGGATGCCCGTGGTGGGATAAGGGGGCTCTGAGGCTGGGGAGTCCCTGCTGGAGGGAGACCTGGAGCCCGGTCTAAAATCTGGATTTAGATCATGGCTTTCTGTAGCATGAATCTTAAAGGTACTTACTAATAAAAACAAACCCAGGACCAGATATTGGGGTGAATGCTGGAAGATCAGAGAAACAGAGCAAGCCACAGCCACCTCACCTTGCCAGTTCCTCAGCTGATCCTGTTTCCTCAGGCTGGAAGCCTCTGAGTCCTCATCCAGAATGAATCTCAGCTGAACTGCTGCTAAAAGCCTAAAAGCTTAACCAGCTCTAGTTCCTGGTCCTAATGCCTTATATACCTTTCTGCTTTCTGCCATCACTTACTGGGATTAAAGGTGTGTGTCACCATGCCTGGCTGTTTCCAGTGTGGCTTTGAAATCACAGACAATCTGATGGATCTCTGCCTCCCAAGTGATGGATTAAAGGCATGTGTGCCACCATTTTCTGGCCTTTGTATCTAGTGGCTGTTCTGTTCTCTGACCCCCAGATAATTTTATTAGGGTGCACAATATTTTTTGGGAACACAATATTACCACAGCTTTCTGTCTCCCACCAAGGTGATCACCAGGAAATTATGCAAATTCCTTTACCTTCCATCTCTCCAGCTCTAAAATGGTGGATTCCCTTGTGTATGCAGAGGGTCAAGTGAGCCACTCCATATGGATTCCAGACAGCGTAAGACAAGTGCTCAGATGTGTTACTTGTTTACCCAGTGTTCTACCACTGTGTGCTGTGGTGGTTAATTTTGTGTCCATCTTGTTGGGCCGTAGTCCCCAGAGACCTGGTCAACCATTGTGCAAGTTTCTATGACAGTCTTTAGAATGAAAGTAAGATTTAAATTAGTGGGCTTTTACATTTTTATTATGTGTATTTGTGTGCTTGTATGTACGCACGTGTGTACTGGTGCCCAGAGAGGCCAAAAGGGGAGATTAAAACAGTTGGGACTGGTGTTAGAAGCATTTGTGAGCTGTGCAATGTGGGTGCTCAGGTCCAAACTCTAGTTGTCTGGTAGGGCAGTGAGCACTCTAACCACTGAGCCATCTTTCCAGCCCCAAAGTGTAAATAAATGAGAAATGGTCTTTTTATGTAGTCCAGATTAGTCTCGAATCTGGATGCCTCCGCCTCCTGAGTGCTGGGTTTATAGGCATGTGTCTCCATGCCTGACTTAGGAAGCACAGCAGATTCTTCATAGTGTGAATGGGCCTTGTCTGATCAGTTGAATGCTAAAATAGAACAGTGGATGAGCTCACCCAGGTAGGAAATTTGCCATTAGACTACCCTCTGGAGACAGTTCTTCCCAGGCCTCACCCTCCCTCCATCTGTCTCCTCATACATATTTTCCTCTTTCCCCTTTCTGTACCCCATGGATTCTGTGTTCCTGGAAAACCTTGGCTAATACACATATCAAGGACTCTATGTGTCTCTGTACTCTCAGCCCCCACTAGCAAGTACAGTCTCACTCCTTTTTTACAGATGGGGAAACTGAGGCAGAGCTGACATAGTACTTCCCAGCTGTCTTAGTTAGGGTTTCTATTGCTATGAAGAGACACCATTGTAGCATGATTCTTAAAAGGTCTTATTAATAAAAAACAAACCAGGGAGCCAGGTATTGGGGTGAACACTGAAAGATCAGAGAAACAGAACAGTCCACAGCTAACTTCACCTTGCCAACTTCTCAGCCAATCCTGTTTCCTCAAACTGGAAGCCTCTCAGTCCTCATCCAGAATGAATCTCAGCTGAACTGCTGCTAAAAGCCTAAAAGCTTAACCAGGCTCTAGTTCCTGGTCCTCACACCTTATATACCTTTCTGCTTCCTGCCATCACTTCCTGGGATTAAAGGCGTGAGTCACCATGCCTGGCTGTTTCCAGTGTGGCTCTGAACTCAGAGATCCAGATGGATCTCTGCCTTCAGAATGCTAGAATTAAAGGTGTGTGTGCCACCATTTTCTGGCCTCTATATCTAGTGGCTGTTCTGTTCTCTGACCTCAGATAAGTTTATTAGGGTGCACAATATATTGGGGAACACAATATCACCACACACCATGACCATGGAAACTCTTACAAAGAAAACATTGAATTGTGGTGGCTTGCTTACAGTTTTAGATGCTCAGTCCAGTATCTTCATGGTGGGATGTGGGGGTATGCAGGCAGAAATGTGCTGGAGAAGAAGCTGAGAGTCCTATGCCTTGCAGGCAAAAGGAAATGGTCCGTCTCACTGGGTGGTATCTTGAGCATATATGGGACCTCAAAGCCCACCCCCACAGTGACACACTTCCTCTAACAAGGCCATAGCTACTCCAACAAAGCCACACCTCCTAATAGTGCCACTCCCTTTGGGGGCCATTTTCTTTCAAACCACCACGCCAGGAGAGTGGTGTAGCTGGGAAGTGACCCCAGATATGTCTCTGCTGTACTCCTGTGTCCGAATCTGGTGATGTACCTCCTTGGGGAGACCCATTCCGCTAACCCTCAGAGCAGCTGCTGATTCCTGCTGGAAGGAGCCAGTGAGGGACCCTGCCCATGTACAAAGCTCTGGGTTCCAGCTGGTTGGCCACAGTAGCTCCCTTCTACATGGAAGTAACGTGGATGCCCTGGCTGTGACTCACAGAAGGGAAGGATGGCATTTTTAGCTCTGTTTATGTTTTTGAATGAATGATGCCAATTACTCAGGGGCATACCGAGTAGCTTTTACAGTTCCGAAGATGGACCCTGGACTCTAGCACATGACGAGCAAGTGCTCTACCACTGAGCCCTACCCCAGCCCTCTGGAAGCTCCTCTCTCCCAGTGACCATACCAGGCCTTTATGGAGGTCAGAGGTAGTGGGGACAGTGGAAGGCAGATTTGATTACAAGTTGGTATTCTTGGCAGTCTTCTCCATAATGTCACTGGCTTCTCGACTCTTCTGTCACTGTCTCTAGATGACCCTCCCATGATGTCTCCTTTTTAACTGCAGGGACTCAAAGCCATCAGTGTTCCCTTAGGCTTGGGGCTGCTGGATCTCAAGGCCACGCTCCCCGTTTGGGTTCCTGAGGCTTTGCATGGTCAATACTGTCAGTTCCCATGTCTGCGGTCACCCACAGAGCCCCTTCATTTCCCTGCTGTGGCCAGGGCCCCAGCCCCAGCCCTGAGCCTGAACAGGGACCATTTGACTGTGGCCGGACGTCCCTGCTGCCACTGCTGCACACACTGTCACTCAAGCATATGTTCTAAGGAAATGAGGGACCATCTGCTCCCTCCTGGATGCTGTGACCGGGGCTTCAGCAGGATGGGGCTGAGGAAATGGCAGGGTCCACACCTGCTCCCTTCAGCCGATCCTGTCTTCATTTCCTTAGTCTGTGTGTCAGTCCAGTGTCTCCGTCATGCCAGGGTACAGAGAGCCGAGGCCAGGCTGGTCTAGAGCACAGGCTGTGTGTCTGGCACTGGACTGAGGGCTTTAGAGAATTGAGCCTTGGGCTGGCAAGATGGTTCAGAGGGTAAAGGCACTTGCCACCACCCCGAGTCTTATGGTAGATGACAAGAACCTACTCCTGTAACTTGTTCTCTGACCTCCATCACCCTAGCATGTTCGAGTGTGTATGTGTGTGCACACACAGTAAGTTAATTAGAAAAAAAAATTTGATCCCACCTTTCATCATAGCTCATTGAGTATATCCTATCCCACCCATTTCCCTGATGAGGACAGTGAAGGACAGGTGAGTGACAGGATACCAACACAAGAGGAAATGGCCAAGCTTCGGCTTACATCCCTGGGTGTAAAACCATGGCACCCCTGTGCAGCTTCTTGCCCAGGGTGGAGTCTCAGCTCTGACTCTTCAAGTTTGACATTTCTCAGCAGTTGGGGACCAAATGAAACATTTGAGGGACAAAGTTCTGGGGGGGGCAGCCTGCAGCGCGGGATGCTTGGTGAGTGAGGACCATTCAGCCTCAGTATCTGTCCTGGAGGCTGCACACTCAGTGGGGACAGGGACCTGTTTATGGGCCCCATGATCCCGCCAGTTAGTCTAGGCCATTGCAACCTGTGATAAGCCCATTGCAGTGGGCTTATCTACCTTTCATGGATGAGAAACGGAGGTGGGGAATGGGAGCGGGGAAGTGCTTAGAGATGAGGATGGGGAGTGATGCTCTCATCCCCATGCAGGGAGCATCCCATGTCTACAGAGTGCTCCACTCATTCTCTTCAGATTTTTTTAGACTTTTTTTTTTTTCCAGAAGGTCTCAGTTAGCTCAGGCTGGCCCCAAACTCACTGTCCTGGTTAGCTTTCTGTTGCTGTGATAAAATATGGACCTAAAGCAACTTGGGAAGCAAGTGATTCTTTTCGGCTTATAGGTTGTACTCCATCATGGAGGGGCATTAAGGCAGGAGCTGAAGTGGAGGCTGTGGAGGAGTGATGCTTACTGGCTTGCTACCCACGGCTCACTCAGTTTGCTGTCATACCCCAGAACCACCTGCTCAGGGGTAGCGCCTCCCACCGTGAGCTGAGCCCTGCCACATCTACCATTAATCAAGAAAATCCCTCTAGGGGTCTGCCCCCAGGCCAGTGTGATGGAGGCAATTCCACAGATGAGGTCCCTCTTCACAGATAACTGTAGCTGGTGTCTAACCAGCGCCCTGTATAGCCAAGGCTCCACCTCCTGCGTGTTGGATGCCAGCCCTACACCACCGTACCCAGCCACTCTAGAGATGTCTTCTAACATCCCATGAGGCTGAATGAGGAGTTGTGGAGGCCCAGCCTGGGGGCAACCAGTGCAGACCTCTCCAGTAGTCCCTGCCCAGCGTCCGAACAAGGTAGACTGGCTTGTGGACCCTGCCTTGAGGAAGGCCCACCCATCAGCACCCTAAGCTAGTGCAGTACCCAGTGTGTCCAGGAGGAGGGTAGGGGTGGAGACCAGAACTTTAGAGACAAGAAAGGGTATAAGGACCGTGAGGGTGCAGAGTGGGAGATGGTGGGGAAAGGTGCTTGGGCAGCCATTAATTTCTACCCCAGCCCCTTCTATCCATTGGGCATGCCAACTGGTATGCCTATTTCTTCTCTTTGTGTGCCAAAGGAGATGCCAAGCCAATGGACCAGGCTGGGCTCACTGTGCCCATGGCCATCCTCTCTGCCTTCTCTATCTGCTTTGCATGTCCACTACGGCTGATTGTCACCTTCACAGCCAGAGGCCACACAGGTATGAGCTCGTGCAGAAGGCTGGGTGTGGCCACATCATGAAGACGCTTTGTCCTCCTGTGGTGTGCAGGCCCCACTGGGCCCCAGAACTGTATCCTGCCCCGGTGTCTGTTCCTTCCCCAGAGCCCTTACAGCTGTCCACCTGTCCCCAGGCAGGATCATCACTATGTAAATGTCTGTGCAAATCTCAGTGTGGGGTGACAGGCTCCGCAGTGAGGTAGGGGCATCTCCTAAAGCATCACTTCGCTGTCATGGGGTCCCAGGCAAGGACACTCCACTTGCTGTTTCTCTTACTACATGTTCTGACTAAGCCAGTCCAGCTGGTAGAGAACTCCGACTTCCACCTGGCTGGGGACTATCTCCTGGGTGGCCTCTTTTCTCTCCATGCCAATGTGAAGAGCATCTCCCACCTCAGCTACCTGCAGGTGCCCAAGTGCAATGAGTGAGTCTCCATATGAAGCTGCAGGTGGTGGTGGTGGTGGGGGGCAAGGCATGGAGTCAGGGTCGGGGAAAGCAGAGTCCTCGGAAGGCCGGGACAAGGCCCAGAATGC
Source organism: Onychomys torridus (assembly GCF_903995425.1). Classification (NCBI taxonomy): domain Eukaryota; kingdom Metazoa; phylum Chordata; class Mammalia; order Rodentia; family Cricetidae; genus Onychomys; species Onychomys torridus. The sequence goes on from NC_050444.1 coordinate 153,246,328, forward strand.
TTCTCATTCTTTGCCAACCCCCCAATCCTAGATCCAGCCTGCTAGTCTCCAGTGCCCCCCACCCCCTGCACGATCTGTGTTGCTGAAATTCCAAGCAGTTGTGTTTGTAATCCTGAGATCTGGATTACCCCTTGTTACATCCCTGGAAAGACATGATGTTTAAGCTCAAAGGGTCACCACCAAAGCCATCCTCCACTACCTGTGGGAGCCCCAGTAAGACCATGTCAAAGCCTTGTCTAGATGCCAGGCTCTGCGTGGTAGTATTTGAGTATTGAGTTCAGACACAGGACACTGAGGAGAGCTTTGCAGTTTCCAAGGTTGTGGCTGGGGAGACAGGGAGTGCTCCAGGCTTGGAGAGTCCTCCTTCTCCCTCCATGAGCCATTTGGGGTGACAGCACCATTTAGAGACTGAGTGCACACTGGAGCCATCCTGACCTTGATCAGGAGGTGAAACATTCCGGGAGATGGGAAAGAGGGAGGGAGAGAGGAGAGGCTGACCAAGGGTTGACTGTGGGGATTCCCCACTTAGATGACAATGAGGAGGATGGTGTGCGGACTTGAGGCTGGTGAGGATGGTGTAGTGATGGCACCGAGCATGGTGCTAGGTTTATTGATGCCTGCGATGACGATGATGATGATGATGATGATGTCTGTAATGATCGACAGTACCAGTGGCAGCGACATGGTAATGGCACTAATAATGTTGACTGCAGCAATAATGGTGGTAGTTAAATGGGTACAAGGATGGTGGAGGTGAGGTGGTAGTGGTTGTAGTAGTTATAGTGATGGTGGTGATGGCAGTCATGATGGCGGTATTGGTATTGGTAATGGTGGTGTTGATGGTTATTGTTTTGTTTTAAAGATGGTGGTGTTGGTATTGATGGTATTGGTGGTGGTGTTGATAGTGACTGTTAGTTATAATAATGGTGCTTATGGTGGTGATGGTGGTAGTGGTCATGGTATAGTAGTGGTGCTGGTGATGATGTTAGCGATGACAGCAGTTGTGGCAGTAATGCTGGTGATGATGTAGTGGTAGTGATGATGATGATGGTGGTGATAGTGGTGTAGTAGTAGTGATGGCATATGGTAGTGATGGTGGTAGTGGTGCTATTAGTGATGGTGGTGGTATTGGTGGCGATGGTGGTAGTGGTTGTTGTGAGGGATGGTGTAGTGGTAGAAATAACAGTAACAGTGGTAATGGTGTTACCGACAGTGGTATTGGTGGCGATGGTGGTATAGTGGCAGTGATGGTAGCAGTGGTGGTGATGGTGTCATTGTCGGTGATGGTAAGATGTAGTGATGGTGGTGGTGGTGCTGGGACAGGGAGAGATGATGGTGACAGTGGGGATGGCAATGTGGAGGAGATCAGTATGGGCAATGATGGGTGGACAATGGTAGAGATCACAGGACTCACAGTGTGGTCACAGGGACAGTGCTGACAAGGATGTGGTAAATGCCAGAATCTTCTGTAATACTCCTTGTCAAGCTTTCCTGTGTGGGAAACCATCATTATCGCCAGCACCACCATCATCATCATCACAATCCCCTCCCCTCCCCGTGGACCCGCCCTCACGGTGTGGCCCTCCCCTCCCCATGGACCCGCCCTCACGGTGTGGCCCTCCCCTCCCCGTGGACCCGCCCTCACAGTGCGAGCCCTCCCCTCCCCGTGGACCCGCCCTCACAGTGTGAGCCCCTCCCCTCCCCATGGACCCGCCCTCACGGTGTGGCCCTCCCCTCCCCGTGGACCCGCCCTCACAGTGCGAGCCCTCCCCTCCCCGTGGACCCGCCCTCACAGTGTGAGCCCCTCCCCTCCCCGTGGACCCGCCCTCACGGTGTGGCCCTCCCCTCCCCGTGGACCCGCCCTCAGAGTGTGAGCCCCTCCCCTCCCCGTGGACCCGCCCTCACGGTGTGGCCCTCCCCTCCCCGTGGACCCGCCCTCACGGTGTGGCCCTCCCCTCCCCGTGGACCCGCCCTCACAGTGTGTGACCCTGCAGGTACGACATGAAGGTGCTGGGCTACAACCTCATGCAGGCCATGCGCTTCGCTGTGGAGGAGATCAACAATTGCAGCACTCTGCTACCAGGCGTGCTGCTTGGCTACGAGATGGTGGATGTGTGCTACCACTCCAACAATGTCCATCCTGGGCTCTACTTCCTGGCACAGGATGATGAATTCCTGCCCATCCTCCAAGACTACAGCCACTATATGCCCCACGTGGTGGCTGTCATTGGCCCAGACAACTCTGAGTCTGCCATCACTGTGTCCAACATCCTCTCCCATTTCCTCGTTCCACAGGTGATTCCTGGGAGATGTGGGGGGGGGGGCGGTGAGGGTGAGGAGCTCTTCCCTGTCAGCCATGAACATGAGCGGGGCAGGCAGCAGTTCAAGCATAGGAGGCAGGCTGACTCACTGGAGCCTGTGGTGAATCTCTTCACCCTCTGAGCCTCAGTTTCCCCATCTGTGAAGTGGGCTGATGAAGCTCCATCCAGGACTTTCTGTGGGTTGAAGTGGTCAACATGAAGGAGTTTTCAGCACACAGTAGGTGGTCTGTAATGCTATAGTTCCCACCAACTGCGTCTTTCTCAGGAGTGAGAACAAAGAGCACTCAGAATTAGCTTGCTCAATTGCCTAGCACAAAACCTGACTCATAGTAGGCCCTCAAGGAGTGCCACCAGGGCCTGGGGAGATGACTCAGTTGGTAAAGTGTTTGTTGTGCAAGCATGGGGACCTGAGTTTGGATCTTCAGCACCCACATAAAACACCAAGGCCAGCACCGGGGGCTGGGGATGGATGGAGACAGGATTCCCTAAGCTCATTGGATGGCCAGACTTGCTCAGTGAGCTCCAGATTCACTGAGAGGCCTTATCTCCAAAAACAGGGTGGACAGTGATTGAGGAAGACACCTACGCTGCCTTCTGGCCTCTGTACATGTGCACATGAACCCATACACACATGCTCAACACATGTGCGTGCATACACACATGCACACACATATCATGCACACACACATGTACACCCCAAAAAGTGCTGATAGTCTCACTTAAAATTTAAATTTGGGGGTGGGGTGGGGCATGAGAATGGGGTCTCTCTACATAGCCCTGGATGTCCTAGATCAGGCTGGCACTTCAAACTCACAGAGCTTCACCTGCTTCTGCTACCTGAGTGCTGAGACTAAAGGAGTGCCCTGCCATGCCTGGCATCTTTTGAGTTGTTTGGGTCACATCTTCATTTACTTTTGGGGCGAGAATACACGCACGTATTATGGCACGTGTGTGGGGGTCAGAGAACAGTCTGTGGAGGCTGATTCTCTCCTTCCACCAAGTGGATCTTGGAAGAATGAGCTCATCCTCGGGCATGGCGGCAAATGCCTTTTCCTTCTCAGCCATCTTGCAAAGCTCTGACTGCTGTTCATCTGTCACCAGCCACATGGGTGAAAGTGCCCAGTCCAGCACAGCTGTAGAATACTAACTAAAGATCAGATTGGCACACAGTAGGCTGGCGCAAGTATTGGACTTGCTGCTGTGGCTCTTACCTTGTAAAGTACCCAGAACAGGGTCAGACACATGGTAGGTGCTAACTATGTACTAACATTTTGATGTTAGTCTGGTCCAGGACTGAGCTCATCCCTTGAGCACCTACTGTATGCCAGGGATGGTTGTGGGTGCTAGGGAAACACCTGGGAACCAAGCACAAATCCCTGCCTGCCTGCAGTCTGTCTCCTACGGGAGGATAGATGATACGCACAGATAAATGAGGGATGCACAATGTCATGAGTGCTGTGGGTAAAAGGCAGAGTAGCCAGGGTGGAGACTGAGGCAGGTTTGAGACAACTGGACTTTTCAGCGTGGCGATCAGGTGGGTTTGCTGACCACAGGACAAAGGCTCCAGGGCTTAGGAGAGCTATGCAAGCAGCCAGGAGGAGGGCATTCTAGGAGGTTGGCACGTGTGATGGTAAGAGACACCTGATGGGCTTACAGAAGAGGATGAGCGGAGCCTGGGCCTGGAGGAATGTAGGAGGAAAGGGAGGCAGAGGCCACGAGGATGGTGCTGAGATGGAGTAGGGAGGTCGGCGACCGGTGGGTATCCCCAGGGGTAACTGAAAAGACTGGCTGATGAGTATGTGGTGTGTGCAGAAGGCCAAAGATGCCACCGAAGCTTTTGGCCTGAAAACTGCAAGGGGTGGATTCCCTAGGTGAGGGGGACCCTGCAGGTGTCCATGCAGGCAGAGATGAGAATGTAAATCCCGTGTAGACTGACTTCCTCAACTTGGATCAGACTCCAGGAAGTCTGGTGCCAGGTGGTTCATTGTCAGTATATTTAAAACACAATAGGATTCAGGGAAAGTTTCCAGGCAACAATCATTCCCATCCCAGATTCACAATAAAGCTTAAGGTGTAACTACATAGAAACTCTTTTACAACGTACCTGTGACCATGATGGTAGGTTCTAGCTAAAAGTCCTAGAATCTAGTGTGCTCTCTGACAGATAACATAGAGGTCAGCAGTACATGTGACTTCTCCCCTAAGGGTGGCTTCTATTAACTGGGAGCTAGGGAGGAAGAGTCTGGCAAAGACATTCTGGGGGATTTGGGTGAGATCTTCCTCTACAGCAAAAGGTGGGTGAGGTCTGCCTCCACAGATAGCAAAGAGGTCATCAAGTCGTTAACAAAATCCACTCAGCTTGCTGGAGGTATTTCATTTGATCTCGCCCATTGAGAAGATACTCCTATGTGATTAACACTCCTGGTTTCTCTAATGATCCATGAACAAAAAGATGTTCATGCTCCTAACACTTATGGACAGGTGGGAAGATGCTGGATGGACTCAGAGAAGAGCCAGAGTCTGGGATGGGAAAGGTCAAGCTCCAGATAGGAGGTGGACATTTTCAAGTCCACCCCTGAGGTTCAGGAGGGAGGTTGGAGCCAGAGCTGGATGATGGTGTCTCTGGCTTGAAACGATGTTTACACAAAAGGCTGAATGGGAGTTGTAAGGCAGATGAGGGTGGTGGAGGAGAAACCAGGCTGGGAGCCTGCACTTAGGGGTGCACTGAGACTGTGAGGTTACAGCAGAGGGAAGGGAGCATGACAAAGAGATGGAGTAACCAGTGAGGGGAACAAAGGCTCATATGGCATCTAGGAAGACATGTGGCCAGTGGTGAGGCTGGAATGCCCTGTGAGGATGAAAATGGCATGTGCTACGGTAGGAGCTCAGTCTGGGTTCCTAAGTGGTGGGAAGGAGACAGATGTGTACCACCTAGCCAGGATGTGACACACAAGGAGACTGATGTGGGTCACTTAGACAAGTCATAGTGCATAGTAGGGTCTCATATTACTAAGGCAGCCATGATGATGCTAATGTAAACCCATCCCTGGGCATGTATGTGTCCCCATATGTCACCAGGGTGATAATGTCAGGTGGAGTGCCTCCTCTAATACCTCACTCCGGCAGGTCACATACAGCGCCATCTCCGACGAGCTGCGGGACAAGCGGCGCTTCCCCTCGATGCTGCGCACAGTGCCCAGTGCCAGCCATCACATCGAGGCCATGGTGCAACTGATGACTCACTTTCATTGGAACTGGATTGTGGTACTGGTGAGCAACGATGACTATGGCCGGGAGAATGGCCAGCTGCTGAGCCAGCGTCTGATCAGAACAGGTGACATCTGCATTGCTTTCCAGGAGGTTCTGCCCACACCCGAACCCAGCCAGGGCGTGGGGCCTGATGAGCAGAGCCAACTGGACAACATTCTGGACAAGCTGCAGCGGACCACAGCACGTGTCGTGGTGGTGTTCTCGCCAGAGCTGGCCCTGCACAACTTCTTCCGGGAGGTGCTGCGTTGGAACTTCACCGGCCTCGTGTGGATCGCCTCCGAGTCCTGGTCTATCGACCCAGTTCTGCACAACCTTACAGGGCTGCGCCACACGGGCACTTTCCTGGGCATCACCATCCAGAGGGTCTCCATCCCTGGCTTTAGCAAGTTCCGAGTGCGCCATACCAAGGCGACGCAACCCATACCCAACAAGACCAGCCCACGGGCCACGTGCAACCAGGACTGTGATGCTTGTTTGAATATCACCGAGTCCTACAGCAACGTCCTTATGCTTTCTGGGGAGCGTGTGGTCTACAGTGTGTACTCGGCAGTCTACGCGGTGGCCCATGCCCTGCACAGGCTCCTCCACTGCAACCAGATCGGCTGTACCAAGGAAGTGGTCTACCCATGGGAGGTGAGGGCCTAACTGTGCAGGGACCGACTCCACCATTCCCGTGCTCAGGGACTCAGGGTCTGGGCAAAGGGGGATGGGAGGCCACAGGGCATTCCCATACTTCCAGATGCCTAGCAAGCACAAAGGTCTGAGTTCAAATCCCCAGAACCCGTGTAAAAAGCTGGACTTGACTGTGTATGCCTGTAACCCCAGTGCTGGGGAGGGTAGAGATGGAAGGATTGCTGGGCTCGCCAGCTGCCAACTAAAGCTCCAGGTTCAGTGAGAGACTCTGTCTCAAGGGAATAAGGTGGACAGTGACAGAGCAGGACACTTGATGTCCTCCTCTGGGCTCTGTGCTGGTGCACAGGCATGCTCTCCCCACCACCGACATATACACTATATACACACACACCCCCACGGGTACATCAACACAACAACACAGCTTTGTTCTATCTCAGCCACATGTCTCCGTCACATATCCTCAGAGCTTAGTCCCACTGCTCTAAGTACTTACATTCTGAAATGCACAGTTCTTTGAAAGGCATTTGGCTACCAGCCGGATTTGACTCTTGAGTACTGAGACTCTGGTAGCCAGTGTCACCATTCAGAGCGGTGCTGCCCCGCTTGCCAGGTGCCCGCTAGGATGCATTGTGATGGTTCTTTCACACCTACGGAGACTGAGGCACAGGGAGCCAGAGTTACAAAGCCAACTAAGGGCAGAGCGAGTTCTGCAATTCAGGCCTGGGCTGCTCTGTTCAGAGCACATTCTGGCCAGCACCAGTGTGGGGAGATGAACTCCGAAAGAGCTGACCCTATGGTGTGGGAGAATGGGAAGGACTGAGTGCAGGGAAAATTCCAGATGATATTTGCAGTGGAGAGAACCCCCGAGGGACACCCCAGATGACTTCTAGGGAGGGGAAGGTGAAAAAGCAATATTCTCTGCTACTATTTTAAGTTTTTTTCTTAATTTTTATTTTATTTTTTTAAAAAGATTTATTTATTTATTATGTATACAGTATTCTGCCTACATGCATGCTTGCAGCCAGAAGAGGGCACCAGATTTCATTACAGATGGTTGTGAGCCACCATGTGGTTGCTGGGAATTGAACTCAGGACCTCTGGAAAAACAGCCAGTGCTCTTAACCGCTGAGCCATCTCTCCAGCCCCTTAATTTTTATTTATATGAGTGTTTGCCCATGTGTTATGTATATGTACCATATGTGTGCAGTGCCCATGGGGGCCAGAAGAGGGCGTTGGATCCCCTGGAGCTGGAGTTACAGGTGGTTGTGAGCAGCAATATGGGTACTGGGAATTGAACCTAGGTCCTTGGAAGAACACTCAGTGCTCTTAATGGCTGAGCTAGCTCTCTAGCCTGCATTCTAAGTTTCTAATGTGGCCTCCATTTTGCAGAAAAGAAATTGGAGTCCAGAGAGGTTGAGCAAGAGGCCCAAAGCTTCAGGAGTGTGGCAGGGATAAGGCCTAGCTCCAGGCACACCAGGTTCCAAAGTCACCTACTACCTGCCGACCGATGCTTCCCCAGAGCTTGACACTCACATTTGACAGGTGTTGGGGGCTGGTGCAGGGGTGGTAGACTCCCAAATGTCTGGTCCCATCTCTGATGCCAGCTCTGCTTCCCTTCTTTCTGACCCCTCCAGCTACTCAGGGAGATCTGGGACGTCAACTTCACCCTCCTGGGCAACCAGCTCTTCTTTGACCAACAGGGGGACATGCCAATGTTCTTGGACATCATCCAGTGGCAGTGGGACCTGAGCCAGAATCCCTTCCAAAGCATTGCCTTCTACTCCCCGACCCAGCAGAGGATGACCTACATCCACAATGTGTCCTGGCACACCCCCAACAACACGGTCAGCTTGGGGGGTAGTGGTTCCCCGGGGGCTTGTCAAAAGGGCCCTCCCTCAGAGATGCATCAACCATGGCCGGTGGGGTCTCCATTTGGGGTGTAGGGCCTAGGGTCCTGTCCTTCTTTGCCAACTGAGAACTATGGAGTTTAAGGTGCTCTAGCTGCAGCAGATGAGGGCTGGGGGCGGGGCTCTGCTTACAACCCTGTGTTGATGTGCACATGACTCCCACATCAGCCTGAGGTGATGGGATTAGGCACTTTCCTTGATGCTGCCACCAAATAACTGAGCAGTTTAAAGAATGAAGGGTTTATTTCTGCTCAGGGTGGGCGCACGAGAGGGGTGTGTGTGTGTGTGTGTGTGTGTGTGTGTGTGTGTGTGTGTGTGTATGTGTGTGTTAAGGACACAGTCCATTATGGTGGGGAAGGGAAGGAACCCAAGGTGGCTGGTCACATGATATCCACAGACAGGAAGCAGAGAGATGGAGGCTGGTAGCCAGCTCGCTTCCTCCATTTTATTCAGCCCAGGACCCCAGCATATAGGCCCACACCCAGGGTGGATCTCCCCTCCTCTGCTAAACCTTTTTAGAGACACCATCTCAGACACACCCAGAGGTGATCCCCATAGTTTCTAAGTTTCATCAAGTTGTTAGGATTACACATCACAGGGACTGAGGCTACCGCTCTCCCCATTGTGTGGATGAGAACACCAAAGGCACAGAGAGGTTATGTAGCATCCTTAAGTCCACACAGCTTGTCTGTAGTCGAGGCTTTCTCTACATAGCCTTCCAGCTATAGCCGGTCATTCAGTGTTGAGCTTGTGGAGTCAACCAGGCTGGTGTCTTTGTTTTCTTGAGCTTAAACCACAGAAGTTCTTTGTTTCAGGTTCTGGAGGCAGAAGAGGGAGAGGTGCTGCTGGTCTGTACAGAGGCCAGGAGCCTGCTTGGCCTCTCTCCTGGTGTTTGGCAGCTTGCTGGAGCTCCCTGGCTCTCCTGGGCTTGCTGGAGCTCCACTCTGATCTTTAACTTCTTCACCTGGCAGTGTCTTTGTGCCCTTGTCAGGGTCCACATGTCCCCTCTGTGTAAGAACACAGTTCTTGCCAATGAGGGACCATTCTTTTCCTTAATCATATATGCAATGACCCTGTAACGGAATCGGGTTACATATTCAGGTCATAGGCGTTAAGATCTCATAGGTCTTACTTCAGTGTAAGTTCCCACTGAAATGCAGAGCCCGAGGCAAGGGTCATGTGTGATAGATTATTACAGATATGCCCCCAAGTACCATGATTGGGGGTTGGAAAAGCATGCAGGAGGGAAGAGGAGAAACCAGTCTGAGGGAATGCCCTCAAGCCAGACCCTGCTGTGAACCACTGGAGGGCCATCTTTCTGTCACCTTCTAAGGACTTGCCTTCGAGCTGTGTCCCAAGGGAGAGAGCATGGATTGGCTGGATCTCATCCCCTGTGGCCGTGGTTGCTTTGTGGTATGCTAAGCCCTTGTATTTCCAGGTCCCTCGTGGCTGAGGGCCTAGCAACTCCAGGTGGACATCTTACACCACACCCCCATGGTAGAGAGTGAAAGGCACGGCCTGGCAGCTGAGGCAGGGTGCTGGCAAGTGATGGCTACATGACATTGTCCTGACTGAGCCTGGAGGGCCACAGAGCCTTTAAGGCATCAGGCAGCCCTGTCTGTGCAAAGGGGGCATTTGGTGGGCAAGTGACAGGTGGTGACCATCTCTCTCTTCCACCTCCACTCTGGAGTTCTTCCCTTTCACTAACATGAGGTTGCTGGTTGCTCTGGTTGACTACTTGAGATGATGTCTATCCTAGGGTCCCCAGCTCTTAGCCGCCTGGCTGTAAATGGACCTTAGCAGTTATCCCGGAGACAGAGGCATAGGGCTGTCCTCAGGCATCTAGCAGTCTACCCTGAATGCCCTAGCTTCTTGTGAGAACCCAAGCTCCCTCCTTCTGGGACCTTCTCATTCACCGGTGGGGGGTCCTCAGAGGAACCAGGTGGTTTGCTCTGCATATGTCTCCCCACTGGGGACAAGAATCCCAACCCTACCACTCTAAGACCTCAGCTCTTACAATCTAGTGCAGAAGTTCTCAGCTGGGGGTCTCAACCCTTTGTGGGGGTCGCCTAAGACCATCAGAAAACAGATATTTACATTATGACTCATCACAGTAGCAAAATTACAGTTATGAAGTAGTGATGAAATAGTGTTGTGGTTGGGGTCACTACAACATGAGGAATTGTATTAAAGGATCACAGAATTAGGAAGGTTGAGAACCACTGGTCTAGTGAATGCCAGTGATTTGAGGTCCTTTATTATTTATTTGTTTGTTTGTATTCTCTACAGTGACAGGGATCAAACCCAGGGTCTTCCACATGTTAAGCAAGAGCTCTACTATCTGGCCACATCCTGCTCTTCCTCCTCCGTTTCCTCTCCCCTTCTTCCTTCTTCACTTCCTCTGCCTCCCTCCCTTCCTCCTCTTCCTTCCTTCCTTTCTCTCTTCCTTGTTGACAAGGTCTCTAACCCAAATACACTATGTAACCGAGACTGAGACTGAATATCTGATCCTTCTGCCTCCACCTCCTGAGAGCTGGGATTGCAGGTGTGTCCTACCATCTCTGGGTTATGGAGTGATGGGGTCAAACCCAGGGCTTCACGAATGCTGGGCAGTCTCAACCAACTGAGCTACATCTCCAGTCCTTTTGCTTTTCTTATACTGAGTTCTGCTGTATAGCCCAGGATGGGCCCTCTGCAAGAGCGGCCAGTGCTTTTAAACTCCAAGCAGCCCCTCCTTCTTCTTCTTCTTTTTCTTTTTTTTAAAATCTCATTTGGTTTTTCTGTGCTTGGAGAACATGTCTACCATGATTTCAGTCTTTTTAATTTGGTTAAAACTTGCATCACAGCCAAGCCTGGATAGTGTCCGTCCTGGGAGATGGTCATGCACATTGGAGAGGATGCTGCGCTCTGCTGCTGCTGGGCAGAGTGTCCTGGTAGAGTGTGTTGTTTTATGGTATTGGCCAACCTCTCCACTGCATTGTGGATCCTCTGTTTAGTTCTATGCATTAATTGAAAGTATGATGTTGACATTTCCACCTGTCATTTTCGAATACTACACATTCTCTGTTTTCCTTTGGTTCTTGCTTGCTTTATGTATTTGGAGTCTCTCTTGCTAGGGGTGTATGTGTTTATACTTGTATTATATGTTGGTTGCTGTGTCAGAGGCTTACATGTTTTTCATGCTCCTTTTCTGGGGGTCTCATAATATTTTTGGGTTTCTCTCAAGATTCCATCTTTTATTTTATTTATTTGTAGTTTTATTTTTTAATCTGAGTGAGTAAAGATTCAGCCTCAGTCAGTCAGTCAGTCAGTCAGTCAGTCAGTCAGTCAGTCAGTCAGTCAATGCTCGGTAAGTTTTCTTCTTAATTGCTTTCTCTGGGGTTATTTCTCCTACCAGTAAGTGGAACACTCTGTGTGTTCCTGAACACCCTCTTCATGCACCTGACTGCCGCTTTGGGGGCTGTGCTGGCCTCCATGGCCCAGTTCTCTGGGGATCTGAGTTGCTGATTCCCAGTTTGCTCTTCTGTCTTCTTACTGTGAAGACTTCAGGCTTTCCACGATCAAGCTGGGAGCCAGCCATGCCCAGTTTTTCTCCAAGCCCCCGTGAAGCGCCCCCGTGAAGCACCCCGTGAAGTGCCCCCATGAAGCACCCCCGTGAAGTGCCCCAGTGAAGCGCCCCCGTGAAGCGCCCCCGTGAAGCACCCCCGTGAAGCGCCCCTGTGAAGCGCCCCGTGTAGCACTTTCAGTATTCTCCATGGTATTTAAAACTCTCCATCTAATTCATGAAAATACTAGTCTTCAGTGCTGTACACCAGCATCTGGCATCAGTTTTTGCCCCGAGTTTGTGTGTGCAGGTGTGCATACATATGTGTGCTGGTGTGTGGTATGTATGTACGTGTGGAGGCCAGACAATAACCTAGAAATGTCATCTGATGACCGTTACAAGAAGTATGCGCGGGGTAGGGGATTTAGCTCAGTGGTAGAGCGCTTGCCTAGCAAGGCCCTGGGTTCGATCCTCAGCTCTGGCAAAAAAAAAAAAAAAAAAAAAAAAAAGTATGTGCATGTTGGGGGACATGAAGGCAGAAACCTCAGATTTGAAAGAGGCAAAAAGAGATGGGCTCTGGTGTCGAGGGGTTCTTCTGGGGCTCCCTGGTCTGAGCCCTGGCCCCTTCTTGTGTATGCCTGTAAGAGATGGTTTTCCTTGGTCACAAAATACAATCTCCACAGGATCTGGCGGCTGCTCACCCACCTCAGAGCTGTGGCTGCCTGAGGTATTTTACTGTCTCCTCCCTCTACCATGCTCCAGCCACACATGGCTCCCCTCACCGGGCTCAGATACTATACCTTCCTCACTCTCTTCCACACCAGCCTCACACCTACCCTTTCCTGTGTATAATCCATCCATTCAGCCCATGCTTGACAATCTTTCTGTGCTGGGCTCCCCTGAGGTAGAGACAATAGGCAGGAACACTGCCCTTGTGTTCTAGTTCACCTGAGACCCCTGCTTTTCAGAAGGACCTGAAAGTGGGAGTCTTGGCTGTAAGTGACAGGAAAGCAGGGTAGTGGGACAGATGGTGGTGGTTCAGACAAGGAGAGATCCAGGATCTCTTGATATCTTTCAATTCTCCCTACCAAGATCAGGTTTTTCTTTGGCCATGATATCCTCTTGGTGATAAGATGGCTGCCAGCACCCCCAGGGTTGCACGCTATCTTGTCTACATCCCCAGGAAGTCTCTGTCTTAACGCTTAGGTGTTTTACCAGAGGATGATGGGTTGGATTAGGTCATAGATGGACAAGCCAACAGAGTCCTGCAAAGACCCAGTTCTAACAGCAGTTCAGACGGGGCCAGGCCACCCTCTCCTAAGGAGCATCCTGTTAGGTGGGGGAAACACTGGCCTCTCAGAGGGTGGGGGAAGAGGGCTCGGGGTCTCTTGTCTTCTTCCTTCAGATCCCCATGTCCATGTGTTCCAAGAGCTGTCAGCCTGGGCAAATGAAGAAGCCTGTGGGTCTCCACACCTGCTGCTTTGAGTGCATGAACTGCTTACCAGGCACCTACCTCAACCGCTCTGTAGGTACGGCTCCCACCACCCCTGCTCGGCCTTCCTCAGCAGACCTCGGCTTCTGTTCATGGCTCAGCACCCCTACCCTGTCCTGGAGTTTTCAGGGGTCCCTTCCCTGTGCCAGGGTCTCCGGGGCCTTCCCAGGGAATGCAAGTATCCAAAAGCCAGAGACCAAGCCTGGTGCTTCTTGTGGCTTCCCATGAAGCCAAATCCCCAGTACAGGTTTCTGTGGGTGTCAAGATCAGTCCTCACACTGTGTGCCAAGCACTTAACCCACTGAGCCATCTCCCCAGTTCCACTGACTGAATTCTCACTTGAAGGACACTCTCTCTAGAACACCGACCCCAGTGTTAAAATTCACATAGTGTAGTACAGTTCAGGCTTGAGTGTAAAGCTTTCTTGTGACCTCATTGATTAAAAACTAAGCACTGATCAAGTCTGTTGAAGGCTTCTGCCAACCTGTCCGTCACAGTTGTCAGTGGCCTGCAGAAAGGGCCAGGCTTTACTGGGCTCCAGAGCTCTCCATCTCTGGTACCTGCCACGGTGTCCAGCTCTCAGTGGGGCTGGGGACACATGGTTCATAAAGAGCTTATCTTGCATATACAAGGACATGGGTTTGGTCCCTAGAGTCCATGTGAAACAGAACCAGGCATGATGCACTTGGAACCAGGGCTGGGGAGGTTGAGACAAGTGGATCCCTGGGCTCACTGGCCAGTCAGTTTAGATGACTAGTTGAGTTCCAGGCAAGTGGGAGACCTAGTCTCAATAAGAAAGAAACAAAGAGAGAGAGAGAGAGAGAGAGAGAGAGAGAGAGAGAGAGAAAGGATGGAAGGAAGGGAGAGGATGACATTTGAGGAATAATACTGATGTTGTCTTTTAGCCTGTATACCCATGTACTCACACACATACACACACACACACACACACACACACACACACACACCAAAACGCTAATAGAATGAGGCCCATGAGGATGTGGTTGCAGGCTTCTCCCACTAGGGGGCGATATCTTGACAGAGTGGCCTTAGAATTGGGTTCTGAGCAAGGAGACCTGGGTTTGAATCTTTATTTGGTAACTTACTGGCTCTGTGACTTTGAAAAAAGGACTTAACACAGCTGGGTTCCATTTGTCTGTGAGGTGAGGCTGCAGGGGGCTCTGCCTCCCTCTGGCTCAGGGCCCAGAGGATACAGCAGCTCACAGGTGGGGATCCAGCTGATGAGAGTCGCTGTGGGTTCTTGCAGATGAGTTTAACTGTTTGCCTTGCCCGGATTCCATGTGGTCCCACAAGAATGCCATCACTTGCTTCAAGCGGCAGCAGGCCTTCCTGGAGTGGCGTGAAGCGCCCACCATCGTGGTGGCCATACTGGCTTTCCTAGGCTTCTTCAGCACACTGGCCATTCTGCTCATCTTCTGGAGACATTTCCAGACACCCATGGTGCGCTCCGCCGGTGGCCCCATGTGCTTCCTGATGCTGGTGCCGCTGCTGCTGGCATTTGGGATGGTGCCGGTGTACGTGGGACGCCCCACGGTCTTCACATGTTTCTGCCGCCAGGCTTTCTTCACCGTCTGCTTCTCCATCTGTCTGTCCTGCATCACTGTGCGCTCCTTCCAGATTGTGTGTGTCTTCAAGATGGCCAGACGCTTGCCACGGGCCTATGGCTTCTGGGTGCGTTACCATGGGCCCTATGTCTTTGTGGCCTTCATCACGGCCATCAAGGTAGCCCTGGTGGCGGCCAACATGCTGGCCACCACCATCAACCCCATTGGCCGGACTGACCCTGAGGACCCTAACATCGTGATCCTCTCCTGTCACCCCAATTACCGCAATGGGCTACTGCTCAACACCAGCATGGACTTGCTGCTGTCCGTGGTGGGATTCAGCTTTGCTTACATGGGCAAGGAGTTACCCACCAACTACAATGAGGCTAAGTTCATCACCCTCAGCATGACCTTCTCCTTCACCTCTTCCATCTCCCTCTGCACCTTCATGTCCGTCCACAATGGAGTGCTGGTCACCATCATGGACCTCCTGGTCACTGTGCTCAACTTCCTGGCCATCAGCTTGGGATACTTTGGCCCCAAGTGTTACATGATCCTTTTCTACCCAGAGCGCAACACTCCAGCTTACTTCAATAGCATGATCCAGGGCTACACCATGAGGAAGAGCTAGCCTTGCCCACCGGCCTCAGGGGCAGAGACCCCAGCCTGCTACTGGTGTTCCTGTGCCATTTCTGTAGTCTGGGCACTTTTACCCACTTAGCACTTGAAAATACCCATCCTGCACTCTCTCCTCATGAGCTGTTTCACTGGCCCTGAGCTGCCGCTCACTTATGGAAGAAGCCACCCAAGCTGCCCTATGGGGCTCCACGTACAGTCTGATTTATAAGCCTACCCCTGCCATCTGGTGGTCACAGTGAGCACCTGCAGGCTGTGGCTCATGCCTTCCAGCCTACTCAAGGCTGGTCATTGTGAGGCCGACCATGGGCTTCATTTCCAGTTCCCGGGAAGCACAGGTTTCTATGTTCTAAGGGACAGCTAGGCACCATGGGCCCTTCATTATTGCTTATGAATAAACTTTCCTTGGGTGAAATCGATGTCCCTTCTTGATTTCAGAGGTTCCCCGAGGAAAGGCCCATAGACTCAGTTGGGGCATTCATTTGCTGGGTGACCTTGGGCCAACTTGTCCTTGAGCCTACACTTGCCCACCTCTGAAATGGGAACCATAGTTGCAAATTTTGATGTTTGGGGGCTGAAGAAAAGGAAGATGTTACAGGCTTGGTAGGAAGGAAGATGTCATGAGTTACCCTTCAGGAAGAGATCTGGGGAGAGTCACAGCATGGTTGCCATAGACAGTCATGAGGGGGCCTGGAGGGAGCCTGTGGGTCCCAAGAGGAGCTACCTCAAGAGAGATAACCACCGCAGAGAGCATGGCCGGGCTGCAAAGAGGATAAGCCTTCACTTCTTTGGAAGCCTTGTTCTGTGGTGTATGTGTGGGGAAACATTCTCCACTATGTTACTTAGGCTATGTGCCCGAAATCCCAGAGCAGAAAGGCACTAGTCAAAAGTGAAGTTACAATTCAATGTTTGGGGCCTGGCTATCAACTGCTTGCTTATCAATGCCCTGTCCAGAGAGAGAGAGCTGTGAGGAGGCATGGCCTGATTTCTGAGGGTGGGGAGGGGCAGATAAAGGGTTTATAATATAACAAGAATCAGGCCTGATCCCTCGATGCTCACCAAGGAGACAGAGCTCCAGTGTGAGGATCCAAATTACCCTCCAGAGAGCCTGAGTGGGCTCAGGGGCCAGTTCAGGGGCACCCAGATCTCAGACAAGAGTGCAAGCATTGGAGTGGTGGTACTTGGGCAGGACAGAGGGACAAGCTTCCTGAGGGTCACCACTGGAGGACATGGGTGGAGGCTTTTCAAATCTCCTCTGGGAGTGATAAGTCTCCCAGCAGCTGGGAGGATGGAGCTGTTTCCTCCTGGGTTATAGGACAGAAGTGTGCGGGTGGGGCCAGGTGTGGATAGCATGGGGAAAGATTGGAACACAGACTGGAAGGAAAGACAGCTGGGGCCCCAGGACAAAGGATCAGCTCCGGGTCTCAGGGTCCTGTACTTTCTGAGTGTCCCTGCCAGTGTTCTGGGCACAGTGTGCCCTTGCCTCTCTGCTGTCACCTAGGAAGCCATCCTGGCACCCCTTGCTCCATGTCCAGCTGTATCTTCCCACAGTCCTCAGCTTGGGTCTCATGTAGAGGCTGGAGATGGTGAGGGGAAGACCCCGGATTGGGCGGCATTTCCCAGAGGAACCAAACAGAGCTGTAGGATATGCGTATTCAATGGAAAGAGGACGTTTATTAGATGAGTCTACTGGGCTGCTATATGACCTGCAGACAGAAGAGCTGGGGACCCCAAAGAAGGGACTGTGCTGTCAGACAGAGAGGGAACAACTTTGCAGTCCCAGTCTGAAGCCAAAGGCCTGGGCACCCCTGGAGAACACTGGTCCACATCTAAGTTCAAAGGTTAAATGATCTAGAGTCTGGTGATGTCTGCTGCAACAGAAGCACTCTTTCAAGGATGATGCAGAATGCACACTAGCATCCCTCTTCCATGCTTCACCCTGCCAGACCCACAGGGCCATCTCAGGAAATGCTCTGAAGTGTGCTTTACCAACCTTCTAGATGGTTCTTAGTGCAACAATGGAATCTCTCAGCAGACACTAAGGATGTGTGTGTGTGTGTGTGTGTGTGTGTGTGTGTGTGTGTGTGTGTGTATGTGTGTGTGTGTATTTTAAAGCGAGGTCTTTGTGGAATATTCCTTCTCCATCCTGTCCATACTTCCCAGGAGAGCCTGGAGCCTAGACAGAGAGGCCTGGCTCAGCCCTGAGCTTTCAAGGAACGATTTGTAGGGTCTGGTCCTGGCATATCCCATCTGTCCCCCTTGCCTGAGGGACCAGATTGTAGGGGCACAGGGAGTTTTAATCTCTTAATTCCTTCTCTTTACATCCTTCTGTGCCTTGGCTTAATTTTTCTTTTTTCTTTTTTGTTGAAAAAGAGCTAATGGTCTTATTTCTGAGTTCTGCTGGAGGACCACCATTAGCGAAGAAAATCCCAGAACCTCACTGACCTCAGAGGGTACCCAGTACACACATGCTGCATGGCCACTGTAATGGAGGGGTTTTAATCCTTCCTTCCCTTCCAGTAACTGAGGATACCCTCTGTTGTTAGACAACTATTGTGTTGTGGTGTGTATGTGGCATATGTGTGTGTTGTGTTGTGTGTATATGTGGGGCATGTGTGTGATGTGTGTTGTAGGTTGTGTGTATGTGTGTTGTATGTAAGTATATGCGTGGAGTATGGTGTGTGTGTGTGTGTGTGTGGGTGTGTTAGGTGCATGTGTATGGCGTATGCACATGCAAATGCATGCTTGTCTGCCTGCATGTAGTAGCTAGAGGACAACCTCCTGTGTTGCTCATCTTTTTTTTCCCCTTGGCCTCTTACTGCCCTGGAACTTACCTGGTAGTCCAGGCTAGCCTGCAGACTTCAGGGATCCCCTCGGCAGGCCAAGGAAGGCCCCTGATATGTTGATAGCTTGTATCAAGCTGAGGGCTGAAGAATGGGCCCTGATGGCTTGAGTTTGACTCCCACGAACCCAGGCAGTGGAAGAAGAGAACCACTTCTACACCATGCACACACAGGGCACATAGATATGTTTTCAAGAAGGATGAGAGGCGGGTGGTCAAAGACAGGAGGGATGCTGTGGACTGCTCCAGGAAGAGAGCCAGCCTGAGCAAAGGCCCCGTGGCAGGGGGACTCAGCAGCTTAGAGAGCAGAGTTAGGGAGCTGAACCTGAGTGAGGAAGGAGAGGCAAGGGGAAGAGAGAGAGAGGTGAGCTGGGTTGAGGGAGAGAGCCGGAGAGGAAAGTAGGTGTGGGAAGAGACAGTATGGAGGGGCAAGGCAGATGTGTGGATACTGGGTGAGGACTGCACACGCCCACAGGACAGCTGTGGTCTTCAACAGGATACCTGTCCCCAGGGAGTCCCTGGCAAGTACAATTTAGACTTCGTCCAGGGGGCTTTGAGAGAAAAGAGCAGGTTTATAGGGATGGAGCTCAAGGGCCAAATGAGGCTGGTAGATCCTTGAGGAATTGGCAATGGTCATGGGGAGTTGGGGCCACATCAGCTGACTGAATGCAGGGGTGAGCTAGGGAAGGGGAAGGGGCCTGGGGAGGTGGAGGGGGCTGGGGTTTGGGTTTATAGCTGTCTAGGGCAGTTTGTTGGATGGTTTGGGCTACACCAAACCTCAGGGCATGCTTGGTACCCAGCCCAGCATGCTGGTGCATGCTCACTGATTTCTGCAGGCCTCCCATTGCACTGCGTTGATGCCATAGAGAAGTCTCTCAGATGCCAGAGTCCCACAGAGAACTTGGGAGCCCACAGGCCAACAGCCATCCAGGACCAACCCATCTCCAGTGCTGCCCAGTTCTTGGGGTACAAGCAAGAGGGTCAGAGTCTCTTGCCTAGGGTGTCCCACTAGGATGGGGACACCCAATTGGAACGTCTAGGGTGGCAAGGCAAAGACAGATCTACTTCTACCAGAGAAGTGGCCAGCCATCCTCCTTCCAATGATGATGTATAGGCCATCTGCTTCCAGTTAGCAGCTCCAGGCGCCTAATTGGCAGATCAAACAATCTGATGTTCCACGTTAGATAAGTTGTTAACACACTCTACGGACACTGACACTTTCTGGATGGATTCCAAGGCCCATCTGACCACCATGGGAGAGGGGTGCTAATAAGAACCAGGCCCTCGTGCACGGAAGTGAGAAGAGGTGTGCAAGCATGAACAGCTTTGAAGAGCTGAGGCAAATGCAGCCGTGGCTGCCAAGGAGGGCACAGGAGCTGTGGAGTCTTAAGGCCGCTCAAGACCGTGGACTTGAACCCAGAGGAGACCGGAGCTCTCTCAGAGAGGACTATTGACACAGACCCAGTGGCCACCAAAGATTTCAAGGAACCCAGAGCCCTGCCCTGATGGAATCGTGAATGGAGAGCTACAGATTCGAAGCAGGAGACATTGGCTCCTAGAGGTTCTGTGACTTGAAGGGCTCTGGGTAAGTGGCTGCAGCTTTGTTACCTGAGAAACCAGAAAACAGAGGGCCCACTGTGAGGAAACACTTTATCTATACCGAGGAGACAAAAATGTCTCAGGTCCCTGCATGCCTGAGATACAATGGGCCTGGCTGTGGTCCTTACCTGCAGGAATTACCTCTGCGATCACTGTCACAGAGGCCTCAGTATAGAGTCACAGTGGCCCCTCACACAATCACAGTGCTCCCTTGAAGAGTCACAGTGCTCCCCTTCACAGAGTCACAGTGTTCCCTTGAAGAGTCACAGTGCTCCCCTTCACAGAGTCACAGTGGCCCCTCACACAATCACAGTGTTCCCTTGAAGAGTCACAGTGCTCCCCTTCACAGAGTCACAGTGCTCCCCTTCACAGAGTCACAGTGCTCCCCTTCACAGAGTCACAGTGCTCCCCTTCACAGAGTCACAGTGGCCCCTCACACAACCGCAGTGTTCCCTTGAAGAGTCACAGTGCTCCCCTTCACAGAGTCACAGTGCTCCTGTGGTGAACTGAATGCCTTTTGTTTTATGATATAGCTATAAGCCTATGGGGACCAGGCAGTGGAATGTGATGGTTTGAATAGGAACAGTCCTCATAGGCTCAAGTATTTGAATGCTTGGTTACCAGGGTGTGACACTATTTGAAAGGATTAGAAAGATTAGGAGGTGTGGCCTTATTGGACAAAGTGCATCACCGAGGATGGCCTTTGAGGTTTCAAAAGCCCATGCCAAACCCAGTATCTCTGTCTCTGCCTTTGGATCAAGATGTAGCCCTCAGCTACTGCTCCAACACCAATCATGCTGCCATGTTCCCCACCATGATGATAATGGACTAAACCTATGAAACTGTAAACAAGCCCCCAATTAAATGTTTTCCTTTCTAAGAGTGGCCATGGTCATGTGTCTCTTCACGGCAGTAGAACACTGACTAAGTGTTGGTACCAGGAGTGGGGTTTGTTGTGACAGGTCTGACCATGCTGCTTGTTGGAGGAGCAAGGGACACAGCATCAAGGACAATTTAAACTGTGGGGTCCCAGGGCAAGACGTTTCAGAGGGTAGGAATAATAGTAAGTGCCTAAGAGACCTTTCTTGTGATATTTGGCAAAGAATGTGGCTGCTTTTTGCCCTTGTCCTAAAGATCTGCCTGAGGTGAAAACAAAGAGTTTTAGATTAATGGAGTTAGCAGAGGAGATTTCAAGACAGCCTAATATTGACTCTGTCTTGTGGTTATTAGTGGTCACTCTTATGCAGATATATAATGAAAAGGAGCAAGGTGGTCCAAGAAATACAAAGTGTACACTTAGCAGAGAAAAGGAACACCAGGAAATGTAACAGAGCTAAATCTAGTGTTCAAGGAGATAAAAAGTTTAGTAAAACCTAAGGACAAGAGCCCACCCAGCTAAGCTTCCAACTTGTGAAAAGGAATTAAAGAAAATCTTAAGCAGTGAAGGAAATCATGGACAACAGAAAGCTGATGAAGATGTAACTGGATGAGGGGGCCAAGTTCCAGCCCCAGTAAGCAGAACTTAGCAGCTTCAGCCACTTGGTTCTGACTTTAGGGTCAAGGACAGAAGGAAGGGGTTATGGGATCTCCCTCTGCAGCTAAGGAGAACCGCTGAAGCCAGATGTGTGTCAGGGGTGTGCCTGCACAGAGGCCTAGAGAGGACATTGAATGAAGCTGTGAAGGTGAAGCCTGTATTGCCTTGAAGATCCCAGCATGCTGGAGACGCCAGAGCTGTGGGATACCTGCCTAGAAAATCTATAGGTTGGGTGTGGAACCAGTCCAAGAGAGAGAAGTATATTGCAGTCAACAAAGCTGAAAGGAGTTGGAGATCTGAAGAGTGATTTGACATCAGACATCAATATGCAGAATGTGAAATTTGTCCTGCTTGGTTTTGGTCTTGCTTTGGACAAGTATTTCCTCACGATGATACCTTTCCTCCCTTTTAGAATGGTAATGTATATCCTCTGCCATTATATGTTGGAAGTATTTGATCTGATTTTTGATTTTGATTTTATAGGAGATTACAGTTAAAAGATTGCATGAGTCTCAGAAGAAACTTGAACTTTGGAATTTTAAATAGTGTTAGACTGTGAGAGACTATGGGGACTTTTGAATTTGGGCTGAATGCATTTTTCCTTATGATATGGCTACAAGCCCATGGGGGTCAGGGAGTAGAATGTGGTTGTTTAAATAGGAATGTTCCCATAGGATCATATATTTGAGTGCTTGGTCACCAGGGGGTGGCACTATTTGAAAGGATTAGAAGGATTAGGGGGTATGGCCTTGTTGGAGGAAGTGTGTCACTGGGGGTGGGATTTGGGGTTTCAAAAGCCCATGCCAATCCCCCCCCTCTGCCTTTGGATCAGGATGTAGCTCTCAGCTACTGCTCCAGTGCCATGCCTGACTACATGTTGCCATGCTGCCCACCATGATGATAATGGACTAAGCCTCTGAAACTGTAAACAAGTCCCCAACTAAAATAGTTTCTTTATAAGAGCTGCCTTATAAAGGTGTCTCTTTACAGCAATAGAACATGACTAAGACACCACCTTACAGAATCAGTGTCCACTCAGAGTCACGGAGTCCCTCCTCGGGGTCACAAAGTCTCTTCACTGAGTCACAGTGTTTCCCTTACAGAGTCACAGTGTCAAATCACAGGGTCACAGTGTCTCCTCACAGAGTCCTAGTGGCTCCCTTACAGAATCAGTGTCTAGTCACAGAGTTAGTGCCCCACTCAGTACCACAGTGCTCCCACAGAGACTCCCAGAGTCTTCTTCCCAGAGTCACGGTCTTCCCTGACAGACACAGTGTTCCTGTTTCAGAGTCACAAGGTCTCCCTCACAGAGCAACAGAGTTGTCCCAGAGAGTCCCAGTATCTCAGGACAGAGTCATAGTGTCTCCCACATAGAGTTACAGTGTCCTCTTACAGAATCACAGTGTCCCCTTACAGAGTTACAGTGTCTCTTTATAGAGTTACAGTGTCCCCCTTACAGAGTCACAATGTCCCTTATAGAGTTACAGTGTCCCCCTTACAGAGTCACAGTGTCCCCTTACAGAGTCACATTGTCCCCTTACAGAGTCACAGTGTCCCCTTACAGAGTCACAGTGTTCCCTTACAGAGTCACAGTGTTCCCTTACAGAGTTACAGTGTCCCCTTACAGAATTACAGTGTCTCTTACAGAGTTACAGTGTCCCTTACAGAATTACAGTGTCCCTTACAGAGTTACAATGTCCCCCTTACAAGTTACAGTGTCCCTTACAGAGTCACAGTGTCCCCTTCCAGAGTTGCAGTGTCCCCCACAGAGTCACATTGTCAAATCAGAGTCACAGTGTCTTCTCACAGTATCAGTGTCTTCCCCAGAGTCACTGTGTCCCTCTCATAGTGTCCCCTCACAGAGACACAGTGTCATCTTTAAGAGTGTCTCTCTTCAGAAATTCACACTGTCTCTTTCTTTCTCCAAGTTTTGTTTTACAGTGAGATTAACTCTGTTCTAGAACGATTATTTTTATTTTAAAACTTTTAACTTATTAATTTTATGTGTACATGTGTGTAACATGTGTGCATGTTTTTATTTGTACACATGTATGTATATGTGTTTGTGTGTGTTCATGTGTACATGTGTGTTAGTGAGTACATATACATGCATATGCATTGGTGTGTGTGGAATTCAGAGAGCGATTCTTGGCTATGGCTTCTCTCCTGAGGCCTTGCTGGATCTCAGGGTCAAATGCAGGCATTCAGGTCTCAGTACAGACATCTGTCTCTGCTGAGCCATCTAGCTAGCCCCCACTCCAAAACAAGCAAGCAAGCAAACAAACAAACAAATAAATAAACAGCACAAAAAATAAAAAAAACACACAAATTTTTTTTGATGGGGGTTGGTTTTTTCGAGACAGGGTTTCTCTGTGTAGTTTTGGAGCTTGTCCCGGAACTTGCTTTGTAGCCCAGGCTGGCCTCGAACTCACAGAGATGCCTGCCTCTGCTTCCCGAGTGCTGGGATTAAAGGTGTGCACCACTACCACCTTGCCACCACACAATATTTTTTCCTTTTTTTTTTTTTTTTTTGGCTGAGGATCAAACCCAGGGCCTTGTGCTTGCTAGGCAAGCACTCTACCACTGAGCTAAATTCCCAACCCATTCACATAATATTTTTAAAGCTGCAGAACTGAACAGTTGATGAACCTTAGGGTGCACACCCTGTGAACTCTTCCATGGTCCCACTGTCTCTGGCCTGTGTCTACACCCAGTATATCCATGCTATGGAGACCCTTGCCACTCAGGCATCTTCATTATCAGATCAGCTGTCCTGGTGTCCCAGGCTTGGTATCCAAGCCTATCTGACTAAGGGAAACTGAGCATGATGCTTGGGGTGGCTAAGACAAAAATGGCATTATGGGGGCCTTTGTCATACTATGGCAAACGGGCCACGGCCACCCATGAGGGAGCTCTGAGCTCAGATGACAGGGCACACGTATTAGGGTGTGCTCACATGTTTGGCTTCTGTCATATCATCCTCAATTCATCCCTACAACAACCATGCAACACACACACATGTATTGTAAAATTTTGTTTTGTGTGTGCCTGTATGTATGCACCTGTGTGTGCATGTGTAAATTTGTGTACATGTGTGGATAAACTTGGGTATTGCTTTCTCGGGTACCCCCCATCTTTTCTTTGAGGCAAAGTCTCTCACTGGCCTGTGTAGTTACTTTATGTTGCTGTGACAAAACACTGTGACCAAAAGCAACTTATGGAAGTGTTCGTTTTGGCTTACATTTCCAAAGGGGGAGGAGGTATGGTGGCAGGTGGTCCAAACAAGCAGCTGAGAGATCACATCTTCAGCTGCAAATACAAAGCAGAGACACTGAACTAGTAGAAGGAGGCCAAGGCTATAGACACTCAAAGCCTGCCCCCAGGGTTGTCCATCCTCCAGCAAGGCGGTGCCACTAAACAGCCCTAAACAGCGCCACCTACTGGGGGCCAAGTGTTCAAATGCCTGAACCTATGGGAGATATTTCCCATTTAACCCACCATATCCTGGGACTTTGCCCGTGGGCTCTCTCCCCAAAGATCCTCTCATCTCTACTTCCATCTCACCCCTGGATTATAGGTGCAGGACAGAACAGTTGGCATACTTTACCATCCAAGTCACCTTCCCAGTCCCAATCACATACTTTCCAGAGAAGAACTTATGGCCCAGAGAGAGGTGGTCACTTGTCTAAGGTCAGAGAGCAGGTAAGTGGCATTGCTGGGACTGACATCTCTGTGACCCCTGGTGTTGGTGATAGCATACAGAGTGCCCATGTTGTTGACAAGGTGATATACAACAATGGTCAGAGATGAGGTGACAGAAAGAGATTCTGGGGCTGGAGAGATGGCTCAGAGGTTAAGAGCACTTAAGATGGCTGCTCTTCCAGATGTCCTGAGTTCAAGTCCCAGCACCCACATGGCAGCTCACAACCATCTATTATGAGATCTAGTGCTCTCCTCTGGCATGCAGACAGAACACTGTATACATTATATATATACCAGAGAGAGACTCTGTTTCTGAATTCAAGATGGCTGCTCCATTTCTTCTTTGTTTGTTTGTTTGTTTTACGAGACAGGGTTTCTCTGTGTAGCCCTAGCTGTCCTGGAACTAGCTCTGCAGACCAGGCTTGTCTCGAACTCACAGAGATGTGCCTGGCTCTATCTCCCGAGTGCTGGGATTGAAAGTGTGTACCACCACCGCCCGGCTGGCTGCTCCATTTCCTACCATCACATCTGCATTCGGGCAGGTGGGAAGGAGAGTAGAAGAGGAAGCATCTGCCTTTCATTAACCAAATGTGACCTGGAGATGGCAGACACAACTTCTCTCAGCTCGTTGTTGTCGGCACTTAGCCAGTGGCCTCATAGTGGTAGGAGAGAGCAGGAGGGGGTGTTTACTGTGCCCCAGCGAGTTTGGGGTTCTGCAGGAGGGCTTCTGGTTACTATTTCACACCCCTCCCCCAGTGCACTGGCTGACACAGTGTCTGGCCTCTGAGAAAGGCAGGGCAACAGAAGGAGCCATAGTCTTCAGCTCCTCTTGCTCCTCTGCCTGTACCACACTCCTCCCTACAGGGCTGGACCCCAGGGGTGCCTCCAGTCACCTCCTGCCCTTGCAGCTTCATCCTGGATCTGCTTCCCTTCATGCTTCCCCAGGCCCTGGGAACTGTCACTGGTGAGAGAAGGAGAAGGCCAGCTGGTAGATGACCACTATCTCTGTGTTATTACGGGGGAGGTCATGGTGGGTGTGGCAAGGGATAGGTTGTCATGACACCGGTAGTTATCATGATGCTGGTCTTCACCATGCTGAAGAGCAGGATGCTGTGTTGAGTCCTCATGCCCATGTCCCCTGTGTAAGTGGACGTTTCCTGTCCCAACCACCTGGTCCCAAATACCCTGCAGCCACTTCCCAAATTACCACACAGAGGCTTATATGAATTATAAACACTCAACCAATAGCTCAGACTTGTTACTAACTGGGTCTTACATTTTAAGTTAACTTATGTACACCTGCCATGTGGCAGCACCTTTATTAGCATGGCACACTCATCTCCTGCTCCCTCTGTGTCTGGCTGATGACTCCTGACTCTGCCCTTCTCTTTCCCAATCATCCCACTGACACTTCCTGCCTGGCTACTGACCAATCAGCATTTTATTAAACCCACTCAAGTGACAAGTCTTCACGGTGTACAAAAGGATTGTGCCATGGCACCCCACATGTGCTGCTCCTGTAGGGTGGCTCTCTTGCCTTCTGTCCTCCTTCCTGGACACCATCGGCTGCTTCCTCACCCTGCAGGCCCTCTTTCTTCACATCTGCTTTTCCACTGAGGAAGAAAGCCACCGGGCTTCCCGAGGGACAGATCTGCTCTGTTTCCCGGCTCAGTGTCATCACAGGGGTTCCCTTTGCTCTCTGCTATGGTCCCTCCTAGATGTGCCCTAGCCACGATGGATGGTGGTGGTGGTGGAGATGCTGGTGATGTGTTTAAGTCAGTTAGGTGGTCATAGTGAGACAGCAGTGATGGCCAGGGATACGCTGAGCATGGTGTTGTTACTAGTGAGGTGAACGTGGCATTGGTGACGGTGATGGTGGTGGGGATGGTGACGGTGGTGGGGATGGTGATGATGACAGTGGTGGGGATGGTGATGATGACAGTGGTGGGGATGGTGACAGTGGTGGGGATGGTGACAGTGGTGGTGACGACAACAGTGGTGGTGATGTCATGGTGATAATGGTGACAGAAATGGTGGTGGTGACAGTGGTGGCAGTGGTTGTGATAATTGTGGTGATAACGATGGTGGAAGTGTCCAGTTTCTGCAAATGGGAGCCGGCGTCCCAATGTGAACTGTGCACAGCCACGTGCTGGCCCTGAGTTGGAGCAGCTCATGGCTTTCCTGAGCTCACTGCCTTCAGCTGAGGAAGCTCTGCCCAGTGCGGTGAGGTCCCCAAACAGCTTTAAAGGTGGATGGCACCACCAGGGCCACATGTCTGTCAGCTCTGGCCACTCTAATGAAAGGCCTTGTGGGGGGGGCAATTCACAGCCAATGGACACTCAGAGCTCTGTGGGCTGGAAGTCCAAGATGGGCGTCGGCCCCGACAGGCTCCAGTGAGGCCCCGACAGGCTCCAGTGAGGCCCCGATAGGCTCCGGTGAGGCCCCTCTTGCAGGTCAGAGACCCAGGCTCCCTGTATCTCCACATGATAGGAAGGGGTCCCTGTTACTGCAGCACTAACCCACCCAGGAGGCTAATAACACCCCAGTGCCCAACCAAACATAGCAGCTTCCGGGGACACAGCCCATCAGCCCTGCCAGCGTGAGCCCCAGAATCCATGGGTTCAAAAGGGGAGGTAGGCTTGGCCTGGACCCAGTGTTGGGCCTGTGGCCCAGAAGTACCTTTGCCCTTAGGCCTCTGGGGTCCCTAGGCTATCTGGAGGGGCCCTGAGTATTTTTGTGATGGGTGCAAAGAAGTCCCTCTGTTGTATAGGTTGATTTTTTAAAAAATTTATTCCTGTTTTTTGCTACCGGACATTTGAGTTTCCACTGTGAATTTCATTTTCTTCCAGTATTTCCTTTCTCTTCACAATTTCATACATGCATACAATGTATTCATATTCACCCCCATTGACAGCCCACCCCCTCCTCCTTACTCAACCAAAGGGAAGGAGGGAACCAGGTTTGGGGGAGAGGAGAGCTCTGGGCAGGGCAATTGTCTCCTGAGATAGGGCCCATCTCAATGCCTCTCCAGCCTCAGTATCCCCTCTGTCAGATGGGTGTTGTGTTAGTTCCTTTTCTTGTTGCTGTGGTCAAATACCTGATAAGAAGTGGCTTAGGGGAGGGGACTTTATCTGGCCATTGTTAGTGAGGGTGCAGTCCCTCAGGGTGGGCTGCCAGGGCAGCAGGAGTGAGGCTGCTGGTCATGTGGCATCTGCAGCCAGGACCCAGGGAGAGGTGAACGCTGGTGCTCAGTCCAGGATCCCATGGGCTGGTGCCTTCCACGTTCGGGTGGGTCGTCCCAGGTCACTTAGAGACACAACCAGAGGGGTGTTTTCACGATGTTTCCAAACCCTTTGCATTGACAATTAGGACAAACCCTTCCAGTCTTGTTGGACCAGACTGTCTCTGAGGTGTTTGGTGGGAGCCCTGAACATGGACTGTCTGCCTGGGTTGGCTCTCACTGTCCCTCACCCCAGAGCATCCCTAACTCCAAGCCACTTCACCCAACTGCCAACCTCTGAGCCACATGCCAGTCAGTCCTTGCCTGTTTTGTTTTTGTTGTTGTTGTTTTGTTTTGTTTTGTTTCTTTGGTTTTTCGAGACAGGGTTTCTCTGTGTAGCTTTGCGCCTTTCCTGGAACTTGCTTTGGAGACCAGGCTGCCCTCGAACACACAGAGATCTGCCTGCCTCTGCCTCCCAAGTGCTGGGATTAAAGGCGTGCATCACCACCGCCTGGCCAGTCCTTGCCTGTTGAAAGGACTCAGCCTGAGATTGTGGAACAGAAATTAGAACTTGAGACATGTTTCCAGTGAAATCCTGTGACCTTCTCTAGGCAGCGATGGACTCTAGGCCTCAGTTTCCCCAGCCAGGGTGGGTGGTCCCCAACTTGAGTAGAGCTCTAATGACAAAACTCATTAAAAGCCATGGAGATGGAAAGTCCCCACAACCCCCGCTGTGGTTACATCTCAGGGTTACATCTTGGCCTCCTTCTGGGAAACATAGGACCCACCGAACCACATATGTTCCCTGAAGAGCAGTCCCGGAAGCTGACAGCAGATGGCGATGTTGGTTCCTGAACTTCTCAGGTTCCCTTCCCCAGAGAGCTGGAAGGGCTCTGTGGGGGTTGGGACAGACAGACAGGCAGATGGATGGACGGACAGACAGACAGGCAGACGGATGGACGGACAGACAGACGGATGGGGACACGGACACACACACACACACACTCGATTTGGAGACACATGGGAGAGCATACAAGCTATTGTCTTTTAAAGTGTCAATTGTCCTGTAAATGCTCAACCTCGTTAGGTTCACCTAGCACACGTGTGTTTACATGTCACTGTGGTGTCATGGCATCTGCCAGATCTGATATGTGTGTGAAGTCAAGAGGAGGGATAAACACAGGGCAGTTATGCTGGTTTTGGTGGGATGTGTGAACACATGGGGGCCTGCATCTGTGCTTGTCTGTGTGCATGGGTAGCTGCAGGAGACAGAAGGCTTGGATGTGTAAGGACACTCTTGCTATGGCCCTCTGTGTGGATGATTTAGGTGTGTGAAGAGATAATATGTCGATAGCTGCCTCTGTGTTGCACATGTGTGCAGTTTATGTGTGCACTTGCATTCATGTTTATTCCCCCCCCCCCCCCCCCCCCCCCGCTTCTGTATGTTCATCACAAATCCCTGGCAACCCTTCACTAGGTGATGACAAGAACCAAGAGCAAGGGTTCTTGAATAGATGGCTCCGCCGTTAAGAGTACTTATGGCTCTTGCAGAGGGCTCAGGTTCCATTCCAGCATCCGCATAGCAGCTCACAACTGTCTATAACTCCAGTTCCAGGGGATCAGATGCCTTCTCTGGCCTCCATAGGCTCTTGCATACATGTGGTGCACATACATACAGGTAAGCAAAACGCAGACATCACATTTAAAAAAAAAAAAAAGAATTAAGCCGGGCGGTGGTGGCGCACGCCTTTAATCCCAGCACTCAGGAGGCAGAGGCAGGCGGATCTCTGTGAGTTTGAGGCCAGCCTGGGCTACCAAGTGAGTTCCAGGAAAGGTGCAAAGCTACACAGGGAAACCCTGAAAAATAAAAAAAACCAAACCAAACCAAACCAAACCAAACCAAACCAAACCAAAACAACCCCAAGCTGTGAGAACAAGTGGCTTGAGGAATGGGGCAGTGTGAAGGTCAAGTTTGATCCACCACTGACCTCCATGTAGGAGAATGGCCATGTAGACACCCCGTCCAGCTTGGGCAGGCACAACAGTCTTCTAGAACCAGCAGAGGACAGCCTTGTCACTACCGCTCTGGACGACACTAGTACACTTGTGTGCTGCGTACACCTAAAGCCCTTGTTGCACAGTTAGGGAAACAGAGACTCTGGGTAGGGAGGAATCAGCTGGTGTCACAGTGAGAAGGGTGGGTCAGGGTCTTGGATGAAAGTCCCACCCTGAGAGCCACCCTTGAATAACCTCTACCTCATTCAAGCCAGTGGCGGGACAGGACAGTGCTGGGGAATCATCCTACCCAGGGCCGGGTGAGCAGCAGCTGGCTGGTATGTGTGAGAGACAGGACGACAGAGGGAAAATGACCCTGGTCTGAGGGATAGTGTTAGTGCTGAGGTCTGTGGGATGAGGTGGGATGGAGACAGTTCTGGGGAGAATACCTTCCTTCCAGAAAGAGCCATGGATGGGAGGCAGGAGCTGGGTACAGCAAGGCCCAGGCCCACTATAAGGGCGTGCGTGCGTGCGTGCGTGCATGCACTGGCTGCAGGGAGGTGGGAAATATCAGCAAGAATGGTTCAGATCTGATTTGAACTATAAAGCCCAGCATGGTGGCACATCCTCTCAAACTGCCCATCAGGAGGCTAAGGCAGGAGGGTCTTGAGTTCAAGGTCATCCAGTTGGACTATGTAGGGAGACTCTGTCTCAAAAAAAGCAAACAGACAAAAAATCCTAGATGCAAATAAGAGAGTGTTCTGGGGAGGGGGAGGTCTGATGACTGTAGACAATGTCCAGTGTGCAACACGGATTCTAAAAAACAGCTGTGTTTCAAGTCTAGGCAGCTCAGCTACATGGAGAAGATGGCTTGAACTCTGGGTCCCTGTACAAGATCCCTCTGGTCTGTCCCCTCTGCATACTGCTGCCCCCTGGCTCCTTCTGTGACCTCTTTGCCACTGCGGTGTTTGTCGGGGGAGTCTAAAGTATAGACCCTCTGTCCAGGCTGAAGCCCGACAGCCAGGTCTCTCCTTAAGTGACAGATGACATCAATCAAACTGTGCTTTTGAAAGCCTCCATTTCCCTCTCTGGGCAGTAGAAGGATGCTTCTCCGAGCATGACAGGTGATGGGGAGATAGTGGGGATGCATGGATTGTGCACGGCCCTGGGCAGGTCATCAGGTCTGGGAGCACTGACCATTGCTTTCATGTGGACCGTCAGGTACTCATCCAGCCTCCTACAATCTCTTACCTCTTTGAACTGTGGTGTCTCCCTCTCCAGAGGCCCCAGGGTGCTGAGCTCTTGAAATGTAGGAAGAGCCTGAAGAGAGTGAATAGGGCATCACTCCAGCTGCTCCACAGAGAAGTGGCTTCTGCGGACAGCAACGAGAAAAGTTGGGTGTCAGGGTTAGCACAAGACCTTCTCTGCTACCTACCTCCCCCCACACACACGTTGTCTCTTCAGCCCCCTCCTTTTACTGTGCTCCAAGGAGCAGCCTTGGAAGGCTCCCTGCATCCCTTGCTGTCTTCTCTGCTTGTTGTGATGTGAGTTGAAGCAACCTTGCATCTCTGATATAGCTTCCCTCCCTCCCTGCCCTCCTGTCCTCAGGGGACACATGAGCAAGATCCCAGGGACGCTCAGGGCTGCTCCATGTGGCTCCACTCCTAACCCTGCTCATAAACCTACTTCTATCCCAGATCTTAGTTCCACGTCTAGCTCTGCTGCCCCAGCCCTGCATGGACAAGCGCTTCTGGGGTGGGGTATTAGGTTATTTTCATCTCCCACCCCTACCTCTGCCTGCTCACTTACCCTACCCACCAGCTGTGCTCCCATGGTGCTTGGTAGCTGCTGTGAGAGACTTGCAGATCACGGGTTTGACATTTCAGCATCTGGGTGTCTCTGCCAGGCAGGCACTGGCCAAAGCCATCCATTCTCCC